>NC_091063.1:56319287-56631787 GCF_000393655.2 Nicotiana sylvestris
TTGTACTTTACTTAAAAAGGAATTTCTACTATGTTTTGGTTTATTGATTTCTCGTATTATAGGTAATGATTCATTCGGTATTGTACTTTAATGGAAAAAGGGTATTTTCTTTATCGAATGATTTCTAAAAATAATTTCATCTTTTCTTGTTGATTTCCTAATTGGGTTGGAAGTTGTACTCTACTTTATATCAAGTAAATGAGGCTCTTTGAACATTCTTAATTGTATTGGGTTATGGACCCTATGAATTGAGTAACATGAGAAGGTTGTTGCGAAATGTGAGACAGAAACATGTGGGCACAAGGTGCCGGAAAAAATATGATGATTTTTATTAATGACAGATTATGATATAGGAACGAGGTGCCGGGGAAAATATTATGATTTTATTTAATAGCACGTGAGTTGTCCGTGCGGTTGTGATATAAATATGGGCACGAGATGTGTGAAAATATGAAAGTGGGCTAAGACCTATATTATTTATGATTATGAAATGAGGCGTCACAAGGTGACCTTTACTCAAAAGAATTATATTCGAAAGATGCTTATTAGAAAGATATTTATTTGAAGGAAATATATTCAAATCATATTTATTGAAAAGCATATTATCTTAAAGATTATTACTTGAAGGAATTATAGGCGAAATATTTATATTTGAAGGACTTGATTAATTGATTGCACTTGTATTTATTATTTGTTGAGAAGCGTTTATGGTGTTCTTGTTGCCTGCTAATTATATCACTGGTTGATCAGTGTTTCCATCATTGTTATCTGCTTCCTATTATTTTTGTACGCTATATTGTACAGGTTTATTTGGTAGTCTGGTCCTAGCCTCGTCACTACTTCGCCGAGGTTAGGCTAGGCACTTACTAGCACATAGGGTCGGTTGTGCTGATACTACACTTCTGTATATTTTTGTGTACAGATCCAGGTATTTGATCGATAGTAGTTGTTCGTTGCGGTGGAGACTCAAGGTAAACCTGCTGCAGCGTTCGTAGTCCTTGGAGTCACCTTCAATTGAGCTTGTTTCCATATGTTCCCTTGTTTTGGAATAGTGATGTATTTATGTTGTATGACTACTCCTAGAAAGGCTTATGACTTGTACTACCGGTTTTGGGAATTGTAAATTGTTTAGAGAAATTTCATTTAAAGTTGGTAATTTTCAATGTTATTTCAGTTAATGTTAGGCTTACCTAGTTTAGAGGCTAGGTGCCATCATGACTCCTTCGGAGGGATTTTTGGGTCGTGACAAGTTGGTATCAGAGCTCTAGGTTCATAGGTGCTACAAGTCATAAGCGAGTTTAGTAGAATCTTGCGGATCGGTACGGAGACGTCTGTACTTATCTTCGAGAGGCTACAGAACTAGTAGGAAAAATTTCCATTTCATTCATTCCTTATCGTGCGACATTTGTTCAGCTTGAAGCATATACCTTGTGTTATTTTGCATCCACTCATGTATGGAATTGCGCACTACACCAATGGTTTGTGATACCGTAAAAAGGGTCATAAGAGAGCCAGGGTTGCTCAACCATTGCTACCACGTGTCGTTCAGAATCGAGGATATGGAAGTGAAGAGAGATCTTTCAGTTGTGCGCATGGGGGTGCATCAGATTTTGACATCTGGTGGATAAGTAAAATCTTAAGAAGGTTTAATTGGTTGCCTAATCATCATAGGTGGATGTAGATCTAAAAATAGTTGGTCGTATTAGAGACTATGTATTTCGTATGGGATTTCTATTTAGCGAATAGTATTTACTAGCAAGCCGAGACACTGGAGGAAATGAGTTTAACTGTTATGAGGATGACACGTGCCAAGTAAATGTCTTGAGGTGTCTTATGACTGGTATCGTACGAGCTGTGAATGTTAGTATTGTGGATCGTCGGGAATGTGTCTTATGATTTTGCACCAAGTGAGGGAAGTCCACTATCAACGATCAGACAGCGGGGGTCATGTGTTAGACCAATTTTGGCTTGAGATGTATTTATGTGGTATTGAAAGTTTTCCAAACTTGTATATGATCAATAGCTGAAATTTGAATGGGATGATGATGAGATTTGAGATATTCCCGTGTCCTTAATAATCATACATTTCAGTATCAGCGGGGTCATGGAAACATATTCAGTATGCTCGTAGTGCTTAAGTTAATCACAACACTCGCGTGGGGCAGTCCTCTTTTAATGTACCGGTGGCATAGAATTTCCTGCAATGGTTATTTAAGTTATCCGGTACGGACTCAGTATGAACAGTCGAACTGCGGATGGGTTGTTATGAAAATGGTGATACTAGGAACATCCTGAGAAATTGTCATAGACTTGGGAGAAATCTGTTCCATCAGAGCACACGTGCCAGGTACTCCATTACAGTCACTACTCTACTTACTCTACCAATTAGGGTTGGAGGAAAGGCGGGTAGATGGCACCTAAGAGGTGGAGACCCGACCCATTGATATATTTGCTATGGTATAGCTGAGGTCGCTATACTAGATGGAGTCGTTACAAGTACAAACTTGAGTTATCATAAAGGAACAATTTCCTTAACTTGATTCGGTTTTGAGTATCGAGGAAAGTTCTCCTATTGTGCTCCACTTATGAGTGATCTTCGTAATTCTTAAATTTACTTATATGAATACTCCTGTTGGGAGATTATATGGAGATAGTTATGTCTATCACTATGTGTTAGTCACTAAAAATAGTTGTGATGTGGGTTTTGATGTGGTTTCAGGAAAATTGATTTAAATTGCGAATTTATTCCCTCTCGGTGTGAGGGTTCTTTATATGTTGTGATTTTGTTTAACAGAAATTATTTAGAAGAAGAAAGAAAGGAAATGGAAAATTTTAGTTGGCACAATGTGCAAAATACTTATGATTCAGAGTTGAGGATGAGATCCTCACATTTTTATATAATATGAAATATTTAAACTGGGCTACAAGCTTGTAACGACCCGACCGGTCGTTTTGATCTCCGGCGCGTCATTCAGCAGTTTGAGGCCATGAGCGGCTTCATCTCAGGTATATTGACTTGTGTGTATGGTCAGAATTAAAATTCAGGAAGTTTGGAGTCAAATCTAAATGGAAATTCTCATTTTGAAAGCTTAAAATTGAAGAAATGAACTAGGATTAGAATTTTGAGTAAACGACCTCGGAATTGGGATCTGAAAGTTCCAGCATGTTCGTATGATGATTTCGGACTTGGGCGTATGTCCGGATTTGGTTTTGGGTAACCCGTGGGCATTTCTTTGCGTATATTGTGAAAGTTAGTACTTTAGAAGAATTTCATAAATTTGGGTTGGAAGGCATTTCAGTGTTATAGATGTCCGTTTGGGATTCCGAGTCTGGGAATAGCTTCGTATGGTGATTCTGGAGTTGGGAGCGCGATCAGAAGTGAATTCGGATGTCCGGAGGTCATTTTGAAGTCATTTGGCTAAATATAGAAATTTGAAGGTTTTTGAGAAAAGTCGACCGGAAGTGGAAATTTTGATATCGGGGTCGGAATGCGGTTCCGAAAGATGGGTCAAGTCCGTAATGTTGAATGTGACTTGTGTACAAAATTTGAAGTCATTCCGGAATGATTTTGGTAAGGTTTGAGACACTTAGTCTCTTTTAAGGAGGTTTAAGTTGGAAAAGTCAACCGAACGTTGACTTATGTGTTAGAGGGCTCGGATTTGAATTCCGATGATTCGGTTAGCTTCGGAGGATGATTTGTGACTTAGGAGTGTGATCAGAAGTAATTTTGGAGGTCCGGTGTAGAATTAGGCCTGAATTGGCGAAGTTAGTATATTGGCGAATTCCGGTTGATAGGTGAGATTTTGATCTGGGAGTCGGAATGGAATTCCGAGAATTGTTGTAGCTTTGTTATGTCATTTTTGATGTGTTTGCAAAATTTCAGGTCATTCGGACATCGTTTGGTCGGGTTTTTGATCGAAAGTGTATTTTCGGAAGTTTTTGGAAACTTAGGCTTGAATTCGATGAGTTTTGGGAAATTTGATGTCGAGTGCGGGGTCGGATACTATTGGGGATTGTGACTTGGTCCATCCCGTGTGATGTTTATACTATACTGGTGATTGATACACATACTTCATTGATATTACTGGGCTTGATGCCATGTTTGGGGCCTTGTGCCGATTTGTAAAATCCTTCGAGGATTGATATTACTGCTTAGCATGATTTGCATATCATTTAATTTCAGTCCAAGGTTTTAAATGTTGTTTTGCAAACTCAGCCATAATTCTAAGTGTTGAAAACTTAAATGATATTTTTAAATGTATTCCGGGCTGGGAACTTCTGTTTTGTAAATGCCCAAGGGGCTTATTATATTATTTTCTGGACTGATTATAAAGTGACTTGAAACAGTGGTAACAATGACACTGTGTGATATACTTGAAACAGTGGTAACAATGACACTGTGTGATATACTTGAAATAGTGGTAACAATGACACTGTGTGATATACTTGAAATAGTGGTAACAATGACACTGGATGATATACTTGAACAGTGGTAACAATGGCACTGTATGATATAAATTGGTCAGGTAACAATGGCTGACCGGTCAGGTAACAATGACTGACCAAGATATTGCACTTGGGCTGTAGGAGCCCCTCCGGAGTCTGTACACACCCCCAGTGAGCGCCGTCGACGATAAATAAATATGGATGGCTCGGGCTGCACGCCGCAGTGGGTACTGGAATGTACCATCATATGCATTGCATTGCATTCATGTATTTGTATTTATACTGGTGTTTAGCTGCTCAGTTCCATATGTTGCTGTATATTTGGATTTTAGCTTACTTTGTGTATTTACTGGATTTTCTTATCTTCGGACTGTAGTTACTTTTATTACTCACTGGGTCGGAGTACTCACTTTACTCCCTGCACCTTGTGTGCAGATCCAGGGCAGTCTCAGGCTCAGTAGATCCAGTTGATCAGCAGATCCAGCCTCTGGGAGTATCGAGGTAGCTGCACGGCGTTCGCAGCCATTGATCTTCTCCCTCCTATCCTATCTCTTTATTTCCGCATTATCGGACTTTGGATATACCGTGTATTAGGATGATATTCTGTATTCTAGAGGCTCAGATTCGTGACACCGGGTCCTAGTGAGATTATATTGTGTATTTTGTTAAAATCTTCAGTACTTTAATCTTGCTTAATTGATATTTCTTTCCGCTATTTTTGATAAATTGGGTTAAGTGTTGAATAATGGTCGGGCTTGCCTAGTAGTGTGCTGGGCGCCATCACGACCGGGATTTGGGTCGTGACAAAGTTGGTATCAGAGCCTAGGTTACTTGGTCTCACGAGTCATGAGCCGGTTTAGTAGAGTCTCGCGGATCGGTACGGAGATGTCTGTACTTATCCTCGGGAGGCTGCAGAACCTTTAGGAAAACTTCATATTCTTGAATTCTTATCATGCGTCCTCGATTAAGCTTGAAAAGAAACTTTTGAAATTCCTTCCGCGTGATCGTATGCACCAACGGGCGCTCAGTATCAGATGTGTCTCGATGGATTTTGATTCCCCGATCGAGGGGCGAGGTGTAATCTCTGTTAGTTTGAAGTTAGACCAGTCAGGAGGACTTGAGGCCAAATCTTTGCCAATGGCTTGAGCACCGAGGTGCTGATTTTGTGAGCAAGTGTTTTGAACTCATATGTTCATTATTGTCCTTGTTAGCCGGAATGGCGGTTGGATATCCACGTGATGAGTATGTTAGTGTTGCGAGGTGTATTTGTACGACTTGGTAGTGGCGAAGAAGCCTACTGGATAGTAGATGAACTATTAAGTGATTCGTTTCTTATTGTGATTTGTTGAGTAGCCCGAGTTATGGGCGCGTGAAGAATATTTTTCGTGTCTCCTAGTTAGATAAGTCTGGGAGCTGAGATCGCTTCCGTAAATGTATTATGACGAAATCGTTGAGTCAAGGAGACCACCTTGAAGGTCGAAAATATTAAAGGAAGAATATGTTCCTACTTGGTTGAATAGCCCAATAATGGAGGGTTGAAGGGTATTTTCTATGTGTTATGATTCAAATAGGTGCAACACATGTCCATGTATCAATTTAGATTTATGTAATTGATATGCATTGTGATGCTTTGTCAAGTTGTGGATGTGTTGTTAGGATGGTTTTGGTGATTCTCTAGCAGGGGGATAAGACCAATTACAAAGGAGGCTCTGCCGAAAATTTTGAAAAATTTAGGACTTAGTAAGTGGGCTTAGCTGTTGTGTGAGTAAATGCAAGAATTGCAGAAGAGTTAAAATTCCAGATGATTCGTGTTTCCACGAGCTTATGATGGAGTGAGTTTAATCTCACCATGATATTACGATAGCAATAGAGTATATGTGTTGTGATCTATGGCTTCGAGCCAAGTTGGGGAGCTTGCTGTTGATTAGCTGATTGCACGGTTTATTACCTGCGTGAATTCTGGTTATTGGCGTATTGGTGGGTTATTGCAGCTACGGAAAAGGACCATGAGTGGTAATTTGAGTAAATGAATTGTTGGATGCATGTTATGGTTAGCCTTATTGGCTCATGTTCAGACTTGAGGGAAGATTCATGATTTATGCCTCGTATAGGTGCAGGCTTCGAGGGAAGTGATCCCTCTGGGTGCTTTATCGAGAGGGTATTCATATGTTATAAAATTCAGTAGAGTTGGTTGCATTCGGGGCCAAGTCAGAGCTGGGTGGCTCTCAATAGCGGTCCTAGTTAATTCAAGAGGTAAAGTGTGGTGCCTAATGATTTTGAGTCTATAAGTACGGTTAAGAGTCAAGCTTTTGAAGCAGCTTATGAAGAAAGGCACAGAATGTTCTATGATGTTTTGACTTGCGGTGTAGCATTTGAGAGACATGAAATGGTCATGGTATTTGAGACAGCATGGTCTCGTGATTTAAGGTCACTCGGGGTGAGTTTGGTTGAAATAAGTTAGGTGTTAAAGGGAGATATTATTATTTCTAAGGCAATCAAGGATAAATTGGAAGGAAGTAGATTGATTAGCCATAGTTGAGTTGGTATACTGGTGTTAGTGATCGGTTCGTCCAGCGTGATCGAGTTATGCATGTGAGGCTTGTCGGCCGCAGTGATTGATGTTATTCTGAAGCATGCTTTTGTTAGGGCCTATTATGAGTAGGCGGATCCCAGAAAGTGTTATGGTGGCTTGGACAACTACTTAGAGATTGGCATATTCGACGATTATGAGGATTCGCCTGTATGCTGCTATAGTTCTCCTAAAGTGAGTTAAATGGAAAGTCTTATGTGATAAAGTATTAGCCTATCAGCGGTTCCAGAGTTGTGATGGAAATCGCGTCTATCGTATATTGGCACGTGAGGTGCAGTGAGTGGTATGGAATTTGAAGTAAGGACCAAGGTTGCAGTTTGGTCAATGACTGTGATGTCACGATCTCGGATGAGCAGTATATGAGTTTCAGTGTTTTGAGTAAGATGGGTATTGACGTCAGTATCACCTGAGGTCGGTGTTCTGTGAGAAAGGCTTTGCATCCTGGTTAGGGATTCTTGATCGCTTTTCAGCGTTAGTGCAGCCGGTGGTTTGGATGTGCAGACCCGTTAATTATTTCGGAAGATGGTGGGAGCTTGTCCCACAGGAATATTGTATAAGTGTGACATGTAGTCACTTGATTAATTAGAAATTTAAACCAAGTATGAGGATTTTGGTAATATCATCCATTTGAGAATTTATGCCTGGAGGGCACTCTGTTTATTGGGTTATGGACCTGTGAAAGATTATTGGCCTAGCTTGGCACGATCAGGATCGACTTGAGGTCGGTGGATAGATTTAAATGTGGAAGTGAGCCTTACGTCAGGCCAGTTGTGTTTATTTCAGCAATGCGCTCTTTATGGAAGGATAGTCGCAGTCTTATTTCGTGGTCAGTTAATTCATGTAAAGATATATTGCACCGTATGAGTTGTGAGACGGCTTGGTAAATTCCTTATGTGTTGAGGTTCCGCTCAGCGGTGATGTTATATGAGCAGGATGAGACTTAGATCATGTATCGCACCTCAGTTGTGCTTGAGTTTGTAGCCTATAGCGCTATATGTTTCCTTGGGAATGATATTATGCACCTTAGTGTGTTTATGACCGATGTTCGGTATTTTGATGTGATGAGCTATTCAGCTCGACGTATATCTCCTTATGTGAGTTCTATATGTGGATCGGGTGGCACACCGCCATGGGTATGTTGTTTGGATCGGGTTGCACGCCGCAACAGTGTGATGTTCAGTTCAGTGCCCATATTTGCTTTTGTGTGTTCTGTTTCCCTATTTTCTGATGAAGTCTATGTTAGTGTGCGAGTTGAGTAGTTCCTTCTAGAGTTCGCCTTCCTTTTGTATCGCGTTCGAATTGATAGCATACTGGCACATTATGGCGTCTTGTGGGATTTTTGATTATGTCTGAGGTGGCTTATTGCCTGAGCAGTTCGTACTGGGTGAGACGAGGTTACTAGATTTGGGGTCAGTGCAAACTGATTATATGAAGTATATTATAGAGCAAAGATCATTCTTTGGTTTGGGACAAGGTAATGGAACTTGTCAGGAGTGTAGATCCAATGAATTGTTGATTCAGCAGTTGGTTGTGAATTTCGGCACATCTCTTCAGTCGTATCGGTGTTGAAAAAAAAAACTAGAGCAAAAAAAACTAGAGCAAGACCTGTGTAGATCATGAGATGCAATGGGAGCATCAGATTCGTGGAATTTCGACCATTATGTTTAAAGAATGTTATTGTGGTTCTATGAGTAAGTGATGCAAAGTGTGAATTCAGCAAAGTTATGCAGTCATGTTTGGGTACAGCGTGTGGAGATTGATATGGTGGTCGTATGATGGAAACAGGTTTGACAGGGAAATTTAGGATGTTGGAATTGGTCCTAATGGCTTATTTGCTTGAATAAATAAGTATATCTACAGAATTATCGAGCTAATGTGCTCAACGGGGTAGTGGTAGCATGGGAAGGTGCATGATGTGTTAAACAAGTGATTTTGGACTACTTCAATGTAGTTCTCAGCACGTTCGAGGACGAACGTATGTTTAAGTAGGGGAGATTGTAACGACCCGACCGGTCGTTTTGAGCTTCGACACGTCATTCAGCAGTTTGAGGCCATGAGCGGCTTCATCTCAGGTATATTGACTTGTGTGTATGGTCAAAATTAAAATTCAGGAAGTTTGGAGTCAAATCTAAATGGAAATTCTCATTTTGAAAGCTTAAAATTCAAGAAATGAACTAGGATTAGAATTTTGAGTAAACGACCTCGGAATTGGGATCTGAAAGTTCCAACATGTTCGTATGATGATTTCGGACTTGGGCGTATGACCGGATTTGGTTTTGGGTAACCCGTGAGCACTTCTTTGCGTATATTATGAAAGTTAGTACTTTAGAAGAATTTCATAAATTTGGGTTGGAAGGCATTTCAGTGTTATAGATGTCCGTTTGGGATTCCGAGTCTGGGAATAGCTCCGTATGGTAATTCTGGAGTTGGGAGCGCGATCAGAAGTGAATTCGGATGTCCGGAGGTCATTTTGAAGTCATTTGGCTAAATATAAAAATTTGAAGGTTTTTGAGAAAATTCGACCGGAAGTGGAAATTTTGATATCGGGGTCGGAATGTGGTTCCGAAAGATGGGGCAAGTCCGTAATGTCGAATGTGACTTGTGTGCAAAATTTGAAGTCATTCCGGAATAATTTTGGTAAGGTTTGAGACACTTAGTCTCTTTTAAGGAGGTTTAAGTTGGAAAAGTCAACCGAACGTTGACTTATGTATTAGAGGGCTTGGATTTGAATTCCGATGATTCAGTTAGCTTCGGGGGATGATTTGTGACTTAGGAGTGTGATCAGAAGTAATTTTGGAGGTCCGGTGTAGAATTAGGCTTGAATTGGCGAAGTTAGTATTTTGGCGAATTCCGGTTGATAGGTGAGATTTTGATCCGGGAGTCGGAATGGAATTCCGAGAATTGTTGTAGCTTTTTTATGTCATTTGTGATGTGTGTGCAAAATTTCAGGTCATTCGGACATCGTTTGGTCGGGTTTTTGATCGAAAGTGTATTTTCGGAAGTTTTTGGAAACTTAGGCTTGAATTCGATGAGTTTTGGGTAATTTGATGTTGTTTGAGGTGTTTTGATGATTTGAGCAGGTTTTAATGATGTTATGAATTATGGTGGCATTTTTGGTCGGGGTCCCATGAGGCTCGGATAAGTTTTGGAAGAGTTTTTGGAAGATTTTTGCCGTTTTGAGCATAAGCATGTAATGATCCAAGGGTCCATTTTTAGTTCTAGAGATCCAAATTTGATTTCAAGACTTCCAGAATTTAAATCATGAATTATAGGACTGATCTGGAAATTTTAGTTTAATTTCATCAAGTCGCGATTGGGTTTTTGACGTGAAATGTGAGTTAATTGTTTAACAAGCGAAATAGGTATTGAACTGGGCAAACGAGCTCTTAATTGAGTTTCGATTGAAGGGTTGTGTTCGTATTATTATTTGTGACTCATAGGAACAAAAATCGTCTAATTCCGAGTTCGTATGATGAAGTTAGAGCCTTTTTAGTGAAAATAAAAGCTGCTACAATTTCTGCTGCTAAGCTGTCTTTAGACAGCAATGTGCAGTCGTGGAGCGTACTTCGGAGACCTATAGCTTTTGATCTACAAGGAATTTTGAGATGATTCAAAATCAAAAATTGTATCCCTTCGTATCTAGTTTCCATAAAGCTAAAGAAATCGTAATTTGGACATATGTAGAGAAAGTTATGATTGATTGAAGATGACTGGTGGAGCAGTTTCTCCAGAAATTTTCTGATTTCATGGAGCCGATTTAGAAGCTCATATCTCGGGATATATAAAGAGTTATATGGTGTACAACCTATCAAATTAAAGATCTTTGAGTCTAGTTTCTAAATCTTCAAACCGTTTGTCATTTGGATATTTATACAAGACGTTATGGGTGTTTAAACAGAAGGTGTCCGACAAGGAACAATTTTAATAGGATGTACAACTTGTATAGCACAAGTGCAAGGTACAACTCGACGAAGCACGGGCAGATTCTTTTAAACACGGATTTGGCTTATTTCTTTCATTTCTTTCATTTGGCTTGGATTATTTTGGAGAGAATTTCAAGGGGGATTTCATCAAGCATCAAAGGTGAGTTGTTTCTACTTATTTCCAAGTTAAATACATGGATTAGAGCTGAAAACTCAAGTAATTTATGGACAAAAATGGTGGTTTAGGGCTTGAAACTTAAGAGAATTAAATGGTGATTTGAGGGGTCAAATGAACTCCGATTTTTGTGAATTTGGTATGTATAGACTCGTGGCGAGATAAGGGTCGTATTGATGTAAAAATTTCTGAATTTCGAGACGTGGGCCCGGGGCTCGGGTTTTGCTAATTTCGGGATTTTCGACATTTTTCGAGTCTTTTCGATTGGGTTATATTCCCTTAGCCTATTTTAACGTATTCGTTGTGGTTTTGACTAGATTCGACGCGCGAAGATGTCGATTCAAGAGGAAAGGGCATTGCGGACTAGTACCCCGGACTTTCACATCGTAACGCTATATTGAGGCGTGACACGCACTCCATGGTGTGTGCGGGGTCGGATACTACTGGGGATTGTGACTTGGTCCACCTCGTGTGATGTTTATACTATACTGGTGATTGATACACATACTTCATTGATATTACTGGGCTTGATGCCATGTTTGGGGCCTTGTGCCGATTTGTAAAATCCTTCGAGGATTGATATTACTGCTTAGCATGATTTGCATATCATTTAATTTCAGTCCAAGGTTTTAAATGCTGTTTTGCAAACTCAGCCATAATTCTAAGTGTTGAAAACTTAAATGATATTTTTAAATGTATTCCGGGCTGGGAACTTCTGTTTTGTAAATGCCCAAGGGGCTTATTATATTATTTTCTGGACTGATTATAAAGTGACTTGAAATAGTGGTAACAATGACACTGTGTGATATACTTGAAACAGTGGTAACAATGACACTGTGTGATATACTTGAAACAGTGGTAACAATGACACTGTGTGATATACTTGAAACAGTGGTAACAATGACACTGTGTGATATACTTGAAATAGTGGTAACAATGACACTGGATGATATACTTGAACAGTGGTAACAATGGCACTGTATGATATAAATTGGTCAGGTAACAATGGCTGACCGGTCAGGTAACAATGACTGACCAAGATATTGCACTTGGGCTGTAGGAGCCCCTCCGGAGTCTGTACACACCCCCAGTGAGCGTCGTCGACGATAAATAAATATGGATGGCTCGGGCTGCACGCCGCAGTGGGTACTGGAATGTACCATCATATGCATTGCATTGCATTCATGTATTTGTATTTATACTGGTGTTTAGCTGCTCAGTTCCATATGTTGCTGTATATTTGGATTTTAGCTTACTTTGTGTATTTACTGGATTTTCTTATCTTCGGACTGTAGTTACTTTTATTGCTCACTGGTTCGGAGTACTCACTTTACTCCCTGCACCTTGTGTGTAGATCCAGGGCAGTCTCAGGCTCAGTAGATCCAGTTGATCGGTAGATCTAGTCTCTGGGAGTATTGAGGTAGCTGCACGGCGTTCGCAGCCATTGATCTTCTCCCTCCTATCCTATCTCTTTATTTTCGCATTATCAGACTTTGGATATACCATGTATTAGGATGATATTCTGTATTCTAGAGACTTAGATTCGTGACACCGGGTCCTAGTGAGATTATATTGTGTATTTTGTTAAAATCTTCAGTACTTTAATCTTGCTTAATTGATATTTTTTTCCGCTATTTTTGATAAATTGGGTCAAATGTTGAATAATGGTCGGGCTTGCCTAGTAGTGTGCTGGGCGCCATCACGATCGGGATTTGGGTCGTGACAAAGTTGCGGTGGATGTTATATAAGGACGAGGTCCTGGTGGTGAAAAATTTATGTGTTTAAATTCTCCTTTAGTGAAATTAAATTTGTGCTATAGCACTTGTAGAGAGTCATGCCTATTAGGCTTATTTGAAAATTCTTGTATGAATATTTCTGTCCATAATTTGCCAAAATTGTATTGTAACTATTGAGTTTTAGCGTACAAGGTGAGAGCCCAGGTGGCATTAAATTGTGACTCGTTACTTCGGGTAAGTAATTATAAGATATTCATGCCTCGTTGTTAGAAAATGGAGGTTTGAAACGAGATTTTGTTGGCATGAGGTTAATTGACAATTTTGTAATCGATTATGTACCTCTATTAAAACCAGAGATGTGGTTAAGGTCATACATATGATGTGTTTTATGTCAAAATATCTTTATGATAGTGTCACTCTTGTAATGCGGAGATTGGTGTTATTGATAAATACATTGTGGTGATTTATTGAGTTGTGGATGTGTTATTAGGAGTTGTTTTGGTGTTACTCTGGCAGGTGGATAGGCCCAATTACTGGGGAGACTCTGCCGAAATTTCTGAAAAATTTAGGAGTTAGAAAAATTTGGGATATTGAGATGTGCAAAGAAAGAGATAAGTTACATTATATGTTTGCAGACGGACTCTACTTCTCATTTGAGGACGAATGACCCTAAGTGGGGGAGAATATAACACCCCGTATTTGATGGGTGCGTAGGCACGAGTTACGACAACCAGTCGATACTAATATCACGTGTTGACGTGAAAATCGGACCTTTCTGGAAATGATTTGAGTATAAGAAATTTGGTCTTAAAGTTTACAAATATGGATAAAGGAGATAATCTCAATTGAAATGGTATTATCGGACTTATGTCGAATGCAGTAATGTGGGATCAACCGCGAGTATACGTATAAAAGTAAATTTATCAATTTGGTAACTTGAGAATAATTCTTAGTACGTTCGAGGACGAACGTTTGTTTTAGAGGTGGAGAATGTGATGACCCAAAATGTCATCTTTAAATTAAATAATCATCTCGATATTTTAAGACCTTGAAAAGTAGTATCAATAATTTCTCGACTTGCGTGTGTAGTTCGTATAATTTTCCGGAAGGTTTTTATGTGAAGAAAATGGATTAAATTGTGAACTAGAGCTTTAAAACTCAACTGAGTTAACTTCGGTCAACATTTTGAGCAAATGAACCCGGATAAAAGTTTTGACCATTTCGGTAGTTCCGTATCGTGATTTGGGACTTGGCTATATGCCCGAAATCGAATTCGGAGGTCCCTAGATCAAATTATCACCATTTAACGGAATCTAGAAATTTAAGGCTAAAGATTTCTTAAGTTTGACCGGAGATTTGACTTTCTGATATCGGGGTTGAAATCCAGTTCTGAAATTTTTCATAGCTTCGTTATGTCATTTATGACTTGTGTGCAAAATTTGAAGTCAATTGGATTTGATTTGATAGGTTTTTGCATCGAATATAGAAGTTGAATGTTCTTTATTTCATTAGGCTTGAATGGGGGTGTGATTCACGGTTTTAGCATTATTTGATGCGATTTGAGATTTCAACTAAGTCTGCATTATGTTTTAGGACTTGTTGGTGTATTTTGTTGAGGTCCCGAGGGGCTCGGGTGGATTTCGAAAGGTTAACGGATATAAAAAGGCTACTGAATTTTCTTTTACAGCATGTGAACAGTACCCCGTGAACAGTACCCTGTGAACAGTACCGTGTACAGTACCTCATGAACAGTACCGTATACATTACCCCCGTGAACAGTCGTGAACAGTAAAAACGCGCGAACAGTACTCCAAATTCTGGACATAACATTTATTTCTGAAAATGGGACTTTGTCCCATTTTTCATTTTTGTCGAATTTGAGCTCGGGAAGAGGCTATTTTTGGGAGATTTTCAGAGAAAATAACGGGATAAGTGTTCTTAACTTAATTTTGGTTAGATTACCCGAATTTATTACTAGTTTTGGCATTTAATTGGTGATTTTAGTTGGGAAAATCTTTAAAACCCTCTTGGTTTAATTTGAAGATTTGAGGGTTGAGTTGATGTTGGATTTTAGTAAAATTGATATGGTTGGACTCGTGGTTGGATGGGGTTTCATATTCCATAATTTTCTTCGGGTTTCGAGACATGGGCCCCACGGGCGAATTTTTAGTGCAATTTCGGATTTTTAATGGAAAATGTAGAATTTCATATGGAATTAATTCCTATAATTTTTATTGACTGAATCGAATTGTTTATGACTAGATTTGAGAATTTCGGGCACGAATTCGCGAGGCAAAGGCTTGTTGGAATTTTGAATTGGTTGCAAAGCGAGGTAAGTGTTTGGTCTAACCTTAGCTTGAGGGATTAAGAGTTGTGTCCTATTTGTTATATGTTATTTGTTGAGTACGACGTATAGGCATGGTGACGAGTATCTATACGTTGGTGTCAAGCATGCCCGTGAGTCTTATACTTTGATTAATGTGACTCTGTTTCGTATTGTATATGCTCTATATGATAATTTCTATTGAGGTATGTGACTTGTGGAAGTATTATTATTAATTGAACATGGTAGAGCGTTGGCTCAAGTTGAGAATTTAATTGTTGAACATGGTAGAGCGTTGGCTCAAGTTGAGAATTTAATTGTTGAACATGGTAGAGCGTTGGCTCAAGTTGAGAATTTAATTGTTGAACATGGTAGAGCATTGGCTCAAGTTGAGAATTTAATTGTTGAACATTGTAGAGCATTGACTCAAGTTGAGAATTTAATTGTTGAACATTGTAGGGCATTAGCTCAAGTTGAGAATAGAACTGTTGATCATTATATAGCATTGGCTCAAGTTGTGAATTGAGTTGTGAAGTAAACGTGAAAGAAGAAAGGAGAGAGAGAATCATGATATTTTCTCCCTTGCCGGGATGTTATTGTTTTCCTTGCCGAGATTTGATTGTTTTACTATTTTTCCCTTGCCGGGATTTTATTGTGATATTTTTGATTTCCCTTGCCCAAATTTCTTTGTGATTGTTGCTTGGGTGAGGAAGAGCGATAAAGCACGAAGGGTGATACCGTACACATTTATATCATTCATATGGTAATGAAAGAGTGTTAGAGCACGAAGGGTGATGCCATGCCACACGATGTACAATTCCGTGCTGATTATATTGATTTTATGGTGAGGATGAGAGTAAAAGCACGAAGGGTGATGTCGTGCAGTTTATATTGATTCTTGTGGTGAGGACGAGAGTAAAAGCACGAAGGGTGATGCCGTGCATTTGTCCTTGATTTTCCCTGATTCTTGCTGATAATTGAGTTATGTTGTCATTTACGTTTATTTACTGATTTTCTGTTGTTACTTGATTTTATTTCAATGTTATAGATTCCCTTAACCTATTTGCCTTGTGATTGTTGTTTGGGTGAGGAAGAGCGTAAAGCACGAAGGGTGATGCCGTGCATTGTTTTGGTGAGGAAGAGCATTAAAGCACGAAGGGTGATGCCGTGTATTGTCTTGTGAGGAAGAGCGTTAAAGCACGAATGGTGATGCCGTGTATTATTTTGGTGAGAGAGAGTAAAAGCACGAAGAGTGATGCCGTGCACTTTCTACTGCTGTGTTTATTTGTTGTTATCAATTCAAGTGTTTAGACTGTTTGAATTCCTTTATTGTTGTGATCCTTTGTGTTAGAACCTACAGTGTTTGCAATATCTCACCGCATTTATACATATATATACATTCCAATACTTCAAACTTCAATAATTGTTACACCCTTAATTCAATTAGTTCCTCAACTATATCCCCTTAAACCGTTTGAGGTTGTACTTTACTTAATAAGGAATTTCTACTATGTTTTGGTTTATTGATTTCTTGTATTAGAGGTAATGATTCATTCAGTATTTTACTTTAATGGAAAAAGGGTATTTTCTTTATCGAATGATTTCTAAAAATAATTTCATCTTTTCTTGTTGATTTCCTAATTGGGTTGGAAGTTGTACTCTACTTTATATCAAGTAAATGACGCTATTTGAACATTCTTAATTGTATTGGGTTATGGACCCTATAAATTGAGTAACATGAGAATGTTGTTGCAAAATGTGAGACAGAAACATGTCGGCACAAGGTGCCGGGAAAAATATGATGATTTTTATTAATGACAGATTATGATATAGGCACGAGGTGCTGGAGAAAATATTATTGTTTTATTTAATAGCACGTGAGTTGTCCATGCGGTTGTGATATAAATATGTGCATGAGATGTCGTGAAAATATGAAAGTGGGCTGAGACCTATATTATTTATGATTATGAAATGAGGCGTCACAAAGTGACCTTTACTCGAAAGAATTATATTCGAAAGATGCTTATTTGAAAGATATTTATTTGAAGGAAATATATTCAAAACATATTTATTGAAAAACATATTATCTTAAAGATTATTACTTGAAGGAATTATAGGCGAAAGATTTATATTTGAAGGACTTGATTAATTGATTGCACTTGTATTTATTATTTGTTGAGAAGCATTTATGGTGTTCGTGTTGCCTGCTAATTATATCACTGGTTGATCAGTGTTGCCATCATTGTTATCTGCATCCTATTATTTTTGTACGCTATATTGTACAAGTTTATTTGGTAGTCTAGTCCTAGCCTCGTCACTACTTCGCCGAGGTTAGTGTCACGACCCCAACCCCAGTCATGATGTCGCCCAACACACTTCTAGGCAAGCCCGACCATTCAACAACATTATCCCAAATTCTTATTTAGATTATAGATAAATATCACAGAGAATTTACTAAGTCATTTCATTCAAGTGTATAATTAATAATAAAATCTGCGGAAGTTCAATTAAAATACCAAACCATAGCCCAATAGAATCCGGTGTCACGAATATGAGCCTCTAATATAGAATATCCACCTATTACAAGTCTGTCTATGAAAAATGCGGAATAAAAGATAGAGATAGAGGGGAGAGATCAAGGCTGCGAATGCCATGCAGCTACCTCAATACTCCCGGATACTGCTGTTCAGCTAAACAAATCCTCACTCAGCCTGTGGTGTACCTCGATCTGCACGCAAGGTGCAAGGATTAATGTGAGTACTCCGACCCAGTGAGTAATAAACATAAATAAAGGCTGAGAATAAGAAATCATGGAAAAATACAAAGTAAACTATAACTGGCAGTTTGGAACAACAAATAGTGAAGCAACAAGTCAATTAAATCAGAGTACCAAATACTGAGACATGTATAACCGATAAAAACAAATGCATGAGTGCAATGCAATGCATATGATGGTACCCTCTAGTACCCACTACGGCGTGTAGCCCGAGCCATCCATTTATTTATCGTCGACGACGCTCACTGGGGGTGTGTACAGACTCCGGAGGGGCTCCTACAGCCCAAGCGCAATATCAAGCCATCTCGTGGCATCAAATATAGGCCCTCAGCCTTATATCAATCTCAGTATAATCAACCAGGCTCTCAGCCTCAATATCAATGTACTCAACCAGGCTCTCGGACTCAATATCAATGTAATACTGCTGCGGCGCGCAGCCCGATCCATGCTTAGTCCAGAAACCATCATAAGCCCATCGGGCATTTGTAAAACAGTAGTTCTCAGCTCGAAATATCATTTAGAAATATCATTTAAGTTTTTAAATCTTAGAAAGATGGTTGAGTTTGCAAAACAGTATTTAAAACATTGGACTGAGGTCAAATGATATGCAAAATATGCGAAAGCAGTGATATCAATCCCTGAAGGATTCAAATAATTGGCAAGAAGCCCAAATGTAACAATTAAATCTAAGTAAGGATGATTCTCAATTTAGTTCAAGTAGAAAATACGGTACAAACATCTCTCGGGATGGACCAAGTCACAATCCCCAATGGTGCTCTACCCCACGCCCGTTATCCGACGTGCAAGTCACCTCAATATAGCGTTACGATATGAAATTCCGGGGTTTCAAACCCTCAGAACATCATTTACATCAATTACTCACCTCAAGACGGTCAAAGTCTAGCTTGCTATGCCCTTGCTCTCAAATTACCCTCCTCGTGCGACGAATCTGCCCAAAATCACAACGAATATGTACGCATTATGCTAAAGAGACAATACCCAATCGAAAAATATCAAAATTCACGAATTTGACAAAACCCGAGCCCCGGGCCCACGTATCGAAAACTCAAAAAATTACCATCTCAGGATTCCTTGTCTCTCCACGAGTCTATACATACCAAGAACTCCCAAATCCGAATTCAAATGACCCATCAAATCCTAATTGTTTGGTTTCAAAATTCAAGCCATAGTTCTTGATTTGTAGGCTTATATTTCATGAATCTTTAGGTGGAATTCACAATAAAAACGAGTTCTAAGTCCAAGAAACTTACCTCAAGTCGTTCCCCCTTGAATCCCTCTTTAATCTCCACCAAGAAGCTCTCAAAATGATCAACCATGGAGGAAAAATGACCCAAAATCGCGGATGAAGTGTTTTATAAACTCACTGCCCAGAATTTTTCGGAAGTACTGTTCACACGTGCGGTTACTGTTCACGCGTGCGGTCACTGTTCACCCTCGCGGTTACTGTTCACGCTGCTAAAAAAATACAGCAGCAGCCAAAGAAATTGCAGCACTTTTCTTTTTACTAAAATGGCTCTAACTCCATCATACGAACTCGGAATTCGATGATTCTTGTTCCTATGAGTCACAAATAATGATACGAACATAGTCCTTTAATCAAAACTCAATTCGGAGCTCGTTTGCTCAGTGCGATATCCATTTTGCTCGTTAAACAATTAACTCATGTTTCGTGTCAAAAACCCAATCGCGACTTGATGAAATTAGACCAAACTTTCCAGATCACTCCTATAATTCATTATTTAAATTCTGGAAATCTCAAAATAAAATTTCGATCTCTAGAATTAAAAATGGACCTTTGGATCATTACATGCTTCTGCTCAAAACGGCAAAAATCTTCCAAAAACTCTTCCAAAACTTATCCGAGCCTCATGGGACCCCGACCAAACATGCCAACATAATTCATAACATTATTCAAACCTCTTCCAATCATCAAAACACCTCAAACAATATCAAATTACCCAAAACTCATCGAATTCAAGCCTAATTTTCTAAAAACTTCCGAAATACACTTTCGATCAAAAACCCGACCAAGCCACGTCCGAATGACCTGAAATTTTGCAAACATACCCCAAATCACCTAACAAAGTTACAACAACTCTAGGAATTCCATTCTGACTCTCGGATCAAAATCTCACCTATCAACCGGAATTTGCCAAAATACTAACTTCGCCAATTCAAGCCTAATTCTACACCGGACCTCCAAAATTACTTTCGATCACACTCCTAAGTCACAAATCATCTCCCGAAGCTAACCGAATCATCGGGATTCAAATCCGAGCCCTCTAACACATAAGTCAATATCCAGTTGACTTTTCCAAAACAAACCTTCCTTAAAGAGACTAAATGTCTCATTTCCTACTAAAACCAATCCAAATCAACTCGTTCATACCCAACACTAATAATGAAGCATAAAGAAATATGAAATGGGGAAAACGGGGCGGTAACTCACGAGATGATGGGCTGGGTCGTCACATCCTCCCCAACTTAAACAAACGCTCATCCTCGAGCGATTCAAGAAACATACCTGAAGCCTCAAACATGTGAGGATATCTGATCCGCATCTCCCGCTCGGTCTCCCAGGTAGCTTCCTCCACGGGCTGACCTCTCCACTGCACTTTTACAGAAGATATATCCTTTGACCTCAATTTCCGAACCTGACGACCTAAAATAGCCACTGGCTCCACATCAAAGGTCAAATCACCATCCAACTGAACCGTGCTGAAATCCAAAACATGGGATGGGTCCCCAACATACTTCCGGAGCATAGAAACATGAAATACCGGATGCACACTCGACAAGCTGGGTGGCAAAGCAAGCATATAGGCCATCTCCCCAATCCTCCTAAGTACCTCAAAAGGTCCAATGAATCGTGGACTCAACTTTCCTTTCTTTCCAAATCTCATAACACCCTTCATGGGCGAAACCTTCAGCAAGACCTTCTCACCAACCATGTAGGACACATCTCGAACTTTCCGGTCCGCATAACTCTTTTGACGCGACTGCGCTGTACGAAGCCTCTCCTGAATCACCTTCACCTTCTCTAAGGCATCATGAACCAAATCTGTCCCCAATAGCCTAGCCTCGCCGGGCTCGAACCAACTAATTGGAGATCTACACCGCCTCCCATACAAAGCCTCATAAGGTGTCATCTGAATGCTGGACTGATAGCTGTTGTTGTAGGCAAACTCTGCAAGCAACAGAAACTCATCCCAAGAACCTCCGAAATCAATCATACAGGCACGCAACATATCCTCCAATATCTGAATAGTACGTTTGGACTGTCCGTCTATCTGAGGATGAAATGTTGTGCTCAACGCCACCTGGGTACCCAACTCTCGCTGAAAAGTCCTCTAAAACTGGGAAGTAAACTGAGTACCTCTATCTGAATGGCAACTGGAACATCGTGCAATCGCACAATCTCTCGGATAAATATCCCTACCAACCGCTCCGAAGAATAAGTAGTACACACCGGAATGAAGTGCGTGGACTTGGTCAGCCGATCCACAATCACCCAAATAGAATCAAATTTCTTCAAAGTCCGAGGAAAACCACTCACAAAATCCATGGTAACTCTCTCCCACTTCCATTCTGGGATAATCATCCGTTGAAGCAAACCACCCGGTCTCTGATGCTCATATTTCACCTGCTGACAGTTGAGATACCGAGCTACATAACCTACAATATCTTTCTTCATTCTTCTCCACCAATAGTGCTATCTTAAGTCCTAATACATCTTTGCGGCACCCGGATGAATAAAATACCGCGAGCTGTGGGCCTCCTCCAGAATTAACTCTCTAAGCCCATCTACATTTGGCACACATATACGGCCCTGCATCCTCAATACGCCATCATCATCTATAGTCACATCCCTGACATCATCATGCTGAACTTTGTCCTTAAGGACAAGCAAATGCGGATCATCATGCTGGCGTTCTCTGATGCGGTCATATAAGGAAGACCGAGAAACCACAAAAGCCAACACTCGACTGGGCTCAGAATGTCCAGTCTCACAAACCGATTAACCAAGGTTTGAACATCAACTGCAAAAGGCCTCTCCCCAACTGGAATGTACGCCAAACTCCCCATACTGACTGCCTTTCGGCTCAAGGCATCTGCCACTACATTGGCCTTTCCCGGATGATACAAAATAGTGATGTCATAATCTTTTAGCAACTCAAGCCACCTCCACTGCCTCAAATTAAGGTCTTTCTACTTAAACAAATGCTGAAGACTGCGATGATCAGTGAATACCTCGCAAGATACGCCATATAAATAGTGCCTCCAAATCTTCAAGGCATGAACTATAGCAGCCAACTCTAGGTCATGAACAGGGTAGTTCTTCTCATGGGGCTTTAACTGATGAGAAGCATAAGCAATAACTCTACCCTCCTGCATCAACACACAACCAATCCCAACTCTCGAAGCATCACAATATACAGTATATGAACCTGTAGCTGATGGTAAAACCAATACTAGAGCTGTGGTCAAAACTGTCTTGAGCTTCTGAAAGCTCTCCTCACACTCGTCTGACCATACAAATGGAGCACCTTTCTGAGTCAACTTGGTCAAGGGCGACGCAATGGATGAAAACCCCTGAACAAACCGACGATAATAGCCTGCTAATCCGAGAAAACTACGGATCTCTGTGGCTGAGGACGGTCGAGACCAACTCTGCACTGCTTCTATCTTCTTTGGATCAACCTGAATACCCTCGCTGGACACTATATGTCCCAAGAATCCCACAGAACTTAGCCAAAATTCACACTTGGAGAATTTTGCATAAAGCTTCTCCTCCCTCAATCTCTGCAACACTACACGTAAATGCTTGGCGTGCTCCTCCTGGCTACGCGAGTACACCAGAATGTCATCAATAAATACAATAACAAAAGAATACAGATAAGGCCGAAATACACTGTTCATCAAATACATGAACGCTGTTGGGGCATTGGTCAGCTCGAAAGACATGACTAGAAACTCATAGTGACCATATCTAGTCCTGAAAGCTGTCTTAAGAATATTCGAGTCCATGATTTTTAACTGGTGATAGCCCGAACGGAGATCAATTTTTGAAAACACCCTCGCTCTCTGAAGCTGATCAAATAAGTCATCAATGCGAGGCAAAGGATACTTGTTCTTCACTGTTACCTTATTTAACTGCCTGTAGCCAATGCACATTCTCATTGTGCCATCTTTCTTCTTCACAAACAGAACTGGCGCACCCCACGGTGACACACTAGGTCGAATGAACCCCTTGTCTAGGAGCTCCTTAAGCTGCTCCTTCAAATCTTTCAACTCTGCTGGTGCCATACGATATGGCGGAATAGAAATGGGCTGGGTTCCCGGCACCAAGTCAATGCCAAAATCGATATCCCTTTCCGGCGGCATGCCCGGCAGGTCTGCAGGAAATACATCAGGAAAATCTCTCATAACTGGGACAGAATCAATACTAGGAGTCTCAGCTCCAACATCTCGCATAAAAGCTAGATATGATAGATAACCCTTCCCAACCATACGCTGGGCTTTCAAGAAGGAAATTACTCTTCTAGGAACATAATCAGTCATACCATGTCACTCGATCCTTGGAACACCCGGAATAACCAAAGTAACTGTCTTAGCATGACAGACTAGAATAGCATGACACAGAGATAGCCAATCCATGCCCAGAATAACATCAAAATCTACCATGCTCAACATCAATAAATCAACTCGGGTCTCTAGCCCCCCAATAGTCACAATACAAGACCGATACACATGGTCTACAATAATAGTATCGCCCACCGGGGTAGATACATGCACATGTAAAACAAGACACCCTCGGGTCGTACCCAAATGATGAGCAAAATATGAGGACACATAAGAATAGGTGGATCCGGGATTGAATAATACAGAGGCATCTTTGTGGCAGACTGGAACAATACCTATAATGACAACATCTGAAGCAATAACATCTGTCCTGCCTGGAATAGCATAGAAACGAGCCTGGCCACCGCCTGATCGACCTCCCCCTCTACGGCGACCCCTGGATGCTTGACCTCCACCCCTAGCTGACTGGGCGGGATCTGAAGAAACTGGAGCAGAAGACGAAGGTTGGACCCTCTACTGAAACTGACCACCACAAAGTCGAGGACACTGCCTCTTTATATGACCAAACTCTCCGCACTCGTAGAAACTACCAGGGACTGGAGAAGGGAACTGGAGGGAACCCCTTGCACCTGAATGACCAGCCGATGCACTCGGCACAGATGAACCCTGAACTGAAGGGGCATAGGATGAGCTCTGAGCTGGGAGAGCGTTAAGTAAAGACTGGCCCTGCTGAAATCCCTGATGACCACGGTCTGAAGATGTCCTACTATACTCTGGACGGGCCGGCTGAGGAGGTCTGAAGGAAAAACCTCTACCACGCTGGAACTGGCCCCTAGACGGAGCACCACTGAAATTGCCTGAACCTCTGGGCCTCTTGGCCTCCCTCTCCTCTCTCTCTCTCTCTCTACGGCGAACTGTCTCAATATCACGAGCAATATCAACCACACCCTCGAACGAAATACCCAATACTCTCTCTCTAGTCATCAAAATGTGGAGAGAGTAGTTAAGACCATCCACAAATCTCCGGATCCTCTCACGATCCGTCGGAATCATCCAATTAGCATGACGAACCAACTGTGAAAATCACATCTTGTACTAGGTCACAGACATATCTCCCTGAGTCAACCACTCAAACTGCCTACGCAGCTCCTCTCTGCGGGACTGAGGTACATACTTCTCCAGAAATAGAGTGGAGAACTGTTGCCAAGTAAGGGGCGCTGCACCAACATGTCTACGCCTCTCAAAATCTTCCCACCAGGTAAATGCAGCTCCCTGGAACTGAAATGTAGTAAAAGATACACCACTCGACTCCAAAATCCCTGCGGTGCGAATCATACACTAACACTTGTCGAGAAAACCCTAAGCATCCCCGCCCTCTGCACCACTGAATGTCGGAGGCTGGAGCCTACCAAATCTCTCGAGACAATGCTGCTCATCGTCTGGCATAGCTGGGACCGCAAGGTTCTGAACTGGTGCAACCTGCTGAGCTGGAACAACTTCTTGTGTCTGCAATCCCTGCACAACCTACTAAGCTGTGCGATTAACAGGAGTCTAGGTGCCTTCCCTGGCCTGTGAAGTAGCTGCTGCTCTAGTGGCTGAGATCGCCTGAGCTAGGCCAGTGCAAACTGTCAAAATCTGAGCCAAGGTCTCCTGAAGACCCGTAATAACAATAGGCATAGCTGGTGCTTGAATTGGTACAGCTGCTGGAGCCTGATCTGGAACTGGGGCAGCTGGTGGATTAACAGGTGCTGCCCGCGCTACTCTACCTCTGCCACGCCCATGACCGCGTCCACGGCCTTTGGTGGCATCAATGGGTGGCACTGGTGGTCGTCCGCCTTGTCCAGTAGCGCGAGTCCTCGCCATCTACGAGAGAATAGAATGATAGAAATTTTTAGTGTTCGGATCAACAAAGTCGCACGACAAGAATTTAAACAATATGATATTTTCCTAAAGGTTCAGCAGCCTCTCGATGATAAATACAGACGTCTCCGTATCGATCCGCTTGACTCTACTAAACCAGCTCATAACTCGTGAGACCAATTAACCTAGGCTCTGATACCAACTTGTCACGACCCCAACCCCGGTCATAATGGCACCCAACACACTACTAGGCAAGCCCGACCATTCAACAACATTATCCCAAATTCTTATTCAGATTATAGATAAATATCATAGAGAATTTACTAAGTCATTTCATTCAAGTGTATAATTAATAATAAAATCTATGGAAGTTCAATTAAAATACCACACTATAGCCCAATAGAATCCTGTGTCACGAATATGAGTCTCTAATACAGAATATCCACCTATTACAAGTCTGTCTAGGAAAAGTGTAGAATAAAAGATAGAGATAAAGGGGAGAGATCAAGGCTGCGAATGCCATGCAGCTACCTCAATACTCCTGGATACTGCTGTTCAGCTAAACAAATCCTCACTCAGCCTGTGGTGTACCTGGATTTGCACGCAAGGTGCAGGGAGTAATGTGAGTACTCCGACCCAGTGAGTAATAAACATAAATAAAGGCTGAGAATAAGAAATCATGGAAAAATACAAAGTAAACTATAACTGGCAGTTTGAAACAACAAATAGTGAAGCAATAAGTCAATTAAATCAGAGTACCAAATACTGAGACAGGTATAACCGATAAAAACAAATGCATGAGTTCAATGCAATGCATATAATGGTACCCTCAAGTACCCATTGCGGCGTGCAGCCCGAGCCATCCATTTATTTATCGTCGACGACGCTCACTGGGGGTGAGTACAGACTCCGGAGGGGCTCCTACAGCCCAAGCGCAATATCAAGCCATCTCGTGACATCAAATCTAGGCCCTCGGCCTCATATCAATCTTAGTATAATCAATCAGGCTCTCAGCCTCAATATCAATGTACTCAACCAGGCTCTCGGCCTCAATATCAATGTAATACTGCTGCGGCGCGCAGCCCGATCCATGCTCAGTCTAGAAACCATCATAAGCCCCTTGGGCATTTGTAAAACAGTAGTTCTGAGCCCGAAATATCATTTAAGTTTTTAAATCTTAGAAAGATGGCTGAGTTTGCAAAACAGTATTTAAAACATTGGACTGAGGTCAAATGATATGCAAAATATGCGAAAGCAGTGATATCAATCCCTGAAGGATTCAAATAATTGGCAAGAAGCCCAAATGTAACAATTAAATCTAAGTAAGGATGATTCTCAATTTAGTTCAAGTAGAAAACACGGTACAAACATCTCTCGGGACGGACCAAGTCACAATCCCCAATGGTGCTCTACCCCACGCCCGTTATCCAGTGTGCAAGTCACCTCAATATAGCATTACGATGTGAAATTCCGGGGTTTCAAACCCTCAATACATCATTTACATCAATTACTCACGTCAAGACGGTCAAAGTCTAGCTCGCTATGCCCTTGCTCTCAAATTACCCTCCTCGTGCGACGAGTCTGCCCAAAATCACAACGAATATGTACGCATTATGCTAAAGAGACAATACCCAATCGAAAAATATCAAAATTCATGAATTTGACAAAACCCGAGCCCCGGGCCCACGTCTCGAAAACTTAGAAAATTACCATCACCGGATTCCTTGTTTCGCCACGAGTCTATACATACCAAGAACTCCCAAATTCGAGTTCAAATGACCCATCAAATCCTAATTGTTTGGTTTCAAAATTCAAGCCCTAGTTCTTGATTTGTAGGCTTATATTTCATGAATTTCTAGGTGGAATTCACAATAAAAATGAGTTCTAAGTCCAAGAAACTTACCTCATCACGCGCGGTTACTGTTCACGCTGCTAAAAAAATACAGCAGCAGCCAAAGAAATTGTAGCAATTTTCTTTTTACTAAAATGGCTCTAACTCCACCATATGAACTCGGAATTCGATGATTCTTGTTCCTATGAGTCACAAATAATGATACGAACATAGTCCTTCAATCGAAACTCAATTCGGAGCTCGTTTGCTCAGTGCGATATCCATTTTGCTCGTTAAACAATTAACTCATGTTTCGTGTCAAAAACCCAATCGTGACTTGATGAAATTAGACCAAACTTTCCAGATCACTCCTATAATTCATTAGTTAAATTCTGGAAATCTCAAAATAAAATTTCGATCTCTAGAATTAAAAATGGACCTTTGGATCATTACATGCTTATGCTCAAACGACAAAAATCTTCCAAAAACTCTTCCTAAACTTATCCGAGCCTCATGGGACCCCGACCAAACATGCCAACATAATTCATAGCATTATTCAAACCTCTTCCAATCATCAAAACACCTCAAACAATATCAAATTACCCAAAACTCATCGAATTCAAGCCTAATTTTCTAAAAAATTCCGAAATACACTTTCGATAAAAAACCCAACCAAACCACGTCCGAATGACCTAAAATTTTGCACACATACCCCAAATCACCTAACGAAGCTACAACAACTTTTGGAATTTCATTCCGACTCTTGGATCAAAATCTCACCTATCAACCGGAATTCGCCAAAATACTAACTTCGCCAATTCAAGCCTAATTTTACACTGGACCTCCAAAATTACTTCCGATCACACTCCTAAGTCACAAATCATCCCCCAAAGCTAACCGAATCATCGGGATTTAAATTGGAGCCCTCTAACACATAAGTCAACTTCCGGTTGACTTTTCCAAAACAAACCTTCCTTAAAGAGACTAAGTGTCTCATTTCCTACTAAAACCAATCCAAATCAACTCGTTCACACCCAACACTGATAATGAAGCATAAAGAAATAGGAAATGGGGAAAACGGGGCGGTAACTCACGAGACAACGGGCCGGGTCATCACAGTTAGGCTAGGCAGTTACCAGCACATGGGGTCGGTTGTGCTGATACTACACTTCTGTACATTTTTGTGTACAGATCCAGGTATTTGATCGATAGTAGCTGTTCGTTGCGGTGGAGACTCAAGGTAAACCTGCTACAACGTTCGTAGTCCTTGGAGTCACCTTCAATTGAGCTTATTTCCATATGTTCCCTTGTTTCGTAATAGTGATGTATTTATGTTGTATGACTACTCCTAGAAAGGCTTATGACTTGTACTACCGGTTTTGGGAATTGTAAATTGTTTAGAGAAATTTCATTTAAAGTTGGTAATTTTCAATGTTATTTCAGTTAATGTTAGGCTTACCTAGTTTAGAGGCTAGGTGCCATCATGACTCCTTTGGAAGGATTTTTGGGTCGTGACATATATATATATATATATATATATATATATATATATATCGAATATACCTTGATATATAATACACTTAGTATATATACTATACTATACTATACTATGCACTAAGTATTAGTGCATTAGCTAATATTATATCGAATATAGCTTTATATATATATATATATATATATATATATATATATATATATTTATTGTTAATATATATAT
Organism: Nicotiana sylvestris; assembly: GCF_000393655.2. Lineage (NCBI taxonomy): Eukaryota > Viridiplantae > Streptophyta > Magnoliopsida > Solanales > Solanaceae > Nicotiana > Nicotiana sylvestris. The sequence goes on from NC_091063.1 coordinate 56,348,269, forward strand.
ATAAAAGCTATATTCGATATAATATTAGGTATGTATATATAAGAACATGAAGCGCTCGGAACACAGGGACGGGTTCTTTTAGGTATTGATACACTTGTAAATTGATTCATCGACTTATAACCTACTCATATGCATGTATATATATTAACAATAAATTAAAACGTCTCGACTTATATCAATTAATTTATATATATATATAGCTTATATAATATATACTATATATATATATATATATATATATATATATAAGCTATATTCGATATAATATTAGCTAATGCACTAATACTTAGTGCATAGTATAGTATAGTATATATATACTAAGTGTATTATATATACTATATATATATATAAGAACATGAAGCGCTCGGAACACAGGGACGGGTTCTTTTAGGTATTGATACACTTGTAAATTGATTCATCGACTTATAACCTACTCATATGCATGTATATATATTAACAATAAATTAAAACGTCTTGACTTATATCAATTAATATATATATATAATAGTTTTTTTAAATATTTTATATTTATTTATATATGTGTATATATATATATATAGCTTAAATTGAATTAAAATCCTAAATTTATACTACATATGTACATAATTTTAAATTAAATTAAATGTAATTTAATTTTTTTTAGAAATAGCGACCAACTTTATTCGCTATTTTGGTCAAAAAGTCAAAACTTATTTTGCTACCAAAATAGCGACCAAAGTTGGTCGCTATTTTTAATTCCAGTGTCAAAATCGGATTTCCCCTCCCATTCTTTCAAAAAAAATTCCCAAAATCTCTCTTTTCTCTCTCACTCTCAAACCCCCCCTCCCTCCGACTCCCAGCAGCAGCGGCGCCACCCATGCCACCGACGACCACCGACGGTAGCAGCTCCACCGCCAGCAACCTCCATTCCCAAGGTAGGTTTCTTTCTCCTTTTTTTATTTTTTTCGAAATACAGTGATTTTGTTTAATTTCTCCATGTTAGAGTTCAAAGTTATATACTATTTGTTCACCATGTTAGGGTTCAAAGTTAATTTCTCCATGTTAGGGTTTAATTTCTCCATGTTAGGGTTCAAAGTTAGCTCAACCATGTTAGGGTTCAAAGATATATATATTATTTGAAATTTTTAGGGTTCTTATTAATACATTTAGTCCAAAATATTTAGTTTTACCTACTAATTTGGGGAAAAAATTGTTTGAAGAGAAGAAACCCTAAGAGTTGCACCTTTAGGATTATGTATTGGAATTTTAGTTTATAAATTTAAATTTTAAGATATGACTTGAAATTTTGTGGATATGAGTTGAACCTTTAGGATATGAGTTGGACTTTTAGTTTATGTTTTGAAATTTTAGTTTATAAATTGAAATTTTAGGATATGACTTGAACTTTTGTGGATATGAGTTGAACCTTTAGGATATGAATTGAACATTTAGTATATGAATTGGACTTTTAGTTTATGTATTGGAATTTAATTTATAAATTGAAATTTTAGGATATGACTTGAACTTTTGTGGATATGAGTTGAACCTTTAGGATATGAATTGAACATTTAGTATATGAATTGGACTTTTAGTTTATGTATTGGAATTTTAGTTTATAAATTGAAATTTTAGGATATGACTTGAACTTTTGTGGATATGAGTTGAACCTTTAGGATATGAATTGAACCTTTAGGATATGAATTGGACTTTTAGTTTATGTATTGGAATTTTAGTTTATAAATTGAAATTTTAGGATATGACTTGAACTTTTGTGGATATGAGTTGAACCTTTAGGATATGAATTGGACTTTTAGTTTATGTATTGGAATTTTAGTTTATAAATTAAAATTTTAGGATATGACTTGAACTTTTATGGATATGAGTTGAACCTTTAGGATATGAATTGAACCTTTAGGATATGAATTGGACTTTTAGTTTATGTATTGGAATTTTAGTTTATAAATTGAAATTTTAGGATATGACTTGAACTTTTGTGGATATGAGTTGAACCTTTAGGATATGAATTGAACCTTTAGGATATGAATTGGACTTTTAGTTTATGTATTGGAATTTTAGTTTATAAATTGAAATTTTAGGATATGACTTGAACTTTTGTGGATATGAGTTGAACCTTTAGGATATGAATTGGACTTTTAGTTTATGTATTGGAATTTTAGTTTATAAATTAAAATTTTAGGATATGACTTGAACTTTTATGGATATGAGTTGAACCTTTAGGATATGAATTGAACCTTTAGGATATGAATTGGACTTTTAGTTTATGTATTGGAATTTTAGTTTATAAATTGAAATTTTAGGATATGACTTGAACTTTTGTGGATATGAGTTGAACCTTTAGGATATGAATTGAACCTTTAGGATATTAGTTTATATATTGGAATTTTAGTTTATAAATTGAAATTTTAGGATATGACTTGAACTTTTGTGGATATGAGTTGAACCTTTAGGATATGAATTGAACCTTTAGGATATGAATTGGACTTTTAGTTTATGTATTGGAATTAGTTTATAAATTAAAATTTTAGGATATGACTTGAACTTTTGTGGATATGAGTTGAACCTTTAGGATATGAGTTGGACTTTTAGTTTATGTATTGAAATTTTAGGATATGACTTGAACTTTTGTGGATATGAGTTGAACCTTTAGGATATGAATTGAACTTTTAGAATATGAATTGAACTTTTAGTTTATGTATTGGAATTTTAGTTTATAAATTGAAATTTTAGGATATGACTTAAACTTTTGTGGATATGAGTTGAACCTTTAGGATATGAATTGGACTTTTAGTTTATGTATTGGAATTTTAGTTTATAAATTAAAATTTTAGGATATGACTTGAACTTTTGTGGATATGAGTTGAACCTTTAGGATATGAATTGAACCTTTAGGATATTAGTTTATTTATTGGAATTTTAGTTTATAAATTGAAATTTTAGGATATGACTTGAACTTTTGTGGATATGAGTTGAACCTTTAGGATATGAATTGAACCTTTAGGATATGAGTTGGACTTTTAGTTTATGTATTGAAATTTTAGTTTATAAATTGAAATTTTAGGATATGACTTGAACTTTTGTGGATATGAGTTGAACCTTTAGGATATGAATTGAACATTTAGGATATGAATTGGACTTTTAGTTTATGTATTGGAATTTTAGTTTATAAATTGAAATTTTAGGATATGACTTGAACTTTTGTGGATATGAGTTGAACCTTTAGGATATGAATTGAACCTTTAGGATATGAATTGGACTTTTAGTTTATGTATTGGAATTTTAGTTTATAAATTGAAATTTTAGGATATGACTTGAACTTTTGTGGATATGAGTTGAACCTTTAGGATATGAATTGAACCTTTAGGATATTAGTTTATGTATTGGAATTTTAGTTTATAAATTGAAATTTTAGGATATGACTTGAACTTTTGTGGATATGAGTTGAACCTTTAGGATATGAATTGAACCTTTAGGATATTAGTTTATGTATTGGAATTTTAGTTTATAAATTGAAATTTTAGAATATGACTTGAACTTTTGTGGATATGAGTTGAATCTTTATGATATGAATTGAACCTTTAGGATATTTGTTTATGTATTGGAATTTTAGTTTTTAAATTGAAATTTTAGGATATAACTTGAACTTTTGTGGATATGAGTTGAACCTTTAGGATATGAATTGAACCTTTAGGATATGAATTGGACTTTTAGTTTATGTATTGGAATTTTATGTTATAAATTGAAATTTTAGGATATGACTTAAACTTTTGTGGATATGAGTTGAACCTTTGGGATATGAATTGAACCTTTAGGATATCAATTGAAATTTTTGGTTTATATATTGGAATTTTAGTTTATAAATTGAAATTTTAGGATATGACTTGAACTTCTGTGGATATGAGTTGAACCTTTAGTATATGAATTGAAATTTTTGTGTATGAATTGAACTTTTAGGATATGAATTGAAATTTTTGTGTATGAATTGAGCTTTTAGTATATGAATTGAGCCTTTAGGATATGAATTGAAATTTTGTGTATATGAATTGAAATTTAGGATTGCGGGAGGATTTTGTAGAAGGGTTGATGACTTTATTAGACATTTAATGGAACTTCCACCAAGAATAACTTAGACACAGTACCTGGCATAGTGTGCCTTTAATTGTTGTTCTCATTAGCGACAATGATGATGAGAAGGCAATGTCATGTGTTTCAAACGGTGATGGTGTAGGTAGGAATTTAACATTTCTTAAGTAGATAAAAAAAAAGGTTATAGAGGAATTCTCTACTTCATTTTCCAAGAGGAAGTAGAGAATTCCTCTATAACCTCTTCTTTTATCTGCTTAGGAAATGTTAAATTCTTACCTACACCATTATTGTTTGAAACACATGCCATTGCCTTCTCATCATCATTGTCGCTAATGAGAACAACAATTGATCAAAGACACACCCTGTCGGGTACTGTATCCAAGTTACTCTCTGTATCTAAGTTCATCCCGAGTAATTACCAAAGCCACCAGACAACTTTAATGCCAATGAAGTAAGATGAGCTATTCAATGAGACTCGTATTGTAAAGAAGAAGAAAGAGACTGATCCAGAAAGGTGGGTCGAGGGTCGAGCCTCGACTATACATGTAAGTTTTTTTACTTTTCATTAAGTATTTTGATTTACTTTTATATAAATTTTGAAATACTAATTCAATATAATTTTTCTTATAGGTTCGCTTCACATCTGATGTGGGGGAATTCATACGCAGTCAGCCACCTAATGAGTCGGGCGAGGCAATCCAACTTTCGGACGAGGATGCTGAAAGAACACTCCTTGAGTACTTTATATACTTTGAACTAGACAATAGAACCAGTTTTCGAATGGGCTTGTAATAAGCATTAACTTAGTTTTGTTTGCTTAATGTGTTAGTTCTATTGAACTTTATACTTTGTTGCTTTTTATTTTTGTTGTTTATTGTTGTTGGCATAAAATGCCTGTTTAGGATTTTTGGTAAGCTGGCAGGTGGTGTAGCTGCCAAAACAGGCAGTTTCTGCCAAAAATATACCAAGTTGGTCGCTAGTTGGTCGCTTTTCCCTTAAAAAAAATAATTTTCTGGGCAATAGCGACCAACCTTGGTCGCTATTTAATCCAGATTTGTCAAAAGCGACCAACTTTGGTCGCTATTCTATTTTAAAAAATAATTTCTGGAAATATAGCGACCAAAGTTGGTCGCTTATAATTAAAAAAAATTATTTCTTGAAGTTAGCGACCAATTTTGGTCGCTTATTTTTAAAAAAAAAATAAAAAAAATAAATAAAAAGCGACCAATCTTGGTCTCTATTTTCCAGATTTTAAAGTATAATATTTGGATTAGAGACCAAAGTTGGTCGCTTTTTTATGATTAATAATAAATAAATAAATAACGTATTTTACATTTAGAGACCAACTTTGGTCGCCAAAATTATATTATTAAAATAATAAAGCGACCAAAGTTGGTCGCTATAGTCTTTACCCGGAATATTTGGTCCTTTTACCTTAGAGACCAAAGTTGGTCGCTAATTAGCGACCAATTTTGGTCCCTAAAATAAAGGGACCAGCAATATTGCGACCAGGCATGTTTGGTCATTTTTTGGTCGCTTTAAGGCCTATAAGCGACCAACTTTGGTCGCTTTTTGTGGCCGTTTTTTACCGGATTTCTAGTAGTGTACAGATGATATTACGTGTCATACAATGGATTCTAATTCTCCTATTTATAGCTCTATTGAGGGAGTCAAAATTCCCAAATTAAGCTCCTCTTGTATGAGAATAAAAGCATCATTGATGGTTGTATAACGATTGGCTATCAATAGAGAGATTCTTTATAAGGACTGCTCATTGAATGTTGTCTGATGTCATCCCTTCAAATCTTTGTTATCGGATCCAAATGCCTTCGGAATTCACACAGCAACAATCACTTGCTTGTATCTGGGGCCAACTACTTTCTCATGTCACATCTTACCCATCTTTAGTCCAACGTACCATCTCGTCATTTGTCCAACTGCCACTAATCAATTTTAGCATCCCCCTACTTTTTAGTGACAATACTTTAGCATTACCGGGAAGTAGATAAAACTTTTTTTCTTGGCAGGTAAGTTTCCGACACTTGAAAGGAAGTGCGTCTCTTCGCATTTAATGACCCGAACACGTGTTACCCCGTGATTTGGCAAATATTTTTGCCAATTTCTAAGGTAATAATGATCATGAATTATGTCTCTTATAAACTTCTTCCCTACTCTTCAATTTTACTTTTCACTTTTACAAACTCTTCTTCTTCTTCTTCTTCTTCTTCTTCTTCTTCTTCTTCTTCTTCTTCTTCTTCTTCGAATTCTCTTAGAACCCTACTGCAAAATTTAACTTTCTTAGTAAAATCTTTCTTTTCAAATTTCTTACCATCATGTCTTCTAACACCGTTGTCCTCGGAAACACCAGCCTTTTCTTCGGAGGTGGCCCTAAAAAGAACAAAGCAAAAGAAGTTGATGTCGAATCTGAATCGCCTACCGTGAACTCTATCATACCCCTTCAACTTAACACCCAGTCTGATCTTCAAGTCCAAAAAGAACCTATTAACCCCAAAAATGACAGACAATGGCATGTTCGTAAAATCTCAGTCATTTTCACTTTTCAAAAACCCAAAACCTAAGAGGCGATTTTCCAAACAATTTTTTCTCTCCAAAACGATTGGTAAGTGATTTCTAACTTAATTTCTTTATTCCTTAACATCTTTTAACATAATTTTAACTTCAAATCAAAGATTTTCATTGGGAAAATTGGGTGTTTTGGGTAGAACCTAGGTTTTCTACAAATTGAGAAGTTGGACCTCAATTTGGGGTCCGATTTAAAAACAAATCATATATTGGGATTCATGGGAGAATGGGTAACCGGGTTTTGGTCCGAACCTCGAGTTTCGACCACGTGGGTCCGGGGGTATTTTTGACCTTTTTGGGAAAAACCTTGAAAAATCTATTTTCATGCATTGGAGATGATTCATTTAGTAATTATTAATGTGATTAAGTAACTTATGACTAGATTCGAGCGGATTAGTGGTGGAATCAAGAGGTAAAGCTATACTAGAAGGGTGAGTTGGGTTTGGAGCATTCGAGGTAAGTCTTTGTTCTAACTTTGGCTTGAGGGAATAGGATTAGGATGATATTTGCTACTTGCTAATGTGGAGTACGGTGTATAGGCATGGTGATGGTTATCTATGCACCGGAGTCTAGTATGACCGTGAGTCTTGATTGCTTTTAACTCGAATAATGTGACACAAGCTCCTTGTTTATTTGATAAGTTTCATATAATGTGAACGATTGAGGAAGAATGATTTAAAAGGAGAATGTGTTGTGGATACTCCCTTGCCGGGATGTGTAGACTGATATATATATTCCCCCTTGTCGGGATATTTTGGGCTGTTAGCTGTACCCTTGCCGGGTTAAAGGTATTGAGTTGTTATTCTCCCCTGAAGGGGTCTACTATATGAAGTCAGATATTATGATCTATATTATGGGATTGTGTGGCACACCGTCCACTTATATATGATATTATGGGATCGTGTGGCATGCCGTCCACTTATATATGATATTATGGGATCGTGTGGCACGCCGTCCACTTATATATGATATTATGGGATCGTGTGGCACGCCGTCCACTTATATATGATATTATGGGATCGTGTGGCATGCCGTCCACTTATATATGATATTATGGGATCGTGTGGCACGCCGTCCACTTATATATGATATTATGGGATCGTGTGGCACGCCGTCCACTTATATATGATATTATGGGATCGTGTGGCACGCCGTCCACTTATATATGATATTATGGGATCGTGTGGCACGTCGTCCACTTATATATGATATTATGGGATTGTGTGGTACGCCGTCCACTATATATATATATATACATATATATCATGGAAACCGGAGTTTGTTCTATTTATTTCCGATATTTCATTTTTATCTGTTACTCCCCGATAGCATGTCCCCTCCCAGTTTTACTTTGTATTATCTTGTTATTGTTTTCTTGCACTTGTTGTATATATATCTGTACAGGTTAATTGTGGTAGGTACTGTCTAGCCTCGTCACTACTTCGCCGGGGTTAGGCCAGGCACTTACCAGCACATGGGGTCAGTTGTGCTGATGCTACACTCTGTGCACAGACCAGGGAGCAGCTTACAGACCGCAGCAGTAGGACTTTTGGGAGCTATCTTCAGTCCAGGGACTCTCGAGGTAGCCTAGCTGGCGTTCGCAGGCCGAAGTCCCTTTCCATGTTTTTTGTTTGTTTATCTTGTATCAGACAAACATGATGTATTTTCCCTTCAGACATTGATTGTAGTATTCTGTAGTAGTCCGTGAGCTAGTGACACCAGACTCTGGGTAGCATTTTGGTTCAAACTTCCGCACTTTTGGTTTTCAGTTGCTTTAGATTTAAAGTCTTCCGCTTAGATTTTGTCTCGTTTATTATATTGTTTGAAAGAAAGTAGGAAAGGTGTTTTAAATATATGGCTTGCCTAGCTCCGATAGTAGGTGCCATCACGACACCCGATGGTGGGAAATCCGGGTCGTGACAAGTTGGTATCAGAGCACTAGGTTACTTAGGTCTCACAACTCACGGACAAGCTCAGTAGAGTCTGAGGGAACGGTACGGAGACGTCTGTATTTATCCCGCAGAGGCTACTGAGTTAGGAAAACTTCACCTTGTTCATTCTTGTAGTGCGATCCTGTTTCTCAAGTACTGATTGTCTTTCCACTCTGTTCTTTCGCAGATGGCGAGGACACGTGCTTCCTCTTCTACCGCGCAACAGCCTGAGCCCCCAACAACAGCCCCTATTAGGGGCAGAGGGCGAGGCCGAGGCTGTGCCAGAGGCCGAGGCCGGGGCAGAGCTCAGCCCCGAGCAACATTTCCAGCGACGGAGCCTCAGGTCGATTTTGAGGAGGAGGTTCCGGCCCCAGCTGTTCCAGTAGGCCCAGCTCAGGTCCCAGAGGGTTTCATAGCCACTCCAGTGCTTCAGGACGCTTTGGTCCGACTGGTAGGCTTTATGGAGGGCATTTCTAGAGCGGGTTTGCTTCCCATAGCTCCAGCCACATCTCAGGCTGGGGGAGGAGTTCAGACTCCCGATACTCGTACTCCAGAGCCGGTAGATCCTCAGGCTCAGGTTCCAGCAGTTCATCCAGCCGTGGCAGTTTAGCCAGCTGTGGCAGCCCAGCCAGGTATTGCGGCTCAGTCCAGCGATGGTGCGGCTATGTCCGCGGATGCTTTGTGGAGGCTTGATCGTTTCACCAAGCTCTTCACAACCACATATAGTGGCACCCCCTCAGAGGATGCTCAGGATTTCATATTCAGCTGTCATGAGGTTCTACGGACTATGGGCATTGTAGAGACCAATGGGGTCGACTTCGCCACTTTTCGCCTGGCAGGATCCGCCAAGACTTGGTGGAGGGATTTCTGTTTAGCCAGGCCAGCAGGGTCGCCATCATTGACCTGGGATCAGTTTTCAGAGTTATTTCTGGGGTAGTTTCTTCCAGTTACTCATTTAGATGCTCTTCGCGGGCAGTTTGAGCATCTCCAGCAGGGTCCTATGACGGTCACCCAGTATGAGACCCGGTTCATTGATCTTGCTCGTCATGCCATTGTGATACTCCCCACCGATAGAGAGAGGGTGCGGAGGTTTATTGATGGGTTGGCCCAGCCGATCCGTGTTCAGATGGCCATGAGTGCCGGTAGTGAGATTTCATTTCAGGAGGTGGCAGATGGTGCCCGCCGGATAGAGATGGCACTTGCTCAGGGAGGTGGTCATGGGTCTGATAAGAGGCTCCGTCATTCGGGTAGATTCAGTGGTACCTCGTCTGGAGGTAGGGATTCTTATGGTAGAGGCCATCCTTCGAGGCCCTTTCAGTCAGCTCTTCGGGCTTCTCATGGTACACCAGGTGGTCGTGGTTCTCAGCCGCAGTGTTCTGACCAACAGCTCTTCAGTTCACCATTAGCACCTATCAGTGCACCACCACTTAGTTATTCTCAGTAGCCGAGGGCTTGTTGTACTTGCGGCGATGTGAGTCACATTGCTAGATATTGCCCTCGAGCTTCCAATAGCTCGCAGCAGCAGGGTTCTCGCCCGATGATCCAGGCACCAGTTGCCCCACAGCCTGCCCAGCCAGCTAGAGGTGGGGGTAGAGGACATAGAGGTGGAAGTAGAGGTCTTAGAGGTGGAGCTCAGACCGCTAGAGGTAGGGTTCAGCCAGCAGCAGATCGTCCCAGGGATATGATTCAAGGAGGTGGGGCCCAGCCCTGTTGTTATGCCTTGCCAGCCAGGCCAGAGGCTGAATCATCAGATGTTGTGATTACAGGTACTATTCTGGTTTGTGATAGGGATGCTTCTGTGCTATTTAATCCCGGATCTCCGTATTCATATGTGTCGTCCTATTTTGCACCCTATTTGGTTATGCCTAGTGAGGCCTTGAGTATTCCTGTATATGTGTCTACGCCAGTGAGGAATTCTATAGTGGTGGACCGGGTTCATCATTCATGTGTTGTGGTATTCAGGGGTCTTGAGACCCGTGTTGACTTGTTGCTCTTGGATATGGTGGATTTCGTCGTCATATTGGGGATGGATTGGTTATCCTTGTATCATGCAATCTTGGATTGTCATGCCAAGACCGTGACCTTAGCCTTACCGGGTTTACCCCGCTTAGAGTGGAGAGGGACTTCTAGTCATTGTACCCGCAGTGTTATCTCGTATGTGAAAGCTCGGTGTATGGTCGAGAAGGGATGTTTGGCCTACTTGGCGTATGTTCGCGATTCTAGCGCGGAGGCCCCTTCTATTGATTCTGTGCCCATTGTTCGGGAGTTTCCTGAGGTTTTCCCTTCAAACTTGCCGAGTATGCCGCCCGACAAGGATATCGACTTTTGTATTGATTTGGCCCCGGGCACTCATCCCATTTCTATCCCGCCATATTGTATGGCCCGGCCGAAGTTGAAAGAGTTAAAGGAACAGCTGCAGGATTTGCTTGAGAAAGGTTTCATTAGACCCAGTGTTTCGCCTTGGGGTGCGCCGGTGTTGTTTGTTAAGAAAAAGGATAGTTCGATGAGAATGTGCATCGATTACTGGCAATTGAACAAGGTTACAATTAAGAATAAGTATCCACTGCCGAGGATCGACGATTTATTCGACCAGCTTCAGGGTGCGAGGGTATTTTCAAAGATAGATTTGAAATCTGGCTACCACCAGCTGAGGATTAGGGCGTCTGATTTCCCTAAGACATCATTTCGCACTCGGTATGGGCACTATGAGTTTTTGGTCATGTCATTTGGATTGACTAATGCCCCAGCAGTGTTCATGGAGTTGATGAACCGAGTGTTCAGACCTTATTTGGACTTGTTCGTGATAGTCTTCATTGACGATATTCTTATATACTCCCGCAGTTAGGAGGAGCATGAGCAGCACCTCAGAGTGGTCCTTCAGACCCTAAAGGATAGTCAGTTGTATGCTAAGTTCTCAAAGTGCAAGTTTTGGTTGAGTTCGGTCGCATTCCTAGGTCATGTCGTATCAGCAGCAGGTATTCAAGTAGACCCGAAGAAGATGGAGGTAGTCAAGAACTGGCCTCGACCAGCTTCAGCTACGGATATTCGGAGTTTCCTGGGGTTAGCAGGTTACTACCGTCGGTTCGTGGAGGGGTTTTCATCCATTGCAGCCCCTATGACCAGATTGACCCAGAAGGGTGCCCAGTTCAGGTGGTCGGACGAGTGTGAGGCGAGCTTCCAGAAGCTCAAGACGGCTCTGACTACGACACCGATATTGGTTCTGCCCACAGGTTCAGGGCCATATACGGTCTATTGTGATGCGTCTCGTATTGGTCTTGGTGCAGTGTTGATGCAGGAAGGCAAGGTCATTGCTTATGCTTCGAGGCAGTTGAAGATCCACGAGAAGAATTATCCGGTTCATGATCTCGAGTTGGCAGCCATTGTTCATGCCCTGAAGATCTGGAGGCATTACTTATATGGCGTGACGTGTGAGGTTTACACTGATCACAAGAGTCTTCAGTATCTGTTCAAGCAGAAAGAGTTGAATTTGAGGCAGAGGAGGTGGTTAGAGTTGCTAAAGGATTATGATGTTACTATCTTATACCACCCGGGGAAGGCCAATGTGGTGGCCGATGCATTGAGCAGGAAGTCCGCCAGCATGGGTAGTCTTGCTTATATTCCAGTCAGCCAGAGATCGCTTGCTTTGGATGTTCAGGCCTTGGCCAATCGTCTTGTGAGGTTGGATATTTCTGAGCCTAGCAGAGTGTTAGCTTGCACGGTTGCTCGTTCCTCACTATTAGAGCGTATCCGCGAGCGGCAATTTGAGGATCCCCATTTGTGTGTCTTGAGAGACACGGTACAACGTGGAGGTGCCAAGAAAGTAACCTTAGATGATGATGGTGTATTGAGATTGCAGGGGCGAGTCTGTGTGCCCAATGTTGATGGGATTCGAGAGTTGATCTTAGCGGAGGCCCACAGTTCTTGGTATTCTATTCACCCGGGCGCCCCGAAGATGTATCAGGATCTGAGGCATCACTATTGGTGGCGTAAGATGAAGAAAGACATCGTTGTGCACGTGGCTCGGTGTTTGAATTGTCAGCAGGTTAAGTACGAGCATCAAAGACCCGGTGGTCTATTTCAGAGGATTGCACTTCTCGAGTGGAAGTGGGAGAGGATTACGATGGATTTCGTTACTGGACTCCCGATGACTGGGAAAAAGTTTGATACAGTTTGGGTCATTGTTGATAGGCTGACCAAGTCAGCACATTTTGTTCCTGTTGCAGCCACCTATTCGTCCGAAAGGTTAGCTGAGATTTATATCAGGGAGATTGTTCGCCTTCATGGGGTGCCACTATCTATCATTTCGGATCGGGGTACGCAGTTTACCTCGCATTTCTGGAGAGCGGTTCAGCGAGAGTTGGGCAACCAGGTTGAGTTGAGTACAATATTTCATCCCCAGACGGACGGTCAGTCCAAGAGGACTATTCAGATTCTTAAGGACATGCTCCGAGCCTGTGTCATTGATTTTGGAGGCTCGTGGACCAGTTTTTGCCTTTAGCAGAGTTCGCCTACAACAACAGCTACCAGTCCAGCATTCAGATGGCTCCGTATGAGGCATTGTACGGTAGGCGATGTCGGTCTCCAGTTGGATGGTTTGAGCCGAGAGAGGCTCGATTATTGGGTACGGATCTGGTTCAGGAGGCATTGGCAAGGTCAGGATTATTCAGGATAGACTTCGTACAGCTCAGTCGAGACAGAAGAGTTATGCAGACCGCAAGGTCAGAGATGTTGCTTTCATGGTCGGTGAGCGGGTATTGCTCCGTGTATCGCCTATGAAGGGCGTGATGAGATTTGGGAAGAAGGGCAAGCTCAGCCCTAGGTTCATCGGTCCATTTGAGATTCTTGATCGTGTGGGAGAGGTGGCTTATAGACTTGCCTTGCCACCTAGCTTGTCAGCTGTGCATCCCTTGTTTCATGTATCTATGCTCCGGAAGTATCGCGGAGATCCATCGCACGTGTTGGATTTCAGCACTGTCCAATTGGACAAGGATCTGTCATATGAGGAGGAGCCGGTGGCTATTCTAGACCGGCAGGTTCGACAGTTGAGGTCGAAGAGTTTTCCTTCGGTGCGTGTTCAGTGGAGAGGTCAGCCTCCTGAGGCATCGACCTGGGAGTCCGAGTCCGATATGCGGAGCCGTTATCCTCATTTATTTCCCAACTCAGGTACTTCTTTCTTTTGTCCGTTCGAGGATGAACGGTTGTTTTAGAGGTGGAGAATGTGACGACCCGAAGGGTCATCACCGTAGTTCTTCCTTGTTCTGCGCTTTCGAGGCCTTGAAAACCTCGCTTTTAGTTGCCTCGATTGGCGTGCACAGTTCGAGCGCATAGCCGGAAAGTTTTTATGTTAGAATATGTGAATTATATGAAATATTTGATGAATTTTGGTATTAATATGCATAATGTTGACTTCGGTCAACATTTTGGGTAAACGGACCCGGACCTGTGATTCGACGGTCCTGGAGGGTCCGTAGAAAAATATGGGACTTGGGCGTGTGCCCGGAATCAAATTCTGAGGTCCCAAGCCCGAGAAAGGAATTTTTGAAAGAAATTATTTTTCTGAAATTTGATATGAAAATTTGAAATGAAAAAGGGGTTAGAAAATATAGGTATCGGGCTCGTATTTTGGTTCTGACGCCTGGTACAAGTCTTAAATATGTGTTAAGCACTATCTGTAAAGTTTGGCTAAAAACGGACGTCATATGACGTGTTTCGGACTAAAAATGGAGAATTTGAATTATGAAAGTTGAAGAAAGAAAATCATGTGTTTGAGGCTTGATCCTATGTATATGATGTTATTTTGGCGATTTGATAGCACGAGTAAGTCCGTAAGATGTTTTTAAGGTTGTGTGCATGTTTGGTTTGGAGCCCCGGGGGCTCGGGTGAGTTTTGAATGGGGCCCGGGAAGTCTTAGACTTAAGAAAATGCAGGTTCAGGTGTTGCAGACACCAGCGCGGCCGCGGTCATTTCCGCGCGGTCCGCGCTGGAGCCGCGCGGCCGCGATGCCTTTCTGTGCGGTCCGCGTGGCTGAGTCTGAGGGCTAGGGTTTCAGGTCAACCAGCGCGGCCGCGCATCAAAACAGTGCGGTCCGCGCTGGAAGGGTTCAGAGAAGCCCCAATTTTTCTCCCACTCGGCGCGGCCGCAACACATTTTTGTGCGGTCCGCGCCAGGTCCTCAGAAAGGTATACAAGTTCGGAAAATCTCAGTCATTTTTCACTTTTCAAAAACCCAAAACCTAAGAGGCGATTTTCCAAACAACTTTTCTTCTCCAAAACGATTGGTAAGTGATTTCTAACTTAATTTCTTTATTCCTTAACATCTTTTAACATAATTTCAACTTCAAATCAAAGATTTTCATGGGGAAAATTGGGTGTTTTGGGTAGAACCTAGGTTTTCTACAAATTGAGAAGTTGGACCTCAATTTGGGGTCCGATTTAAAAACAAATCATATATTGGGATTCATGGGGGAATGGGTAACCGGGTTTTGGTCCGAACCTCGAGTTTCGACCACGTGGGTCCGGGGGTATTTTTGACCTTTTTGGGAAAAACCTTGAAAAATCTATTTTCATGCATTGGGGATGATTCATTTAGTAATTATTAATGTGATTAAGTAACTTATGACTAGATTCGAGCGGATTGGTGGTGGAATCAAGAGGTAAAGCTATACTAGAAGCGTGAGTTGAGTTTGGAGCATTCGAGGTAAGTGTTTGTTCTAACTTTGGCTTGAGGGAATAGGATTAGGATGATATTTGCTACTTGCTAATGTGGAGTACGGTGTATAGGCATGGTGACGGTTATCTATGCACCGGAGTCTAGCATGACCGTGAGTCTTGATTGCTTTTAATTCGAATAATGTGACACAAGCTCCTTGTTTATTTGATAAGTTTCATATAATGTGAACGGTTGAGGAAGAATGATTTAAAAGGAGAATGTGTTGTGAATACTCCCTTGCCGGGATGTGTAGACTGATATATATATTCTCCCTTGTCGGGATATTTTGGGCTGTTAGTTGTACCCTTGCCGGGTTAAAGGTATTGAGTTGTTATTCTCCCCTGAAGGGGTCTACTATATGAAGTCAGATATTACGATCTATATTATGGGATTGTGTGGCACGTCGTCCACTTATATATGATATTATGGGATCGTGTGGCACGCCGTCCACTTATATATGATATTATGGGATCGTGTGGCACGCCGTCCACTTATATATGATACTATGGGATTGTGTGGCACGCCGTCCACTTATATATGATATTATGGGATCGTGTGGCACGCCGTCCACTTATATATGATATTATGGGATCGTGTGGCACGCCGTCCACTTATATATGATATTATGGGATCGTGTGGCACGCCGTCCACTTATATATGATATTATGGGATCGTGTGGCACGCCGTCCACTTATATATGATATTATGGGATCGTGTGGCACGCCGTCCACTTATATATGATATTATGGGATCGTGTGGCACGCCGTCCACTTATATATGATATTATGGGATCGTGTGGCATGCCGTCCACTTATATATGATATTATGGGATCGTGTGGCACGCCGTCCACTTATATATGATATTATGGGATCGTGTGGCACGCCGTCCACTTATATATGATATTATGTCATGGAAACCGGAGTTTCTTCTATTTATTTCCGATATTTCATTTTTATCTGTTACTCCCCGATAGCATGTCCCCTCCCAGTTTTACTTTGTATTATCTTGTTATTGTTTTCTTGCACTTGTTGTATATATATCTGTACAGGTTAATTGTGGTAGGTACTGTCTAGCCTCGTCACTACTTCGCCGGGGTTAGGCCAGGCACTTACCAGCACATGGGGTCGGTTGTGCTGATGCTACACTCTGTGCATTTTTGGTGCACAGATCAGGGAGCAGCTTACGGACCGCAACAGTAGGACTTATGGGAGCTATCTTCAGTCTAGGGACTCTCGAGGTAGCCTAGATGGCGTTCGCAGGCCGAAGTCCCTTTCCATGTTTTTTTTGTTTGTTTATCTTGTATCAGACAAACATGATGTATTTTCCCTTCAGACATTGATTGTAGTATTCTGTAGTAGTCCGTGAGCTAGTGACACCAGACTCTGGGTAGCATTTTGGTTCAAACTTCCGCACTTTTGGTTTTCAGTTGCTTTAGATTTAAAGTCTTCCGCTTAGATTTTGTCTCGTTTATTATATTGTTTGAAAGAAAGCAGGAAAGGTGTTTTAAATATTTGGCTTGCCTAGCTCCGATAGTAGGCGCCATCACGACACCCGATGGTGGGAAATCCGGGTCGTGACAATTGCGAATGGAAGAACATTGAAATTTTCGCCCATAGGGAGGTAAAAAGGGTCACCTTCTCCAAATCAGGGTTCATGTACGTTTATACATACCCTTTCACTTTAGGATTAGGTCAAGGAATCGACCCAATAATTTTAGAATTCTGCTATTATTACCAAATCTGTTTGGTTCTAGCAGGCCCATCAGTATGGCGTACGGTGGCTTGCCTCCGAAAATAATGCCCTTAGACCGGTTCGTTGGGGTGTGCTAAAGATCAACCTCTATTCTCCAAAGATGTTTTGTAGGGGTGTGCTAAAGCACAACAAATACATCCACCATTCCCTCCTTACTAGTGTTGATGATGACAACAATCGTGGCTGGATAGAACGCTTCGTTGTCATTGCTACTAAGGATATTCTCCCGATAACAACACTTTATATTCCTGAATCGTGGAACCTTTTTCGTAAGTCTTCAGATATCTTTTCATTTATGTGTTTAGAAAAACCTTCCTCCTTCGTTAACTTTATATTTCCCTTACTCTAGCTACTCATTGGGAACCACCACGGGTTCAGAACCTAACCCAAAGGGTATAGAAAATTTTGGATATTTCTATACCAGAATTTCAAGGTGGAAAGAAATGGCTCCCAGATTTAATTGGAAAGCCAAAAACCATGGTAAGTAAACGTTCTTTCTTCCTTCTTTCATCTTTTAGCATGACTTAGAATCAATTTATTAACTCTCATTTTGCAACACACGGGACTTCCGAAGGGATCCGTTGTTCCCCCCCCCCATTGAGGTTCTCGATGACCCATAGGAAGCTCAATGGGCTTTGCAAAATGTCCTTAATCGGAGGAGAGCTCGTGAAGACACTCTCGCTTCTAGTGAAGGGGCCTCCTCCCGGAGTCCCCAGCCCATAGACAAGAAACCAAAGAGAAAATGTACTTTATTGGCTGGGACTCAGGAGAAGAATTTGAAAGAAACACCAACCGGACCGGCCATAGTTGTCCTTGATGATGAAGAGGCTCCCCTTTAGAGACGAAAAAGATCTTCATCAGCTCAACCGGATGCTCAGCCAGGTGAGCTTCAAACTCCATAACCGGAAGAAGTTCTAGGACTCTTCACTAAAATGGAAATTGTTGAGAATGCTGAGTCCCCCTTTTGGGCTCCTATCGATGTTTCCACTCAAAGGCATCCTACCCCAGAGGTACCTCCACCATCAACTTCTAAGTCAGCTATAACTCTATCTCCTTCTACACCAGTTGTTACCTCTCTTTCAGTCACAACTGAACAAACAAGAAACGTTCCTTCCCCACGGTTGTCTGATCATGGGAATCTAGGGAATACTTTCCTAGAACCCACTCAAAGACACAGTGGCAAACAAAGTATCATTCACACGATTTTGAATGAGTGCCACGTACTTTCTAGTCGCTGGAGGTTTCCAACTACCTAAAATCGCTGGGCACAAAGAAAGATTGGAGAAAAAAGGACTCCCTTTCTGTTGAGTGTCAGCTAAATAACATTGTTCGGCTCAGGTATCAATCTAACCTTCTTCTATTCCATTTTTGATCACTAGATTTTTCCAAAATAACCTTTGCTTTAATCTTTTTCGGCTAACCTCTTTGCTTCCGAGAACTTGCAAAGGTTGATTTTGGATAAACAAAGACTCACAACGTAACGAAATCAACATTTGGCTGAACGAAACCAGCTTGTCGAATGCCTCCTTGTATTGGAAGTAAAATTTGTTCAAATGGGAGAGCTCGAGGCTTAATTGCAGCAATCAGAGCAAGATAGAATGACCCACAACCAAGAAGTTGCTCAATTATATGAATATCTTAAAAAGGCGAAGGAAATGGCTGAACTGCATAATACCGTGACTGCCGCGGCCGAGCGCGAGTCTGCTTTTATATAGCAATTCAATAACTTAAAAGGCTAGCTTATGCTCCAAAATGAAAGAGGCTAGTGCTTCCGAGGAGAAGTGTAACGACCCGATTGGTCATTTTGAGTATCTGCACTTCACTCGGTGTTTTGAGGGCTCGATTATCTTCGCATGATGTTGGAAGAGTTGACCAAGTTTGACTTTTTAGCATTTAACCTCAAAATGGAGTTCTATCTGTCTCGTTAGCTCCGTTGGGTGATTTGGACATAGGAGCGCATTTGTATTGTAATTTGGACGCCCGTAGTCAAATTAGTTTTGAAATGGCGAAAGTTGGATTTTTGGGAAGTTTGACTGGGAGTGGAAAAGTTGGATTTTTGGGAAGTTTGACTGGGAGTGGACTTTTTGATATCGGGGTCAGATTCTGATTCTGGAAGTTGGAGTAGGTCCGTAATGACAAATGTGACCTGTGTGCAAAATTTGAGGTCAATTGGACGTGATTTAATAGGTTTCAACATCGGTTATAGAAGTTAAAGTTTCAAAGTTCATTGATTTTGACTTGAGGTGCAATTCATCTTTTTGAGATTGATATGCATGATTTGAAGCTTCGAGTAGGTTCATTTTGTCATATAGAACTTCTTTGCAAAATTTGGTGCCATTAGGAGTTGATTTGATATGGTTCGGACACTTGGTTGTGATTCTAGAAGTTCTTGAAGTTTAGTTTGATCTTCTTGCGTTTTGGCGTCCAATTTGTGTTTTAGAGGTTATTTTGATGATTTGAGCATGCGAGCAAGTTCGTGATGTGTTTTCGGACCTGGGTGCATGATTGGTTTGGAGCCCCGAGGGTTCAGGTGAGTTTCGGATTGGTTTCGGAAGGATTTTTCTTTGATTGATGGTGCTGGTTTCATCGCATTTGCGATGTTTTGGTCGCAAATGAGACCTTAGCAGGAAAGCCTCCAATTTGCAATTGCGATATATTGTTCGCATTTGTGAACCCCTTGTCGCAAATGCGACATTTGCAACATGTAAAATGCTGAGAATTCCGAGACTTAGCTTCATTTGATATATTTTGAACCCTTGCTTCGATTAGTGCGATTTTGTGAAGGGATTTTTATACCAAATCATTGGGTAAGTACCTCTATCAATTCTCAACTATATTTCATGATTTTATATAAGATTTAACATCAAATTCATGAGAAATCTAGGAAAAAATTTGGGGATTTTGTCAAAGTTTAAAAAATAAAAATTTGGGATTTGAGAGTCGAATAAGACTCGGATTTGAAAACAAAACACATCTTTGGACTCGTGAGGCTATGGGTAGTCAAGACCTACCCTTGGACCCAGGTTTTGACCGGGCGGGATCGAGGTTTGACTTTTGTTAACTTTTTAGAAACCTAATAAATATCACAACTTTATTAATTGAAATTATTTTCTCTTGCGTTGTGTGATGTATTCAAGTTGTCGCTGGCTAAATTGAGCCGAGTGGAGGCGAATTTGTAAAGGAAAAAGGCTAAATTGAGTGTTGAGTTAGCCGAATTGAGGTAAGTATTTTGGCTAACTTTGTTGAGGGAATATTTCTTCTTATTTTACATTATTTTCTACATGGGGGGGTGATACATGTATGAGGTGACGAGTGTATATGTATGTGCCAGGGTTCATCATGCTCGGGGGGGGGGGGGTGGATTATGTTATATTGGTGTTTGTAAAATTACATTACCTTCCTGCTTCATGCCTTACTTGACTCTTAGATCCTAAGAACACAGTATTAAACGTTAGATATCAAGACTTAAATTATTGTAAATTGATCAAATTGATGGAATTCTAAGAATACATTGATATGTCTAATTAGGCTATCACTGTGCATAATCATTAGTACATTACTACATCCAATCTTCTTGAGATACTAGATTCCATACTAGTGTTGTTGATCATTTTGGAGATTCGTGGAAGTACTTGAATAATACGGTTCTTGAGGGTTCATCGAATCATCGTTAGCTTGGAAAGTATGACTGGGATTTGTTTGGAATATTCGTTTAAACACTCTCCTTGATATTATTTATGTTTCGGCCTTGTTTGTCATTGATATACACATCTTTGGTAAGAAAGAGTGTAAAGCACGAAGGGTGATGCCGTGCCATTATTTATATATTATCATGTGAGGGAGAATATAAAGCACGAATGGTGATGTTGTGTCATATTATTTGAGAGTAAAAGCATTTAGGGTAATGCTGTGCCATATTATTGTCACAACCCAAAAGCCCAACCCGGTCGTGATGGCGCCTCTCGTGAGGACAAGGCCAGCCAATCAACAAAACAGTACATCTCTTTATAATTACTTAGCAGGAATAAGTCTAAATCATGGGCAATATAATCTTAAATGCGAAATAAATGTGATAGAACAAGGAAAACCATCCCAACTCAGCCCGAAATCGGGGTGTCACAAGTCATGAGCTACTACAGAGTTTACTAATATTCTACAAAGTCTGGAATTATCATAAATAACAAAGATAAGGGAGAAAACGGAGCTGCGGACGTCAACAGCTACCTCGTTACTCCTAGTCACCGCCTGGCCTGGAAAGAATCAGCGCTCAGAAGCGAACTCAGCTCTGCCTGTATCTGCACACATGGTGCAGGGAGTAATGTGAGTACTCCGACCCAGTGAGTAATAAAAATAAATAACGACTGAAAATATGAAATCTCATAACGGCACAATATAGCGCTATCCCAAGCAGTAAAATCAGTTATACAGTAAAATAGTGAGTATCAGATAATTCGTCTTTTAAAACAGTAAAGAGAAATAATTTCCACAGTAAGGATAAATCAAAAGCTTGCCCCTCGGGCTCAATATGTAAATCTCAGTATAGTATCAGCCCCTCGGGCTCACTCCCAACTCACCAGCACACAACATCAGCCCCTCGGGCTCACTCCCAACTCACCACACACAAGCAACGGCCTCTCGGGCCCACTCCCAACTCACCTGGGTACCCTGCGCTCACTGGGGGTGTGTACAGACTCCGGAGGGGCTCCTACAGCCCAAGCGCAATATCAATAGGCCTGAAAGCCTTCACACATCACACACGAGGCCTGAAAGCCTCCTCATATAACACTCGAGGCCTGAAAGCCTCCTCACATCACTCAACATACCCTCACGTATGGCCCTCGGCCTCAATCAGTCCAGAAAATAATCATAAGCCTCTTGGGCATCAGTAAAACAATAGTGCTCAGCTCAACAGCATTATAAATATCATTAAATCTCGAGTTGAGTATAAATGTAGCTGAGTTCACAAAATAATATAATTCAATTGGACTGAGTTCAAATAATATTTCAATTCGTGAGGAAAATAGTGATGTAAATTCACAAAAGATTTCAGATAATTGGCACGAAGCCCAAATATGGCAATAAGCCCAATCATAGTGAAAAACAATAAATCTTTATCAATTACGCGGTAAAAATATCAACTGGGATGGACCAAGTCACAATCCCCAATAGTAAATGACCCCGCGCTCGTCATACAACGCGTGTCTCATCTCAACATAGCAGTATGTTGTGCAATCCGGGGTTTCAAACCCTCAGTGCATCATTTAAAATCATTACTCACCTCAAGACGGTCCAATGTCTACTCCGCTATGCCCTTGCCTCTCGAATTTACCTCTTCGCGCGTCGAATCTGGTCAAAACCACAACGAATACATCACAATATACTAAGGGAACAATACTCAATCGAAAATACTCGAAAAATGCTAAAAATCACGAAGTTGGCAAAACCCGAGCCCCGGGCTCACTTATCGAAAAATTATGAAAGTTACATCACCGGATTCCTCGTCTCGCCACGAGTCCGTACATATAAAATTTACCAAAATCGGAGTTCAAATGACCCCTCAAATCTTCAAATCTTATTTTCAAATCCCTAGGTCCAAAATCCCCAATTTACACCTCAAAAACATGTAATCTAGTCGGATTATTCGATGATAATTCAATATTATGGAGTAGAAATAATCATTCCGAGCCTCAGATCAAAATCTTACCTATCAACCGGAATTCGCCAAAATACTAACTTTGCCGATTCAAGCTTAATTCTACACCGGTCATCACAAAAATATTCCGGACACACTCCAAAGTCCCAAATCACCTAACAAAGCTATCCAAACCGTAAAATTCACATTTCGAGCACTCTAACACATAAGTCAATATCCGGTTGACTTTTCCAATTTAAGCTTCCTTAAAAGAGACTAAGTGTATCAAACCTTACCAAAATCATTCAGGAATGACTTCAAATTTTTCACACAAGTCACATTCGACATTACGGACTTGCCCCAACTTTCGGAATCGCATTCCGACCCCGATATCAAAATTTCCACTTCCGGTCGAATTTTCTAAAAAACCTTCAAATTTCTATATTTAGCCAAACTGCTCCAAAATGACCTACGGACCTCCGAATTCACTTCTGATCACGCTCCCAAGTCCAGAATCACCATACGGAGCTACTCCCAGTCTCAGAATTCCAAACGGACATCAATAACACTGAAATGCATTTTAAACCAAACTGATGTAATTTCTTCTAAAATGCTATCTTCCACAATAGGCGCCAAAACGCTCCCGGGTTATCCAAAACCCGATCCGGGCATACGCCCAATTCCGAAATCATCATACGAACCTGCTGGAACCTTCGGATCCCAATTCCGAGGTCATTTACTCAAAATTCCAATCCTAGGTAATTTCTTCAATTTTAAGCTTTCAAAATGAGAATTTCCATTTAGATTTGACTCTAAACTTCCTGAATTTTAATTCTGACCATACACACAAGTCAATATACCTGAGATGAAGCTGCTCATGGCCTCAAACTGCTGAATGATGCGCCGGAGCTCAAAACGACCGATCGGGTACTTACAATCTCCCCTACTTAAACATACGTTCGTCCTCGAACGTGCTGAGAACTACACTGAAGTAGTCTGAAATCACTTGTTTAACACGTCATGCACCTTCCCGTGCTACCACCACTCAGTTGAGCACATTAGCTCGATAACTCTGTAGATATACTCCCTTATTCAAGCAAATAAGCCATTAGGTCCAATTCCAACATCCTGAATTTCCTGCCAAGCCTGTTTCCATCATATGACCACCATATCAATCTCCACACGCTGTACCCAAACATGGCTGCATAACTTTGCTGAATTCACACTTTTCATCACTTTACTCGTAGGACCACAATAACATTCTTTAAACATAATAGTCGAAATTCCACAAATCTGATGCTCCCATTGCATCTCATGACCTACATAGGTCTTGCTCTAGTTTTTACAACACCGATACGACTGAAGAGATGTGCCGAAATTCATAATCAACTGTTGAATCAACAATTCATTGGATCTATACTCCTGACAAGTTCCATTACCTTGTCTCAAACCAAAGAATGATCTTTGCTCTATAATATACTTCATATAATCAGTTTGCACTGACCCCAAATCTAGTAACCTCGTCTCACCCAGTACGAACTGCTCAGGCAATAAGTCACCTCGGACATAATCAAAAATCCCACAAGACGCCACAATGTGCCAGTGGGCTACCAATTCGAACGCGATACAAAAGGAAGGCGAACACTGGGAGGAACTACTCAACTCGCACACTAACATGGATTTTCTCAGAAAACAGGGAAACAGAACACATAATAGCAAATATGGGCACTGAACTGAACATCACACTGTTGCGGCGCGCAACTCGATCCAAACAGCATACCCATGGTGGCGTGCCACCCGATCCACATATAGAACTCACATAAGGAGATACACGTCGAGCTGAATAGCTCACCACATCCAAATACCGAATATCGGTCATAAACACACTAAGGTGCATAATACCATTCCCAAGGAAACATATAGCGTTATAGGCTACAACTCAAGCACAACTGAGGTGCGATACATGATCTAAGTCTCAAGAGCCATCCTGCTCATATAACATCACCGCTGAGCGGAACCTCAACACATAAGGAATTTACCAAGCCGTCTCACAACTCATACATCGCAATATATCTTTACATGAATTATATGACCACGAAATAAGACCGCGACTATCCTTCCATAAAGAGCGCATTGCTGAAATAAACACAACTGGCCTGACGTAAGGCTCACTTCCACATTTAAATCTATCCCCCGACCTCAAGTTGATCCTGATCGTGCCAAGCTAGGCCAATAATATTTCACAGGTCTATAACCCAATAAGCAGAGTGCCCTCCAGGCATAAATTCTCAAATGGATGATATTACCAAAATCCTCATACTTGGTTTAAATTTCTAATTAATCAAGTGACTACATGTCACACTTATACAATCTTCCTGTGGGACAAGCTCCCACCATCTTCCGAAATAATTAACGGGTTCGCACATTCAAACCACCGGCTGCACTAACGCTGAAAAGTGATCAAGAATCCCTAACCAGGATGCAAAGCCTTTCTCACAGAACACCGGTCTCAGGTGATACTGACATCAATACCCATCTTACTCAAAACACTGGAACTCCTTTCCTGCTCATCCGAGCTTGTGACATCACAGTCATTGACCAAACTGCGACCTTGGTCCTTACTTCAAATTCCATACCACTCACTGCACCTCACGTGCCGATATACGATAGACATGATTTCCATCACAACTCTGGAACCGCCGATAGGCTAATATTTCATCACATAAGACTTTCCATTTAACTTACTTCGGGAGAACTATAGCAACATACAGGCGAATTCTCATAACCGTCGAATATGCCAATATCTAAGTAGTGGTCCAAGCCACCATAACCCTTCCGGGATTTGCCTCCACATAACAAGCCATAACAGAAGAATGCTTCTGAACAAAATCAATTACGGTGGCCGACAAGCCTCACACGTACCGCCACAAATCACTTGCATAACTTGCTCACGCTGAAGGAACTGATCACTGACACCAATATGCCAATTCAACTATGTCTAATCAACCTACCTCCTTCCAATTTACCCTTAATTGCCTTGGAAATAATACTTCTCCATTCAACACATAACATACTCCATCTGCACTCCTTCGAAGTGACCTTGAATCACGAGACCATGCTGTCTCAAATCCTACGAACCATTTCATATCTCCCAAATGCTACACCGCAAGTCAAAATATTATAGAACATTTTGGGCACCTTCTCATAAGCTGCTACAAAGCTTGATTCTTATCTGTATCTATAATGTCGACATCATTAGGCACCACACTTTGCCCTTTGAATTCATGAGGACCGTTACTGAGAGCCACCCGCTCCGACTTGGCCCCTAATGCAACCACTCCACTGAATTTTATAACATATGAATACCCTCTCTATGAAGCACCCAGCGGGATCACTTCCCTCGAAGCCTGCACCTATACGAGGCATAAATCATGAATCTTCCCTCAAGTCTGAACATGAGCCAATAAGGCTAACCATAACATGCATTCAACAATTCATTTACTCAAATTACCACTCATGGTCCTTTTCCGTAGCCGCAATAACCCATCAATATGCTAATAACCAGAATTCACGCAGGTAATTAACCATGCAACTCAATCATAAGCGGTGGGACTCTCCCACTTAGCTCAAAGCCACTATTACACGACTTTCGAACACATTAGAACCATTCTCTCAAGTCATTTACTCTTATTCAAAATGCAATTCACTTGATCCAAGGAACATAACCACACGTGCCTCATTAGCACTCTGACACCGCAGGGTATGACCTCATTCCAGTACAACCAAACATCTTCCTGCTCCATGCACCGAGCATTATTTACCAACGACAGCTTAAGACATACTGTGATTCTCACACATCTATAAAGCACCATGTAGCCTTTGTCCAAGTTTTCCCTCACTCGTGCCATCTTCGGACCAATTTCCGTAACCAGAGCTGATTCGCCAGCATGCCTCGAACCGGAACCAACATAGCACATGACCGCACAATTATCTAATCAATAGCAAACTCCCCAACTTGGCTCGAAGCCATAGATCACAACACATATACACTATTGCTGTCGTAATACCATGGTGAGAATAAACTCACTCCTTCATTCACTCACACAACAGTTAAGCCCACTATTAGGCGACAATTTTTATTTTTTTTACTAAGTCCCAAATTTTTCAAAAATTTCGGCAGAGTTTCCTTTGTAATTGGGCCTATCCACCTGCCAGAGAATCACCAAAACCATCCTAACAACACATCCACAACTTGACAAAGCATCACAATGAAAAATCAAACACTTAATAGTCCACCTATCATCCAACAGGTCTCTATCGTCACTTCCAAGTCATATAGATACATCTCGTAGTTGTAACATACTCATCACGTAGCTATCCATCCATCATTCCCACTAATAGGGACAATACCGAACATATAAGTTCAAAACACTTGCTCACATAATCAGCACCCCGGTGCTCAAGCCATAGGCAATGATCCGTCCTCAAGTCCTCCCGACTGGCCTAACATCAAACTCACAGAGATTACACCTCGCCCATCAATCGGGGAATTACAAGCCATCAAGGCAAATCTAATACTGAGCATTCATTCGCGCATACGAATATGTGGAAGGAACTGTAAAAGTTACTTTTTCAAGCTGAATCAAGGAGGCACGATTAAGAATTCAAGAATATGAAGTTTTTCCTAAAGGTTCTGCAGCCTCCCGAGGATAAGTACAGACGTCTCCGTACCGATCCGCGAGACTCTACTAAACCAGCTCATGACTCGCGAGACCTAGTAACCTAGGCTCTAATACCAACTTATCACGACCCAAAATCCCAATCCGGTCGTGATGGCGCCTCTCGTGAGGACAAGGCCAGCCAATCAACAAAACAGTACATCTCTTTATAATTACTTAGCAGGAATAAGTCTAAATCATGGGCAATATAATCTTAAATGCGAAATAAATGTGATAGAACAAGGAAAACCATCCCAACTCAGCCCGAAATCGGGGTGTCACAAGTCATGAGCTACTACAGAGTTTACTAATATTTTACAAAGTCTGGAATTATCATAAATAACAAAGATAAGGGAGAAAACGGGGTTGCGGACGTCAACAACTACCTCGTTACTCCTAGTCACCGCCTGGCCTGGAAAGAATCAGTGCTCAAGAGCGAACTCAGCTCTGCCTGTATCTGCACACATGGTGCAGGGAGTAATGTGAGTACTCCGACCCAGTGAGTAATAAAAATAAATAACGACTGAAAACATGAAATCTCATAACGGCACAATATAGCGCTATCCCAAGCAGTAAAATCAGTTATACAGTAAAATAGTGAGTATCAGATAATTCTTCTTTTAAAACAGTAAAGACAAATAATTTCCACAGTAAGGATAAATCAAAAGCTTGCCCCTCGGGCTCAATATGTAAATCTCAGTATAGTATCAGCCCCTCGGGCTCACTCCCAACTCACCAGCACACAACATCAGCCCCTCGGGCTCACTCCCAACTCACCACACACAAGCAACGGCCTCTCGGGCCCACTCCCAACTCACCTGGGTACCCTGCGCTCACTGGGGGTGTGTACAGACTCCGGAGGGGCTCCTACAGCCCAAGCGCAATATCAATAGGCCTGAAAGCCTTCACACATCACACTCGAGGCCTGAAAGCCTCCTCACATAACACTCGAGGCCTGAAAGCCTCCTCACATCACTCAACATATCCTCACGTATGGCCCTCGGCCTCAATCAGTCCAGAAAATAATCATAAGCCTCTTGGGCATCAGTAAAACAATAGTGCTCAGCTCAACAGCATTATAAATATCATTAAATCTCGAGTTGAGTATAAATGTAGCTGAGTTCACAAAATAATATAATTCAATTGGACTGAGTTCAAATAATATTTCAATTCGTGAGGAAAATAGTGATGTAAATTCACAAAAGATTTCAGATAATTGGCACGAAGCCCAAATATGGCAATAAGCCCCAATCATAGTGAAAAACAATAAATCTTTATCAATTACGCGGTAAAAATATCAACTGGGATGGACCAAGTCACAATCCCCAATAGTAAATGACCTCGCGCTCGTCATACAATGCGTGTCTCTTCTCAACATAGCAGTATGTTGTGCAATCCGGGGTTTCAAACCCTCAGTGCATCATTTAAAAGCATTACTCATCTCGAACCGGTGAAATCTATAGCTTGCGACGCCTTTGCCCCTCAAATCGGCCTCCACGCGCGTCGAATCTAACCAAAATCAGAGCGAATACATCACAATATGCTAAGGGAACAATACCCAATCGAAAATACTCGAAAAACGCTAAAAATCACGAAGTTGGCAAAACCTGAGCCCCGGGCTCACTTCTCGAAAAATTACGAAAGTCACATCACCGGATTCCTCGTCTCGCCACGAGTCCGTACATATAAAATTTACCAAAATCGGAGTTCAAATGACCCCTCAAATCTTCAAATCTTATTTTCAAATCCCTAGGTCCAAAATCCCCAATTTACACCTCAAAAACATGTAATCTAGTCGGATTATTCGATGATAATTCAATATTATGGAGTAGAAATAATCACAAGTGACTTACCTCAAGATTTCTCATGATTTCTTGCTCAAAAATCGCCCCAAACCGTGTTATTTCGCAAGAAAATAGGTAAAAAAAAACAAGCAGAAACACAGCAGCTTTTAATAAGCAAATCTGGTCTCTAAAGACCCAAATCTGGTCGCTAAAGGTGCTAATATGGTCGCTAAAAGTGCCACACCAGACCTGATGCACCAGCACTCTTTAATTTCACTAAAAAGGCTCTAACTCCTTTATACGAACTCGGAATTAGACGATTCTTGTTCCTATGAGTCACAAATAATAATATGAACACAACCCTTTAATCGAAACTCAATTCGGAGCTCATTTTCCCAGTGCGATATCCATTTCGCTCGTTAAACAATTACTCATATTTCATGTCAAAAACCCAATCGCGACTTGATGAAATTAGACCAAAATTTTCAGATCAGTCCTATAATTCATTATCAAAATTCAGGAAGTCTCGGAATCAAATTTGGATCTCTAGAACTAAAAATGAACCTTTAGATCATTACATTTATGCTCAAAACGGCAAAAATCTTCCAAAAACTCTTCCAAAATTTGTCTGAGCCTCATGGGATCCCAACAAAGTATACTAACAAGTCCCATAATATGACACAAACTTAGTTGTTTCTTCGAATCACCAAGCAAAAATACTAAATTCACATCGGATTCAAGCCTATGAACTTTGAAACTTCTAATTTTCACATCCGATGTCGAAACACGACAAAACTAGTCTGAATGATCTCAAATTTTGCATACAAGTCCAAAATGACATAATGAAGCTACAGTAACTCTCGGAATTCCATTCCGAGCCTCAGATCAAAATCTTACCTATCAACCGGAATTCACCAAAATACTAACTTTGCCGATTCAAGCTTAATTCTACACCGGTCATCACAAAAATATTCCGTACACACTCCTAAGTCCCAAATCACCTAAAAAGCTATCCGAACCATAAAATTCGCATTTTGAGCACTCTAACACATAAGTCAATATCCGGTTGACTTTTCCAACTTAAGCTTCCTTAAAAGAGACTAGGTGTATCAAACCTTACCAAAACCATTCAGGAATGACTTCAAATTTTGCACACAAGTCACATTCGACATTACGGACTTGCCCCAACTTTCGGAATCGCATTCTGACCCCGATATCAAAATTTCCACTTCCGGTCGAATTTTCTAAAAACCTTCAAATTTCTATATTTAGCCAAACGGCTCCAAAATGACCTACGGACCTCCGAATTCACTTCCGATCACGCTCCCAAATCCAGAATCACCATACGGAGCTACTCCCAGTCTCAGAATTCCAAACGGACATCAATAACACTGAAATGCATTTTAAACCAAACTGATGCAATTTCTTCTAAAATGCTATCTCCCACAATAGGCGCCAAAACGCTACCGGGTTATCCAAAACCCGATCCGAGCATACGCCTAAGTCTGAAATCATCATACGAACCTGCTGGAACCTTCGGATCCCAATTCCGAGGTTGTTTACTCAAAATTCCAATCCTAGTTCATTTCTTCAATTTTAAGCTTTCAAAATGAGAATTTCCATTTAGATTTGACTCCAAACTTCCTGAATTTTAATTCTGACCATACACACAAGTCAATATACCTGAGATGAAGCTGCTCATGGCCTCAAACTGCTGAATGACGCGCCGGAGCTCAAAACGACCGATCTGGTCGTTACAATTATTGAGAGTAAAAGCACGAAGGGTGATGTTGTGCCATATTATTGAGAGTAAAAGCACGAAGGGTGATGCCGTGTCACATCATTTGAGAGTAAAAGCACGAAGGGTGATGCTGTGCCATTTCATTATATTGTTATGCTTTTATATTATCGTGAGATCATGACACGATGGGTGTTTCTGTGTAGGCAAGGATGAGGGACATGCATTACCTTGTTATATCTATTTTTCATGTATATGTTCACGTCTTTATTTTGAGAGGTTATTGTCGTATTTATAGACCTCGTGTGACTTATTGTTATTGTCGTGCCCTTTTCTCTCTATGGCAATCGTTGTTGTGTTGTCCATATATCCTACTTGTTTAATTTGCAAACACATGCCTATTTCCTACTGTTATAATTACCTCCATGTCATGTCTATTCCGTTTATTTTAGTACAAGCCCTTTTTCTATGTTAGTCATTCGTGCTTCTACTTGTTAACTTGTAAAGATTATGTGTTTCCTTCTTATTTGCTATATTTGTACTTAGGTCTCCATCATGCTAGTTAATTGAAGTTGATATTCCTTATTGTCCAATTACTGTCATTACGCACATGCTTTTCGCCTAGTCTTTTACTGTTACCTACATATATATCCTTGTTCATTATTACTACTTTCATATTTCCTACCTTGTGATTCCTGCTATCAGTATTTCTGTCATCTGGTTGGTTCTGTTATACGTATATTGGGTGAGGATGAGATAGAAGTACGAAGGGTGTTTCCGTGCAATTGGCTTGATATCTGAGTACATTCCTCATGTTATGACAGTTAAGAATTGATTGTTGTGGTTTATTGGTTTCATTCTAAGGAAAGGATTGATCGAGGTATTTGAAGATGCCAAATTGTGATCACTGCTAGTATTTGATTATTGTTTTGCATATCTGTTTCATGTATTCTTCTCGATTATATTGTGGTATAGTTCTATTGCTGATTCATAGTATAGGTTTTATTAGTAAGTATCTTTTAACTGAAAGCCTCGTCACTACTTTGACAAGGTTAGACAAGATACTTACCAGTACATGGGGTCGGTTGTACTGATACTATACTTCTACACATTGCGTGCAAATTTTCGGAGCAGAGTTGCTGGTGATGTCGGGTGCTGAATTTGAAGATGTTCGTTCCTTCCGGATATAGCCGCCACTTGTCCTTGGTATCTTAGGTTTTGCTAATCTATTTATGTAACTTTCAAACAGAACGTGTAATTATTTCCATCAGTTTTGAAATTCCAAGTCTTAGAAGCTCGTGATTCGTACTACCGGTTCTTGGGTAAATTTGTAAATGTTCAGATTATTCTTCACTATTTTCCTATAATCTCTTTTGGACTGTATTTTATGTTAGTTGGCTTACCTAGCGGATCGAGTTAGGTGCCATCATGACTAGTGGTTTTTGGGTCGTGACAAGGCGGTATCAGAGAACTAGGTTCGTAGGTTCTACGAGTCATGAACAAGTGTCTAGTAGAGTCTTGCGGATCGGTATGATGATGTCCACACCCATCTTCAGGAGGCTAAAGGGCATTTAAGAAAATTTTCCATGTCTTCTTTTCTTATTGTGTGGTCTTGTTTCAGCTTGAAATCTACAACTTTGAATCCTCCTAATCACTCATATGTGATGTTGTGCACTCAGCATTCGCTATGTGCCGACGATCAGTGATGCTGCAGATAGATTACGACGGGCTATGGATGCTTGATTATCATCGCGATGTGTTGTCTAGCCTCAGAAGTAGATGCAGTATTAAATCTTCTAGTCGTTCATTTGTGGTATGAGGCAGGTTCGTATATCTGGTTTGTAAGCACAAATTTGGGAAGATTGGTTGGTGGCCTAGCTATTGTGATTAAGGTGCGTTCATGGAAAGGTGTCTATTTGAGTATAACCAGTGGGCCATCTCCTGCATGATGAGTTTAGATCGTGTGTCTTGTATGAGGTTTCCATTCGGTGGAGTGTATATGTCATCATTTCAGAGCATTTGGGGAAGTTGTTTGACTATTGCAATGATGGGTAAGCGCTTGGCAGAGTCTTCGGGGCGTTCTATGATCAGCATTGCATGAGTTTTTGAAGAATTCAGTTAAATAGTCATGCGGGATCGGGGTATGCTGTGAATATATGGTACTTTGGGTTGTTGATGAGGTGTTCTATGGCTTTGAGCTAAGTGATAGAGTCTGCAAATGATGATTGGATTGTAGGATCATGGGCCGTATCAGATTTCGGACCGAGAGATTGCTTGGTTATTTCTTTAAATGGGCATATGATGGTGAAACACGGGTTGCTCGACACATATTAGCTGTGTATTGAAAATCAGAGTAAGATGAGTGGTTATCGAGAAGGTTCTGGCGAGTTCCAGGTCTTATGTAACCTTTAAGAACTTTTGAATTTGCCTACGTGTGGGCTTGAAAACGGTAGCGCATGGTAATTGAATCTACAGTATTTCCTTGTCAAGAAAGGTCTACATGTCAATGTTAGAGTGATGCAAGAAATGGCTTCGGGTTCCCAGGAAGTTCCCTCGGGGCGGTCATATCGGATTAAGTTACTTTCGAATTGGCAGTCTGCGTGACTTGGTTGAGTTAGAGGTGATTGGTTCTCATTACTTGATTATGTGTTAGTGAGTTCCGAAGAATATATCATGGTTATGACCATAGTCGGAGTTGATGTTTTCTACAGGTGTAGGAGCTATATTACGTGTGGTGGTGTTCTCTTGGATTGAGTTGAATGAAAGATTCTCGGTTGATGAGGTGTTCAATCTGCTTATGGCTTAGAGTTGACTATGAGATTTTCATAGTGTCTCGAGTTAGCTTGTTAGGGGCGATGCACCATATGGGGTTGAAAGGTTGCATGTACAAGGTTGCAGTTTAGTTTTGGAAGGAGGGATATGAGTTCTTGATGACATGGATGATTCCCGGTGTCTAAGATTTTGCTAGCACTATATGTTCCCACCAGAGAAGAGTTCGCATATTGGCAGGTGCATTGTGTGTTGACTTATAGGTATTTTTCCGTAGAATGATAGAGTATGGGTGATGCATCAACCATTTGAGTAGCGGTGTTGGAATTGGATATGAAGATTCTGGTAATCATGAGGTTCGGAGACTGGATGTACTCGTTGGCAGACTATCCCTTGACTGCGAGTTGTGAAGAAATAGTGAAGATTGGATGATTGATGGTTGGTGTTATGGAAAGGTTTCTACGGACTTTTGGAAGGTTAATTACATGTTTGGGGATGATCGGAAATTGGTTTGGGGGTTGCTTTTGAGCCTAGTGAGAATGCGTATGTCACACCTCCTTTTTACTACCCCCAAAAGGGTATAAGAGAGTTTTTCCAATTTAAGTGACAATCGAAACGGGATTATTTATTTACAATTCAGAGTCGCCACTTGGGATAATTTAGGGTGTCCCAAGTCACCGGTTTAAATCCCAAATCGAGGAAAGCTTGAATCTGTTTTACAGTCCGCGAAACACAGAAATCCGAGTAAGGAATTCTATTAACCCGAGAGAAGCTGTTAGGCACTCCCGAGTTCCGTGGTTCTAGCACGGTCGCTTTGATCATACTTGGTCTATTAAATTGTTTAATTACTCATTTTTAGAACCTATGTGTATTTACCTTTTACCGCTTTTAAATTAAGAAAATTATCTTGGAACGGGTCACGCGTACGTGTACCCATTTGTTTGGAGTGTCAAAAATCATGTCACGCGAACGTTTCCACAGTTAGTAACGCTTTATTACTATTAAGAAAGTTCGGCTGAAGTTAGGCGAACGCATACTCCGGTTTTGTTTTTAGAAATCGTAATCATGTCACGCGAACGTGTCCACAACCACGATAATATATTAAACGCGCCTAAAACAAACTACGAACATTTGTCATTATATATCTAAGTTATGAAATTACCATGAGGTCTATGATTGATTAAATTATGGATGGCACACCTCGGACTATTAAACTAAAATTAAATTAACGGCCTATTAACACCCATTTTATTATTAGGAAAGTTTGTTCGAAGTTGCACGAACGCATATCCCCAATTAGTTTTTAGAATCGTAATTATGTTACGCGAACGTATACATAATCATGATATTAATTTAACGCACCTGAAATCTTTTCTACGAATATTCATTTTAAATAACTAGTTATGATATTTATGAGGGCCATGGGTGATGTAATTAAAATGGGACACCTCAATTTGTTGGTAAGGGACAAAACCTGATCGAAATAGCCTACTAACATTTGTTAAGGAAAAGTTCAAACCATCAGTGAAAGAACCTGAGATACATGCTAATCCTTGCATTATATTTTGGCCAACTACAAGCCCAAATTACGTATAAAAACAGTATAAACAAACGGGGACAAAGGGGATTGGGCTTAACCAAAAGGAATAGAGGAGTATTGGGCTCAATTGAGCCCAAAAAGTGAAACTGAGCAAAAAGTTAATGAGCTCCAAGCGGGCCACATGATATGAAAGACCAGTGGGCCTGAGATTGGGCCCAAGACCCAAAGAGAACTGGATATGATAGTTTGGGCCTTGTATTGGACAAGCTAACCCGACAGGCCCATGATATGCCTCCTGATAATTTATTGCCTTAGGCACATGCATACAATACTAAACATGGAGATCAATTTGCTAAAATTAACTACCGGCCACATGCATTTGAACATTAAAACTACTACTAAGCTGCTATTGAATTCATACACAACAATTCTAACAGTAAAGGTACTCTAGACATTTAAAACCTTGAACTACTAGACTGAACCAATTCACCCAAAATCCAACCAAGAATGTTACTCATCTAAATTAAATTCCCACCATAACAGTCCAAACACCACATACTTTACAGGAAGAGTTTAACCAAAACAATCTCACATGATAAGCTAAAGATCAAATTCAAACTTAAAGTATTGTCCACAGCATGACTGAATACTAGAAAATCACATAATAAAACTAATTCAATAAGAAGAAAAAAAACATGAATAGTCTTAGAAGAACATGGACTAATATTCATCAAGTTCACACTCATTCCATAAGTGTCCAAATCGATAACATAGCTTCACAATGCACTTCACATGTTAATGAGGTCCAAGAAGTACCTGGGACAGAAATTAGAACAAAAGAAAGATGAGGAAATCAGCAGTAGCAGGGGAGTGTAAATCAGCAATTCAGCACAACAGTTTTAGCTTCCTTAGACAATTTTTAACCCCAGACAAACAGAAATTCCTTGAAAGTTTTAGAATTCTAACTAACAATAAAGCTCAAAGAGCAAAACCAAAACATATTTCAGCCAAAGGATGCAGAAAATTTTCAGTATTTTTCCGAGTATCAAAGAGTACCCAAAAATAAATGGAAAGTGGTCTTTATATAGGCATGCCTAAGGCATCCCTTGCCTAGCTAACCATTTCCCCTTTTACCCCTTTAATTCTTAATTATTTTGCCCTTTTAACCCTTCCAAATATCTGAAACCCCGACGCTCTTAACAAACCAGCCCCAACCTTATCCTCTAGAAGCTTCCCCCAACCCTCAAATACCTAAAACACCCTTGACACCCTTGCAATTTACATTTAGGAAGTCATTCCTGGGTCAAATTACCCAAGACCCCAAACCAAAAACCCTGGGCTTATCTGGCCCAACAGGGATGAACCAATCAACCCAAAAGAAAGACATATGCATTAGAATCTGAGTAGTAACCTTACGGCTTACTGATTTCAATTAACAAACGAGAATAAATTAATTAAGGCAAATTGTGACTGACTTTGAACTAAAACATGCTGAAAATGCATCAATAATTAACTAATTCGAACAAATTGGATAACAACAACTAATCATGGCAAATAAATAAACCAACCAAATTTAGATGAACAGATTGTTTGGAATTGAAAGAAGAAACCAGAAAGCAACCGAATAAAAAACAAACAATAGAAAACCAAAGAGAAAGGATGAAGCATTGGCTAAGTCCAGAGATTATTCATTATTTTTGGTCGGAAAACAAAGAGCATAACAAAATAGACTAGGGAAAGATGGAAGAAAGGAAATAGAAAGAGATAGAGGGGAAAAGCAAAAGAAACAAAGGAAGTACCTAAAGGTTGACTTAAGAACTCCGGTCGTTCCGATTTAAGCCCAAATTTAATGTTAATCGCATATTCTTGTTGAGAACACACGACCAACATTAATTTCACACTAAATCAATCCTTGAAACTCGAAAACTTGGAGATTTAAACCTTGCATGCTATAGATCTAAGGTAGGGCGGATTTGGGGCTTTAGTGTTTCGATTTTAGATCTAAAATCCGAGCCATTTGGGAGGGATTCGAAGGATATGGTTTGGACATCGTGAGAGAGGAGGTGACGGGGAATCTAGGGTGCAAATTTGGGGCGGATTGGGTCTGCGCTGCCGGCCGAAGATTATGGGGATTTTGGGGCGACGGCTAGGGTTTGGGTTATCAGAAATTGGGAGATGAAACGCGGAAGACAGAACTAGGGGGCCAAATTCGGACATATATATATTAACCAAACATCAGTTCCGGGCCGTTGGATTATTAAAATCCAACGGCTGAGATGACACGCACTGAAATGGGGTCGTTCTACTAACGGGGGGAAACTGGACCGGGTTGGGGCCAGGGACTTGGACGGGTTAGTGAGAAAAGGGGGTTGGGTTTTGGGTACGAAAGGGACTTGGGCTCAGCAACTAGCCCAATAAACAAACAACCCTCTAATTTCTTTTTTCCTTTTTCTTTTCATTTGTTCTCTTTTTTAATTAAAACACCTACATTAAATTCCTAAAAATGATTAATTTACAAAATTAAACTAATTATCTACTATAACATTTACGAAAATTAATTACTCCTAAATTACTAATTCAAAACTAAAAGGCTAAAATTGCAAAAATAAGCCAATTTTTGTGATTTTCATTTTTTAATAATGCAACTAATTTACTAATTAACCTTTAAAATGTAATGATAACTCCTAAATGTAATGCATGGTATTTTTGACATTTTCATGATTTTTAACAGAAATAAACATGCACAGAAATGCAAACAATTAGCACAAATTCACAAAATCCTATAAAATTGCAAATAATGGAAAAAATTTATTTTGTTGAATTTTATAGGAGTAATTCATATAGGAAAAAAATCACGTGCTCACAACATATTCTATAACGGATCGGGATTGTTTGTTCTTACGCAGTTGTTACCACATGTATATCATTGGGCGGAATGGATGTTATTCGTGCCTTAGTTTATGTTATATGTTTCTCTCTTATACTATGACGGATTGTGAGGGTTATATGATTTTTCACACGTATATTGTGATTCAGTTTAGGCCTCATGGCATTTTGGGCGAGGTGGCCTTCGTGATGTTGAATTGCTTATTGCACCATAGTTATGCTTGTCCTTCTCAGTATTGTTTGTTCGAAATAATTTTCCCACAGTTATATTTTTGTGCACTCTGTTGTGCTTGATGTTGACGTGCATGTGATCAGTAAGCCCGAGTATTATGGCTCGATGGGTACCCTATGTGGATTGATATGATGGGATCAGGTTGCACGCTGCAACAGTACAGTGATGAAATGTGACTCCTTATTCTTATTTCGTGTATTTTGCTTTCACCTTGTTGAAAATATTTCATAGTAAAATGCTTAAATTTACTTGCCTTCTTATCTTGCTTAGTAGTCTTCTTATTTAGTTTTCTTACAATTATCTTTCATGTCTGAATTATTACTTGTTAGTGTGCGGAACCGGAGTGTGTAGGGCTCCATATGATTCTTGTTGATATTTGTCGGGTGGGGCTTCTTGTATTGGCTGAGATGAGGTTTCTAGACATGAGATTTTCACTATTGTATTGGAATGAGGAAGGTTTGGAGGAATAATACCATATTTTTGCTGAGGATTTGGACAATGACCTTGGTCGGACGAGTGAGTTTCTTGGCTTATCGATCAGATGAGTGGTTAAGCGGTTATGCGTGTTTCTTTCATCATCGGTATGGTATGAAGGATTTGAACGAGGTTCTAATCGATATGAGGTTTGGTACCGGCACCGAATTTGTTTCAGGATAGTAATAGTGGTTAGCAGTTCCTACTATGAGTGTCAAAGTGATGGGGTATATCATGTGATTACATCTTGGGTTATGGGTATGACTTGATACAACTTGTTCAGACTTATACGGTGTGTAGATGTAAGATTCAGGTCTTGTAATGAATTCTGAATGATAGAGATTGGGTTATAAGGTTTAAGGACAAAGGTCAAAATAAGGATTTATAGTTATGTTGTTTTGGCGGGCTTATGTGGATCAGGGTGACGTGGGATCACCCCCGGGTTTAAGTAAAGTAAGTTTATACCGTGATTTGATAGCTTTGGGATGACTCCTGGCACGTTCGAGGACGAATGCGTGTTTAAGTGGTGGAGGATGTAACGACTCGACTGGTCGTTTTGAGTATCTGTACTTCACTCGGTGTTTTGAGGTCTTGAGTATCTCTGCATAATGTATTATGACTTGCGTAAATCATCGGTGTTGGTTTTCAAGTTATCCGGAATCGATTGGAAGAATGAACTTTAAGATTTAAGCTCTAAGTTGGAAAAGTTGACCAAGTTTGACTTTTTAGCATTTGACCTCAGAATGGAGTTCTGTTAGTTTTGTTAGCTCTGTTGGGTGATTTTAGACTTAGGAGCGCGTTCGGATTGTAATTTGGAGGTCCGCAGTCGAATTAGTCTTGAAATGGCGAAAGTTGGATTTTTGGGAAGTTTGAGTGGGAGTGGACTTTTTGATATCGGGGTCGGATTCCAATTCTAGAAGTTAGAATAGGTTCATAATGGCAAATGTGATCTGTGTGCAAAATTTGAGGTCAATTGGACGTGATTTAATAGATTTCGGCATCGGTTGTAGAAGTTGAAGTTTCAAAGTTTATTAATTTTGACTTGAGTGTGATTCGTCGTTTCGAGGTTGTTATGCATGATTTGAAGCTTCGAGTAGGTTTGTTTTGTCATATAGAACTTGTCTGCAAAATTTGGCGCCATTAGGAGTTGATTTAAAATGGTTTGGACGCTTGGTTGCGATTCTAGAAGTTCTTGAAGTTTAGTTTGATCTTCATGCATTTTGGCGTCCGATTCGTAGTTTTAGAGGTTATTTTGATTATATGAGCACGCGAGTGAGTTTGTGTTGTGTTTTCGGACCTGGGTGCATGATTGGTTTGGAGCCCCGAGGGCTCAGGTGAGTTTCAGATTGGTTTCAGAATGTTTTTTCATAATCTTTGATTGTTGGTGCTGGTGTCATCACATTTGCGATGTTTTGGTCACAAATGCGACTATTGCATTTGCAAAGCATCCTCGCATTTGCGATCCCAGGATATTGGGAAGGAATTCGCTTTTGCAATGAATTCCTCGCATTTGCGATTGTCCCTTTTCGCTTTTGCAAAGCCCTTGGTCGCAAATGCGACCTTAGCAGGAAAGCCTCTGGTTCGCAATTGCGATATATTGTTCGCATTTGCGGGGGTCGCATTTGCAAACCCCGTGTCACAAATCCGACATCTACAACTTGTTAAATGCTGAGAATTCCGAGACTTAGCTTCATTTAGGTATATTTTGAACCCTAGCTTCGATGAGAGGCGATTTTGTGAAGGGATTTTTATACCAAATCATTGGGTAAGTACCTCTAATCAATTATCAACTATATTTCATGATTTTATATAAGATTTAACATCAAATTCATGAGAGATCTAGGGAAAAATTTGGGATTTTGTCAAAGTTTTGAAAAATGAAAATTTGGGATTTGAGAGTCGAATAGGACTCGGATTTGAAAACAAAACACATATTTGGACTCGTGAGGGTATGGGTAGTCAAGATCTACCCTTGGACCCGGGTTTTGATCTGGGGGCCCGGGGTTTGACTTTTGTTAACTTTTTAGAAATCTAATAAATGTCACAGCTTTATTAATTGAAATTATTTTCTCTTGCATTGTGTGATGTATTCAAGTCGTCATTGGCTAGATTGAGCCGAGCAGAGGCGAATTTGTAAAGGAAAAAGGCTAAATTGAGTGTTGAGTTAGCCGAATTGATGTAAGTATTTTGCCTAACTTTGTTGAGAGAATTTTTCCTCTTATTTGACATTGTTTGCTAAATGTGAGGGAGATACATATATGAGGTGACGAGCGTATATGTATGTGCCAGGGTTAATCATGCTCGGGGGTGGATTATGTTATATTGGTGTTTGTACAATTACGTGACCTTCCTGCTTCATGCCTTACTTGACTCTTAGATCCTAAGAACATAGTATTAAACATTAGAAATCAAAACTTAGCTTATTGTAAATTGATCAAATTGATGGAATTCTGAGAATACATTGATGTGTCTAATTCAGCTATCACTATGCATAATCATTAATACATTGCTAC
Organism: Nicotiana sylvestris; assembly: GCF_000393655.2. Taxonomy (NCBI): domain Eukaryota; kingdom Viridiplantae; phylum Streptophyta; class Magnoliopsida; order Solanales; family Solanaceae; genus Nicotiana; species Nicotiana sylvestris. The sequence goes on from NC_091063.1 coordinate 56,389,613, forward strand.
AGCTGATCTTCTTCTTGAGATACTAGATTCTTACACTTGTGTTGTTGATCATTTTGGAGATTTGTGGAAGTACTTGAATAATATGGTTCATGAGGGTTTATTGAATCATCGTTGGCTTGGAAAGTGTGAATGGGATTTGTTTGGAATATACGTTTAAACACTCTCCTTGATGTTATTTATGCTTCCTGCCTTGTTTGTCATTGATATACACATCTTTGGTAAGGAAGAGTGTAAAGCACGAATGGTGATGATGTGCCATTGTTTATACATTATCATGTGAGGGAGAGTGTAAAGCACGAAGGATTATGTCGTGCCATATTATTGAGAGTAAAAGTGCAAAGGGTGATGTCGTGTCATATTATTGAGAGTAAAAGCACGAAGGGAGATGTCGTGCCATATCATTTGAGAGTAAAAGCACAAAGGGTGATGTCATGCCATTTCTTTTATATTGTTACGCTTCTATATTATCGTGAGATCATGGCATGATGGGTGTTTCCGTGCAGGTGAGGATGAGGGACATGCATTACATTGTGATATTTGTTTTCCGTGTATATGTTCACGTCTTTATCTTGAGCAGTTACTGTCGTATTTATAGACCTCGTGTGACTTGTTGTTATTGTCCTGCCCTTGCTCTCTATTGCAATCGTTGTTGTGTTGTCCATATCTCCTACTTGTTTAATTTGCAAACATATGCATATTTCCTGTTGTTATAATTACCTCTGTGTCATGTCTATTCCGTTGCATTTTAGTACAAGCCCTTTTTCAATGTTAGTCATTCATACCTCCGTGTCATGTCTCCATCATGCTAGTTAATTGAAGTCTATATTCCTTGTTTTCCAATTGCATTCATTACTCACATGCTTTCCGCCTAGTCTTTTACCGTTACCCAAATGTATATCCTTGTTCATTGTTGCTGCTTGCCTATTTCCTACCTTGTGATTCCTGATATCGATATTTCTGTCATCTGGCTGGCTTTGTTATACGTATATTGGGTGAGGATGAGATAGAAGCACGAAGGGTGTTGCCGTGCAATTGACTTGATATCCGAGTACATTCCTCATGCTATGAAAGTTAAGAATTAACTATTGTGGTTTATTGGTTTCATTCTAAGGAAAGGATTGGTCGAGGTATTTGAAGATGCCAAATTGTGATCACTGCTAGTATTCGGTTATTATTTTGCGTATCTGTTTCATGTATTCCTCTCGATTATATTGTGGTATAGTTCTATTGTTGATTCACAGTGCAAGTTTTATCAGTAAGTGTCTTTTAAATAAAAAGCCTCGTCACTACTTCGACGAGGTTAGATAAGATACTTACCAGTACATGGGGTCGGTTGTACTGATACTACACTTCTGCATATTGCGTGCAGATTTTTGGAGCATAGCTATTGGTGATGTCGGGTGCTGACTTAGAAGATTTCGTGTCTTCCGGATATTGCTGCCACTTGTCCTTGGTAGCTTAGGTTTTTCTAATCTGTTTATGTAACTTTCAAACAGAACGTGTAATTATTTGTATCAGTTTTGAAATTCCAAGTCTTAGAAGCTCATGATTCGTACTACCATCTCTTGGGTAAATTTGTAAATGTTCAGATTAGTCTTTACTATTTTCCTATAATCTCTTTTGGATTGTATTTTCTATTAGTGGGCTTACCTAGCGGATTGATTTAGGTGCCATCACGACTAGTGATTTTTGGATCATGACAAGAAGAGATCCAAAATTGAAAAAAGACTCAGAATGGTCATGGAGCATAATTAACGTCATGCGACAACCAATGTTGAGCTTGATTCTAGGATCAGCATTGTGAAAGCTGAAAATGATAAGCTCCAAAAAAAATTGAGAAACTCCGAGCTAAACTCCAAAACCATGAAGATTCTATCATCCTCGAGAAAACCTACGCCATTTATCATATGAATAGGAAGACTTTGGAAGAGGCCAAAGAAGGCATTGTAAACATCGATGGTTGCATTGCCAAAGCTCATGAATTGGAGACAATTGTTCTCGAGAATCTCCCTGCTCGTCCTGTTGCCTCTGAATCTTCGAACACTATCTCCGAGTATTCGGGAATCAAAGAGGAAGCTGAAGAGGAAGAAGATAAGGATGAAGGCCTCAAGTCGGAAGCGGAACAACCTTCCCTTTTAAAGGAAAACAAAGACTCTTCTCTTCCTTCGGGCTCTGATAGCGAAAATAACTGATGTAAATTTTTCTTTTCTTTTGTAACTATGCCAAAACTTCTTTAATCGAGTTTTGCATTTTAAGTAATGAAAGATATTTTTGCTTAAATATTGTGCAAGAAATATTCTCTATTGTTTTTATTTTTATTTAATTGATAAAGCTCGAGAATTCTTTTTACCATCCGATAACTTTTGATTCCGGCATTCACACTTCTGGAATCTACCCTCTGACTATGAGGGTTTCATAAGAGAGGGCCCTTATGTTTATGGTGCTCTTGAAGAGGACGTCTCATGTTCATTCCGGAACAATCATTTTAAGTTTTAACTAACTTTCAAACGAAAAAATAAATTAACTTATCATTAGGACAAGAAAAAAGATAAAAATAAAAGGACTTTGATTTATTCCTTCTATCTTTCAAAGTATATTTACATAAATATTCATTTGCTTAAGTAAATAAAGCTAGCAATACACGTTACTAACTAGTACAACTTATTTTTATATGGCTGATCATGCAGTCTCCGTCCTGATAAGACATAGATCTCAATTCTAACTGTCCCCAGTCTTCGTAACACTTTTAGTGCCTTAGTATGTAATGGTTTCCCCTAGTGTTTGGATTCTAAGTATGAGAATTTGAACGTTGGGGATCTTGCTATCATCGACGACCCTTTATCCATTGTATGCTTTACATTACTGCCTCATTAAAAACCTTGCTAGAAAAACCTAATTGAGACAAAAACTGGACGAAGGGAAAAAGTGTTGATACCCAATTTTTCCCTATTATATTTTTTAAGTGCATATATACTTTCAAAACTATGCATTAGCATCAATTGATATTTTTTCATAATTTCTATATTTTAATTTAATTTATTCTAGTATTTTATTTATATAAATAATTACAAAATTGCATCACAAATCGCTCTATAACATTTCATTGATTTAATTTTGCTATTTATAGCCCTATTAAGTTCAAATCATTTCATAAATGGCCAGATTTATACCTTTTGGTTACAATTGCAATAATTTTGCAATTATAGCTCATGCATGCCTCATTGCATTATTTTACCAGAAATCGGTCCATTATATTTTTAAAATATTGAATAATTATTTTGAAGCCCTTATATGCATGGAAATTATTTTTTCTCATTGTTAATTATTTTATAAAATATTTTTTTATTCAATTATTCGGGTATTTAACAAATAGCCTTTTAATTTTCCCCAATTTTTCGGACCTAAATACCAGCCCAAGTCTCTGACCCAATTCACCCAGGCCCAAATGGAATTAGACCCGACCCAGATCCCCCTAATCCTGGTCGTTGATCTTTGAGATCCACGGCCCATATTAATTCTTACCAATTTTAACTCCAAACGACCCCCTCCCAACCTAAATCACTTTCCACCATACCCCGCAGTCACATGTTCTCTGCTCTCTCAAACACTCTCTAACTCTAACCCTAATTCCCGTCACCGTCACTCACTTACTGTCGTTCATGGTGATTTTTCACCACCCCAGGCCTCTAATGGCCTCTTCTATGTTGGGTACTTCCATCTCAAAGGTCTTTGAGAAGATTCTCAAGGGACCAGGGCTAGTCTACTTACGCCTTTGGGTTTTTCTTGCCTGTTTCAGGCCGTTGTGGCTCGATTTTTAGTAAGAACTTCTTATTTCGTCTTAAATCCGTGGGTTCCTAAGTCTATGTTCTCATCTTTGATTTAATTCTAAAAACCCTAAATTTTGTCTTTGTTCTTCTCAGATATGTACATATTTGAGAAGAATCAGACCTATTTCACATGTTTTTCATAAAAAATCTTCTAGTTTTTCGAGTGATTTTCCATTTTTTTTCTAAAGTTAGGGTTTCTTGGAAATCCTTTTCTCCAAACGTTTTTTGACTTTGAATGTTTAACCTTCTGTTCTTATGTGCTTTTGGTCGATTTATGTTAAGTTTGCCTTAGCCCTAGTTGATTCATGCTAAAACCCCAATTTTCGACATTCTTTGCTTTGATTCTGAGCTTGACCGTGTTACCTGTGCATTGTTTCGTTCTATGCTTTGATTTTCATGATTTCTCCTTAGTCTAATTTAAACGTCTTGTGATTTTTACCCTAGTCTGCCTCTATAAAGGTTTCTGACTTGATTTTTCGACTGATTCTGTGTGTTTATACTTAGCCTATTTGTGTATTTGTGAAAAAATATATTATTCTCCTTTAAATCAGCACTATTTTGGATTCCTGATTCACTGATTTGCTATGTAAAAGACCTAGGGGCTGATTCTTGATTATTCCTTTATTTGCGACCTTATTTAGTTTCTTACCTTATTTGATTAACTGTGATACTTACTGATTCCTCAAGATTGTTTTCTTAAACCCCTACTTATTGTCATGACCCCAATTACCAGTCGTGATGGCGCCTATCACATTACTAGGCAAGCCAACCAAACATTTAATTATAACCCTTTTTCCTTATAATAAGCCATTTTCTAACACAGGTTTTAAATACCAAATTTTCATTATAAGCATTTAAAGCAACATAATATATATGCGGAAGTCAAATTAACATGAAACAACACAGCCTCCAAGTATTTGGTGTCACGAGTGCAGAGCCTCTAGTACATAACTGACTGTCTGATACTACGTAAGTCTAGAAAATGCGGAAAAGAACAAGATAAGAAGGAGAAAATAGGGTTGCGGACGCCATACACCTACCTTGAAATCTCCGGCAACCTCTGGATCAGCTGAGGACCCTCACTCTGCCACTCGAGCACCTGGATCTGCACATAAGGTGCAGGGAGTAACGTGAGTACGCCAACTCAATAAGTAAATAATTAGACTAACTATGGTCTGAAAGCAGTGACGAGCAGTTAAAAATCATATAACTGAATAAACAATAGGATAACATGTCAACTTCACAATTTAAAACCAGTTTCGTCGTAAAATCATCAATTTCAGTTGAAACACTTGAAATCATATACTTAGCAATTTTTCCAACAGAGGCTTGTTTTTAAAAGAAGAGTTGAAATTAGTGAAAATATCATAACTGGGCCTCTTGGGCAAGGTATTACTCAGAATATGGCCTCTCGGGCAACCTCTCAGTCACTCGTGACTCACTCTCGTCACTCAGTACTCACTCTCAGCACTCAAGCTCATTAATATCTCATAATAATAGAAATCATAGTAACCGCTACGGCGTGCAGCCCGATCCATAATTTATAGTCGACTACACTCACTGGGGGTGTACAGACTCCGGAGGGGCTCCTACAGCCCAAGCGCCATATCGCTGCGATGCGCAGCCTGATCCAATATATATATCGTTGCAGCGTGCAGCCCGATCCAATAAATATATTGTTGCGGCGTGCAGCCTGATCCATATAAGTATCGATGCAGCGTGCAACCCGATCCACAATATATACATATAATATCCTCACTATTAGGTTCTCAACCTCTCTCAGTCATTAACCTCACAGCCTCTCGGGCACAACAATAGAAATTAGGGAACTCAGCCCAAACAGAATTCATAATTAGAAGTGGAGTGATGAAACCAGTTTTAAAGATTTAAACAGGTAAAACATGACTGAGGATATGCTTCCAACAAATAAAGTGAGGAAAAATAGCAAAATTGCCCCTAAGGGTATCAACGGTCGGCACAAGGCCCCAAACATGGCATACATCCCATAATACAGCATAAATGACTAAAGTACGGAATATCATAAGATTTCAAATCAAATACGCGGCTCAATAGTCGCTACGGGACGAACCAAGTCACAATTCCTATCGGTGCACGCCCACACGCTCATCACCTAGCATGTGCATCACCGCATTTATCAAACCAAGTCAAATACCAGGGTTTGTACCCTCAGTTCCAGATTTACAATGGTTACTTACCTCAAACCGGTGAAAATACTACTCCGCGACTCCTTTGCCCCTCGAATCGGCCTCCACTCGCATCGTATCTATCCAAAGTCAGAATCACGATGTCAAAATATGCGAAGGGAATGAAGCCCAAGCGAAAACAATCAAATAATACCAAAAATCCCAAAATTGGCCAAACCCGACCCCCGGGCCCATGTCTCGAATCTCGATAAAAATCATATCAACGAAATCATTATCCTCCCACGAGTTCATACATACTAAGAACACTGAAATCAGAGTCCAAATGTCCCCTCAAATTCTCATTTTAAAGTCTCTTAATCTCAAGCCCTAATTCCTCAATTTTAGGCTTAGATTCTATGATTTATTAGGTAGATTTCACAATAGAATCGAGTTTTAAGTCCAAAATTCTTACCTCCAAGTGATTCTCCTTGAATCCCTCTTAAATCTCCTTCAAATAGCTCCAAAAATGACCAACAATGGAAGAAATAAACCCCACATTCGCAGACAAGATGACCTTTTAAACCTTTTGCCCAGGCCTGCAATCCTTCTTCGCGAACACGGTCAAAGCCTCGCGTATGCGAAGCACTAATTAACGTTGACCAATTTTTCCTCTTTCACAATCGCGACCTCCCCATTGTGAACATGATGTTTTGCTTAGACCAACCTTTGCGATCACGTTCCGCCTCTCGCGAACGCGATGAGTAAAATCCACAGAAGCTCAGCTGCCCTTTTTTCTCTATGCGAACGCGACACCTCCCCTGCGAATGCGATGCACAAACCCTTAGCCCTTTGCGAACGCATGCTTCCTCGTGAACGCGAAGGCTTAAATTCCACCTTCCTCAACTGACTCTTCACGAACGCGAGGGTCCACTCGCGAACGCAAAGAGTAAAATACCTGCAACGGCTGAAACCAAAATCTGCAATTTTCTTCAACTTAAAATGATCCATTCAACCCTCCGAAACTCACCCGAGGCCCCTGGGACCTCAACCACAGGCACCAACATATTCCAAAACCTTATTAAAACTTGTACCAATCTTCAAAACACCTCAAAGAACATCAAATCAACCTAAACACATCGGATTCAAGCCTAAGTTTCCAAAATCTTCCGAATTCCGCTTTTGATCAAAAATCCAAATAAACCACGTCTGAATGACCTATAATTTTGCATACACATCCCAAATGACACAAAGGAACTACTAATCCCATTCCGACCCCTATATCAAAATCTCACCTACCAAGCAAAAATCGCTGAAAATTCAATTTTGCCAATTCAAGCCTAAATCTACTCCGGACCTCCAAAACTCATTCTGATCACGCTCCTAAGTCTCAAATCACCTCCCGAAGCTAACCGAACCATCAGAGCTCACATCCGAGCCCTCTAATACATAAGTCAACATCCGGTTGACTTTTCCAACTTAAACCCACTCTAAAGAGACTAAGTGTCTCAAACCTTACCAAATCCTTTCCGAACTCGATCGGACCGACCCGATACCACATAACATGAATAAACAAAGCTTAAAGAAGCAAAAATAAGGGAAACAGAGCGGTAATTCATGAGATGACTAGCTGGGTCATCACATCCTCCCCAACTTAAACAAACGTCCATCTTCAAATGAGTCAAGAAACATACCTGAAGCCTAAAATAGGTGAGAATATCTGCTCCGCATCTCCCGCTCGGTCTCCCAAGTAGCCTCATCCACGGGCCGACCTCTCCACTGCACTTTCACTGAAGCTATATTCTTAGACCTCAACTTTCGAACCTGATGACCCAAAATAACTATTGGTTCCAGATCATAAGTCAAATCATCATCCAAATGAACCGTGCTTAAATCCAAAACATGAAACGGATCCCCAAGATACTTCCAGAGCATAGAAATATGAAACACCGGATGCACACTTGACAAGCTGGGTGGCAAAGCAAGCTCGTAAGCCACCTCCCCAATCCTTCAAAACACCTTAAAAGGACCAATGAACTGAGGTCAATTTCCCTTTCTTCCCAAATCTCATAACACCCTTCATGGGTGAAACCTTCAACAGAAACTTCTTGCCAACTATGTAGGACACATCCCGAACCTTCCTATTAGCATAGTTCTTCTGCCTCGACTACGCTATACGAAGTCTCTCCTGAATCACCTTCACCTTTTCTAAAGCATCCTGCACCAGGTCTGTCCCCAATAGCCTAGCCTCACCGGGCTCGAACCAACCAACTGGAGATCTACACCACCTCACATACAAAGCCTCATACAAAGCCATCTGAATACTCGACTGGTAGCTGTTGTTATAAGCAAACTCTGCAAGCAGTAGGAATTGATCCCATGACCCTCCGAAATAAATGACACAAGCACACAACATGTCCTCCAATATTTGGATAGTGCGCTCGGACTGCTCGTCCGTCTGAGGGTGAAAAGTTGTGCTCAACTCAACCTGTGTACCCAACTCCCACTGCACAGACCTCCAAAACTGCGAAGTAAAATGAGTGCCCCTATCTGAGATGATGGAAACTGGGATACCATGCAAACAAACAATCTCCCGAAAATAGATCTCTGCCAACCGATCTGAAGAATAGGTAGTACACACAGGAATAAAGTGCGCGGACTTGGTCAGTCGATCCATAATCACCCAAATAGCATCAAACTTTCTCAAAGTTCGTGGAAGTCTAACAACAAAGTCCAAAGTGATCCTCTCCCACTTCCACTCGGGAATATCCATCTGCTGAAGCAAGCCACCCGGTCTCTAATGCTCATATTTCACCTGCTGACAATTGAGACACCGAGCTACAAATCCCACAATGTCTTTCTTCATTCTTCTCCACCAATAATGCTACCTCAAATCCTGATACATCTTCGCGGCACCCAGATAAATGGAATACAATGAGTTGTGGGCCTCCTCCAGAATCAACTTCCGAAGCCCATCTATATTGCGCACACAAATCCGTCCCTGCATCCTCAACAACCCATCATCACCAATAGTCACATCTCTGGTGCTCTCTGATGCGATCATATAAGGAAGACCAAGATTCCACACAAGCCAAAACCCGACTAGGCTCCGAAACATCTAACTTCACGAACCGATTGGCCAAGGCCTGAACATCAACTTCAAGAGGTCTCTCCCCAACTGGAATATATGTCAAACTCCCCATACTCACCGCCTTTCGGCTCAAAGCATCAGCCACCACATTGACCTTCCCCAGATGGTACAATATAGTTGTATCATAATCCTTAAGCAACTCCAACCACCTCCGCTGCCTCAAATCAAAATCCTTCTGCGTGAACAAGTGCTGGAGGCTACGATGATCAGTAAACACCTTACAAGACACACCATACAAGTAATGCCTCCAAATCTTCAACGCGTGAACTATGGCAGCCAACTCCAAATCATGAACGGGGTAATTCTTCTCTTGGGGCTTCAACTAACGAGAAGCATAAGCAATAACTCTACCCTCCTGCATCAAAACACAACCAATACCAACTCTCGAAGCATCACTACACGGTATATGAACCTGAAGCTGATGGCAAAACTAACACTGGAGCTGTGGTCAAAGCTGTCTTAAGCTTCTGAAAGCTCTCCTCGCACTCGCCCGACCATACAAATAAAGCACCCTTATGAGTCAACTTGGTCAAGGGCGATGCGATAGATGAGAATACCTGAACAAACCGGCGATAATAGCCTGCCAAACCAAGAAAGCTGCAAATCTCTATGGCTGAGGACGGTCTGGGCCAACTCTGAACCGCCTCTATCTTCTTCGGATCAACCTGAATACCCTTGCTGGACACCATGTGCCCTAAGAAAGCCACTGAACTGAGCCAAAACTCGCACTTGAAGAATTTTGTGTAAAGCTTCTCCTCCCTCAATCTCTGCAACACAACTCTCAAATGCTCCGCGTGCTCCTCCTGATTCGCGAATAAACCAGAATATCATCAATGAAGACTATGACAAATGAATCAACATAAGGCCGGAACATGTTGTTCATCAAATGCATGAATGCTGCTGGGGCATTGGTCAGCCCAAAAGACATCACCAAGAACTCATAATGACCATATCGGGTCCTAAAAGTTGTCTTAAGAATATCCGAGTCCCTGATCTTCAACTGGTGATAACCTGAACGGAGATCAATCTTGGAGAACACTCTCGCTCCTTGAAGCTGGTCGAATAAATCATCAATGCGAGGCAAAGGATACTTGTTCTTAATTGTTACTTTGTTCAATTGCCTATAATCAATGCACATCCTCATAGTGCCATCCTTCTTCTTCACAAACAGAACCGGCGCACCCCAAGGTGACACACTAGGCCGAATGAACCCTTTATCAAGGAGTTCCTAAAACTGCTCCTTTAATTACTTCAACTCCGTTGGTACCATATGATACGGTAGAATAGAAATGGGTTGAGTGCCCGACACCAGGTCAATACCAAAATCAATATCCCTGTCCGGTGGCATGCTCGACGGGTCTGCAGGAAACACATCGGGAAAATCCCTCACAACTGGAAAAGAATCAATACTGGGAGTCTCAACACCGACATCCCTCACGAAGGCTAGATACGAAAGACATCCCTTCCCAACCATACGTTGGGCCTTCAAGAATGAGATCACTCTACTAGGAACATAATCAGTCAAACCTCACCACTCAATCCATGGCACACCCGTTATAGCCAATGTGACTATCTTGGCATGACGGTCTAGAATAGCATGACATGGAGATAACCAGTCCATGCCCAAAATGATATCGAAATCCACCATATGCAGTAATAAAAGATCCACTTGAGTCTCCAGATCCCCAATAGTCACCACACACGACCGGTACACACGGTCTACAACAACGGTATTGCCCACTATAGTAGATACATGAACAGGTGAAACAAGAGACTCACGAGGTGTATCTAGATAACGGGAAAAGTATGATGACACATAAGAAAAGGTGGAACCGGGATCAAATAATACAGAGGCATCTTTGTGGCAGACTGAAACAAGAGACTGACATCTTCTTCATGGTCTTCAATATTCTCCACTATAAAACCTTAACCAAAACCACCTGCCTCACACAGGAGACCCCCCCTCTCCTCTCGTCATCTTGTTCAAACCACCCTACCACTGCCCAGCTCCATCGCCAGAGAACACCCCTCCCAAAAATGCGGACAGAGTATACATTCGATATACACTCGATATACCGCGGATATACACGGGAAGAACACCCCTCCCCAACGTATCTCCGTCTTCTTTCTTCTCAAACCAGAAAACAACGACCCGTCTAGCAGCCATGAAAGACCAGTGAAACGACCATCGCTGCGGCTGCTGCCCAGCTCCCCAATCGACCAGTCACGAACCTCGTCGTCCACCCAAACCACCCGTCGACCACACCACCAACAGCCCGTCAAGGTCGTTGGCAATCTTGGTTCGAGTTTTCTGTTTCCGTTGAGATTGTCGTTGTTCGTCGAGGTCCGGTACGTCGAGGTTGCTGTCCGAGTTTCTGTTCCGTTGCGGTCATTTTCGGTTAGTATTCTAAGTTGTAATTTTGAATCGATGAAAGGTCTAATTCTTTTCCTTTCTTCTTGAGATTTTGTCTCCTAAATTTGTCGTCTAATGAACGACTTTATGAAAATGTTCTCGTGATTGACATTATCGTTTATGTGTTGAAGTATTCTTAGTAAATGAATTGCTATGTTTGAATTGCTATATAAAAAAATATGAACTGGTTTAATTTTGAGTTATTGGAATATAAGATTATCATTAAATCTCATGTCAAACCTTTGGATATATGCCTATCATTTTTCATTCTGAACTAGCATGCTAAGTTGTTATTTTAAATCATAATTGTGTTTCCTTGATTCACTGTGAGCATTTTATCCATAGTACAGTGAATGTATTTTGTCTTTTGTCATCTCGTTATTAATTTAGTACATTGGAATAGTGAGAGTGATTAATGAATTAATGAAAGGTAGATTTGGTTGAATTGGTAGATGTTAATAATCAAGTTTCGTTGATTAGGTGCAATTAATAAATCATTGTGATTACGGGTACGGTTCCCGTGACATAGTTGCGATACTTAATTTCTAAATTCGAGGGCGCATATTCGAACAAGGTTAAATAAAGTGTGTTGTGAACCACAGGTGTCATGGTTTGAGATGTTTTAAATAACCTTGAATTTTTCCGAAATGGTAAAAGCTATTAAAATAATAACACCCTTTTGCTTTAACTTTTGCTTTAATTTTAAATTTAGCTTTAACTTTTGCTTTTGCTTTAACTTTTGCTTTTGCTTTCCCTTTAAGCTTTAACTTTGCTTTTGGCTTTAGCTTTAGTTTAAACATATGTACAGCATGTGCTATTTGTTATTTGAAGTATTTTTTTTAAGTTGGTTGTCACACGAGCCTCGCCAAAAAAAAAAATAAAAAAAATGCACAAACTGCGGGGCTCTCATAAATGTATATATTAAAATACTTAGAATACGGGATGAGCCGTCTAGCGAACTTTACGGTTTTCCCCAAAGATAATAACGCGTTAGACTCTTTAGACGCGATTTTAATTAAATTACATGCTTAAATTCGGGTGCGCATTTATGTGACCCAAATTCAAATCTCAACGGAGTCGGAACGTATTAACAACCACGGGTGCATTGATTGTGACGTGGTTCGAGATGCATTTTCACGACGTTGCAATTCTATTAAAAAAATAATAATAAAAGCGGTTTAAACATAATAAAAGCACACAAGTCATAACATGTATAAAAATCAGATATTTAGCCATTACAACAATTTAAGCGACCGTGCTAGAACCACGAGATTCGGGGATGCCTAACACCTTCCCTCGGGTCAACAAAATTCCTTACTTAGAATTTCTGGTTCGCAGACTTCATTTGGAAAGTCGAATATTTTCCTCGAATTGGGATTCAAGATAAACCGGTGACCTGGGACACCAAAAGCCAAACCTTTCCCAAGTGGCGACTCTGAATTAAATAAATAATCTCATTTTGAATATTGTCACTTAAATTAGAAAAACTCCCTCACGCATTTATCCTTCGGGGTAGGCGCGCAAAAAGGAGGTGTGACAATGATGGAACCCCTTCTTAAAATGCTCTCAAAAATCGCCTAAGTCCAAGTGGAAAATGAGGGAAATGGGAAAAGTCTGAGAATAAAAAGCCCTTGGCTCCAGTCGTAGATGTCACATTTGCGATATCTGGCTCGCAAATGCGATGATCGCATTTGCGACAAATGCATAGCAAATGCGAAGCCAAGCTGTCCCTGCCATGGTCGCATTTGCGACCAAAATCTTCGCAAATGCGAAGAGGACAACATCGCAAGAGCGATCAATTCTTCGCATATGTGATCCTTCCCTCAGAAGCCTAGGTTCGCAAATGCGCGCACTACCTCACAAATGCGATCACACCAGAACCAGCAAATCCAACTTCTTCACAAAACACTCCGAAAGTACTCTGAAACTCACCCGAGCCCCCGAGGCTCTAAACGAAACAACCATACGTGTCTAAAAACATAATACGAACTTGCTCGGCGCCTCAAATCACATCAAACAATGTCAAATTCATGAATCGCACCCCATTCCAAGCTTAATGAATTTTAGAACTTCAAACTTTCATATTCGATGCCGAAACCTATCAAATCATGTCTGATGGACCTCAAATTTTGTACACAAGTCACATTCAACACCACAGACCTACTCCAATTCCGGAATCGGAATCCGGCCCCGATATCAAAAGTCCACTTCCTGTCAAACTTCTCAAAAACTTTTAAATTTCTAACTTTCGCCAAATGACAATTACCTACAGACCTCCAAATCTACTTTCGGATGCGCTCCCAATACCAGAATCACCATACAGAGCTATTCCCAGACTCGGAATCCCAAATGGACATCGATAACATTAAAATGCGCTTCCACCCCAAATTGATGAAATCCTTCCAAATGACATCTTTCCACAATAGGTGCCGAAAGGCTCCTGGGTCATCCAAAATCTGATATGTACATATGCCCAAGTCCAAAATCATCATACGAACCTGCTGGAACATTCAAATCCCGATTTCAAGGTCGTTTACTCAAAAATCCAACCTTAGTCAATTTGTCCAACTTAAATCTTTCGAAATGAGAATTCTCTTTCCAATTCCACTCCGAACTTCCCGAATTTCAATTCGACCATGCATACAAGTCATAATACCTGAAGTGAAGCTGCTCATGGCCTCAAAACGACCGGCCGATTCATTACATTCTCTCCCACTTAATCATACGTCCATCCTCGAACATGCTAAGAACTGCTCTAGAGTTGTCCGAAATCACTGTTTGACACCTCATGCACCTACATGTTCTACCACAATTCAGTTGAGCACACTAGCTCGAGCCAGTATGAAGATTCTCCCTTTTTCTTAGTCAAATAAGCCTTGGAGTTGTCATGACCCCGGTTCGCCCTCCGTGAACCATCGTGACGGCACCTAGTCTCTACAACTAGGTAAGCCTAAATTACGGAAGAAAAACAAAAATTTGCGAAAGTAAAACAATTTAAAACATGAATAAAGTAATAATATTTTTTAAATATGCGACTCGGCATATACCATGTTTAACTCTCAATACCAATACGTAAATCCAAGACCCGGAAACCCACGAATCACAAGCTAAGATCAATACTACATAGCTCTAACTCCAGAATGTCTAATAAGAACAGAAATATACATAAGGGCTAAATAATAAAAGTAGGAATAGAAAGGGACTTCTCGGTCTGCGAACGCGGCAGATGTACCTCGAAGTCTCTAGAGCAGTCTCCTCTTCAAGGATGATAGGCCTGAGTAGCGGTACCTAGATCTGCACATGAAAAACATGCGCAGAAGGCGCATGAGTACACCACAACGGTACTCAGTAAGTGCCAAGCCTACCCTTGGTTGGGTAGTCATGTGGAAAGGTCAGAGCCCTACTGAGATTAAATAAATATAAAGATGATAGGATAAGGTAAGCAGTACAATTGAAAATCTAAAGTAAGAATCTATATAGGTTAATAAGAGTACAATAACGAAACAAAAATAAAGGCAAACACCAGGAATTACCACTCATAACAAGGATGATAACCGGGGATCTCTTGGTATCCCGAAGATCTCTTGGTATCCTCAATATAGGCTAGGGATCTCTTGGTATCCCGAGGATCTCTTGGTTTCCTCAATATATGCTACGGATCTCTTAGTATCCCGAGGATCTCTTGGTATCCTCAATATACGTGCCAGGGATCTATTGGTATCCCGCACCTCAGTTCAGATCATAAATACATACAGGAGATCTCCCGGGATGCCGTCCCATAGTCCCAAAGTAAAAACACAATACCTAAAATCACGGCATCTGAAGCAACAACATCTGGTCTGCCTGGGAGGCCATAGAAACGAGTCTGACCACCACCTGATCGACCTCCCCCTCTAGGGAGACCCCTAGCTGACTAACCTCCACCCCTAGCTGGCTGGGCGGGTGGAGAAGTAATTGGAGTAGAAGTGGAGGGCTGATCCCTCTACTGAGACTGACCATCATGAAGACGAGGACACTGCCTCCTCATATGCCCAAGCTCTCCACACTCATAACAACTCCCCGGTGCTGGAGATGGGGACTGAAGGGACCCCTGGTCCCGGAATGACCAATAGAAGGACCTGGCATAGAAGAACCCTGCACTGATGGAGTACGGGACGAACTCTGGGCTAGAAGGGCACTGAGTGATGAGTGGTCCCGATGAGAACTGTGAGAACCATGACCCGATGATTCCCCACGATAACCTGGGCGAGCTGAATGAGCATGCCTGAATGGACGGCCTATGCCCTGTTAGAACTGACCCCTCGAAGGAGCACTACTAAAGCTACCAGATCCCCGAGGCCTCTTGTCCTCCCTCTCCTCTCGCTCCTGGTGGTGAACCGACTCAATCTCATGGGCGATGTTATCAACCTCCTCGAAGGTAGCACCTGTCACCCTCTCTCTAGTCATGAGAATCTGAAGTTGATATGTGAGGCCATTAACAAACCTCCTGATCCTCTCTCGATCTGTGAGAACCAACCAAACCGCATGATGTCTAACTTGGAGAACAGAATCTCATACTGCATCACAGTCATCTCTCCTTGAAACAACTGCTCAAACTACCTGCGCAGCTCCTCTCAGTGAGACTGTGGCACATACTTCTCCAGAAAGAGAACAGAGAACTACTGCCAAGCAAGGGGCGCCGCACCAACAGGCCTACGCCTCTCATATGCCTCCCACCAAGTGAAGGCAGCCCCAGAAAACTAAAAGGTGGTAAAATCCACACCACTGGTCTCTAGAATACCCGTTGTACGAAGCATCCTCTCGCACTTATCCAAGAACCCCTCGGCATCCTCGCCCTCTGCACCGCTAAAAGTCGGAGGCTTGAGTCTACCAAACCTCTCTAGTCGACGTTGCTCGTCGTCTGGCATAACTGGTACCACATACTCCTAAGCTGGTGCAATCGGCTAGGCTGGAGGTGCCTCCGATGTTTGGAGTCCCTGCACAACCTGCTCAGGTATGCGAGCAGCGGAAGTCTGGGTGCCTCCCCCGGCCTGAGAAATAGCTGCGGCCATAGTAACCGAGACCACCTGAGCCAAACCGGTACACACTGATAAGATCTAAGCTAAAGCCTCCTAAAGGCCTAGAATCATAATAGGAACAGCCGGTTCCTGAGCTGGTGCTGTTGTAGCGTCCACAACTGGGACCTGATCCTGAACTTGGGCAACTGGTGGATCTGCAAGTGCTGCCCTAGCTGCTCTACCCCTACCTCGGCCTCGACCGCGTCCTTAGCCTCTGGTGGCCCCAGCTGGTGGAACTGGCAATCGTCCATCCTGCCCGATAGCACGTGTCCTCACCATTTGTGAGAGAATGAAATAACAGAAGTTTAGTATTCGGATCAACAGATTCGCACGACAAGAATTTCAAGAATATGAAGATTTTCCTAAAGGTTGTGCAGCCTCTCGAGGATAAATACAAATGTCTCTGTACCGATCCGCGAGACCCTGCTAAATCGACCCATGACTCGCGAGACCTATGTAACCTAGGATCTGATACCAACTTGTCACGACCCCGAATACTAGTCCTGATGGCGCCTATCACATTACTAGGCAAGCCAACCCAAACATTTAATCACAACTCTTTTCCTTATAATAAGCTATTTTCTAACACAGGTTTTATATACCAAATTTTCATTACAAGCGTTTAAAGCAACATAATATATATGCGGAAGTCAAATAAACATGAAACTACACAGCCCCCAAGTATCTAGTGTCACGAGTCTAGAGCCTCTACTACATAACTGACTATCTCATACAACATAAATCTAGAAAATGCGGAAAAGAACAAGATAAGAAGGAGAAAATAGGGCTGCAGACGCCATGCAGCTACCTTGAAATCTCCGGCAATCTCTGGATCAGCTGAGGACCCTCATTCTGCCACTCGAGCACCTGGATCTGCACACAAGGTGCAGAGAGTAATGTGAGTATGCCAACTCAGTAAGTAACTAAACTAAATAAGGTCTGAAAGCAGTGACGAGCAGTTAAAAATCATATACCTGAATAAACAACAAGATAACAGGTCAACTTCACAGTTTAAAACC
Organism: Nicotiana sylvestris; assembly: GCF_000393655.2. Classification (NCBI taxonomy): domain Eukaryota; kingdom Viridiplantae; phylum Streptophyta; class Magnoliopsida; order Solanales; family Solanaceae; genus Nicotiana; species Nicotiana sylvestris. Next base: position 56,407,221 of record NC_091063.1, read on the forward strand.
AGTTTCATCATAAAATCATCAATTTCAGTTTAAATACTTGAAATCATATACTTAGCAATTTTTTCAACAAAGGCTTGTTTTTAAAAGAAGAGTTGAAGTCAGTGAAAATATCATAACTGGGCCCCTTGGGCAAGGTATCACTCAGAATATGGCCTCTCGAGTAGCCTCTCAGTCACTCGTCACTCACTCTTGTCACTCAGTACGCACTCTCAGCACTCAGGCTCATTAATATCTCATAATAATAGAAATCATAGTAACCGCTGCGGCGTGCAGCCCGATCCATAATTTATAGTTGACTACGCTCACTAGGGGTGTACAGACTCCGAAGGGGCTCTTACAGCCCAAGCGTCATATCGTGCGGCGCGCAGCCCGATCCAATATATATATCATTGCAGCGTGTAGCCCGATCCAATATATATATCATTGCAACGTGCAGCCCGATCCAATATATATATCGCTGCGGCATGCAGCCTGATCCAATATATATATCGCTGCGGCGTGCATCCCGATCCATATAAGTATCGATGCGGCGTGCAGCCCGATCCATAATATATACATATAATATCTTCACTATTAGGTTCTCAACCTCTCTCAGTCATTAACCTCACAGCCTCTCGGGCACAATAATAGAAATTGGGGAACTCAGCCCAAACAGTTTTCACAATTAGAAGTGGAGTGATAAAACCAATTTTAAACATTTAAACAAGTAAAACATGACTGAGGATATGCTTCCAACAAATAATGTGAGGAAAAATAGTAAAAATACCCCTAAGGGTATCAACAGGTCGGCACAAGGCCCCAAACATGGCATACAGCCCATAATATAGTATAAATGACTAAAGCATGGAATATCATATGGTTTCAAATTAAATACGTGACTCAATAGTCGCTACGGGATATACCAAGTCACAATCTCTATCGGTGCACGCCCATACGCTCGTCACATAGCATGTGCGTCACCACATTTATCAAAACAAGTCAAATAACGGGGTTTGTACCCTCAGTTCCAGATTTACAATGGTTACTTACCTCAAACCGGTGAAAATACTACTCCACGATGCCTTTACCCCTCGAATCGGCCTCCACTAGCATTGTATTTATCCGAAATCAAAATCACAGCTTCAAAATATGCTAAGGGAATGAAGCACAAGCGAAAACAATCAAATAATACCAAAAATCCCAAAATTGGCCAAACCCGACCCCCGGGACCACATCTCGAACTCGATAAAAATCATATCAACGGAATCATTATCTTCCCACGAGTCCATACATACCAAGAACACTGAAATCGGAGTCCAAATGACCCCTCAAATTCTCATTTTAACGTCTCTTAATCTCAAGCCCTAATTCTTCAATTTTAGGCTTAGATTCTATGATTTATTAGGTAAATTTCACAATAGAATTGAGTTTTAAGTCCAAAATTCTTACCTCCAAGTGATTCCCCTTGAATCCCTCTTCAATCTTCTTCAAATAGCTCCAAAAACGACCAACAATAGAAGAAATAAACCCCACATTTGCGGACAAGACGACCTTTTAAACCTTCTGCCCAGGCTTGCAATCCTTCTTCGCGAACGCGGTCAAAGCCTTGTGTTCGCGAAGCACAAATTAAAGTTGACCAATTTTTCCTCTTTCGAAAACATGACCTCCCCATTGTGAACATGATGTTTTTCTTAGACCAACCTTTGCGATCATGTTCCGCCTCTCGCGAACGCGATGAGTAAAATCCACAGAAGCTCAGCTGCCCTTTTTGCTCTATGCGAACGCGACACCTCCCCCGCGAGCGCTATGCACAAACCCTTAGCCCTTCGCGAATGTGTAGCCTTCTTCGCGAACACAAAGGCTTAAATTCCACCTTCCTCAACTGACTCTCCGCGGACGCGAAGAGTAAAATACCTGCAACAACTGAAACCAAAATCTGGAATTTTCTTCAACTTAAAATGCTCCGTTCAACCCTCCGAAACTCACCCGAGGCCCCTGGGACCTCAACCAAAGGCACCAATATATCCCAAAACCTTATTCAGACTTGTACCAATCTTCAAAACACCTCAAACAACATCAAATCAACCTAAATACATCGGATTCAAGCCTAAGTTTCCAAAATCTTCTGAATTCCGCTTTTGATCAAAAACCTAACCAAACCACCTCCGAATGACCTAAAATTTTTCTCACACATCCCAAATGACACAACGGAACTAATGCAACTCTTGGAATCCCATTCCGACCCTATTTTAAAATCTCACCTACCAATCGGAAATCGCCGAAAATCCAATTTCGCCAATTCAAGCCGAAATATATACTCTCCTCTATTCTCATTTCAACAACGAACATTAGTTCACAGAAACACTCTTACACTATAAAATCCATTTGTTCTTCTCTACTACTTGTGTTGGTCATTACTCTAGTCGGTTGTAAGCAAAGGCTAGATATTGCTCAACATCTGCTTTGCATTCTACGTTTTTCTCTTCCTAACTGGTATGTCCTTGATTATTTTTTAAATCTAAATCCTATGTGTTTCATTACTGCCTTAAGTTTATCAATTATAAGTTCCATTCTTGTTCCTGTTCACTATCTTACTTAGCAATGTCATGTCCAATATGTGATTAGCATGTCTAACTATATTAGCCTATCTACTGCTTTATCCAGCATGCCTAAATTATGCCCTGTTCAAATGTATAATTATCATGTCTACACTTCACCTGTTATCTGATGCTTGCCTATTTGTAATTCATGTTTAACCCCTTAACTATGTGATTATCCCATTTGTATGTTTAATTCAGTATTCTACATCTTTTCTCCATGTCATAATTGCCTACTATCCTGGTTAATCTGTTAGGGCTATGAAGCTCCTAAGTGTTCTATGCACATTGTTGTCTACATGCTTCCCTACACCCTACTCATGCACCCTCAGTGAGACTCCTATATGTTCCCCAATCCTTTTCCCATGTGTGCAAACCTGCTTGCTAAAGTGCCTGTGAAACTGAACCTTCTATGATTGATTGGTTGTCTACTGAATTTGCTCTCTTCAAAACAGATTTCAAAATGTTATCAGTATTCTTCTAAAAACTAGATTTCATTCTTAGCATTTCTCAAAACTGGTTTATTCTATAAAAATCTTTTTCACTCCTAAACTATTGTCACTAAGTCTTTCAAACTATGTCAAGAACTCTAACTTACTCTTAGGTTATTAAGTTCTGCCCCTCTGGTATGTGTACTGTTTAGGGATCCTTGAGGTCTCTCTGAACTCTGGCATATCAGGGTTGGCTCTTCCACACTGCACATAATCAGTCTTTATTTGAGAAAGTCTGGGTGTGAGCACTGTCCGGGAACCTTAAGGTCCTTAGGGAACTCTGACATACTTGGACACAAATTTGGCAATGAAATCCTTAGCATTTGAGACTACTGAAGTCCTGGTACCCCAGGTTTGCTTTGGGCCTACATTAGGGTCCCTATAGCTTAATTTATATTGCATTATGTAATTTATTCAATTTTGATCTTTAATAATTATTTGTAAACAGATATTGGGGTAACTAGTGAAACGGGAGGGTAGTTGTATGATATTGTGGGTAAAACTGGGTAGAAAACATGCTATAGGTTTTATATCCTGCAAATCTGCATTAGAAGCCATGTTCTAGGATAGATGAAGTCGTTTACATTTAAACCATGTTGAACTTGTGCATTAGATAACCTGTTTTTAGGGCCTTCATGTTTACTACTTCAGCATGTTGCATGCTCAATTCTTGGTTTTTTGCAAGTACTATCACACAAACATCCTGCTATCAAATAATCTTAATAAAACTATCATTCTTGTATGCATTAGATACCATGTTCTTAGGAACTATGTTTGTATCTGTTTGAACCACGTCTATTTCGATTAAATCAATAGTTGTCCATGGAAAGGTTTAAAACAGACTCACGTATAGGTATTATGTCTCTAAACACAAATTGATAAATCACCTGTTATAATCTGTATCACTTAGATCCAGCATGCCTATAGGTTGAATAATCTCAAACTGTTTAAACAGCTCCTGCAATTGGATTGTGTAGAATCCCACGCCTAGGCAAGCCTTAGGTGATTAATGTCCTTGTGTAAAACTGAAAACTGTGTTCTGATTGTCTACCAACTGCTTAAGTCTAACATATTTTGAAAACCAATAGGCAAACTAGTTAAGATTCAGCCACTTCCCTTAAAACAAACATTGCATGTTCTGTTCTATGATGTTCATCCAGATATCATGTTCCTAGGCTTTCTGAACTTGTTCAAAATCAGTTGTTTGAGACGTGCTGCTTATTTGCCTATGTATGTGTGGCGGTAAACATGAGTCTTTTACCTACTTCTTTAATTGACATTCCTATATGTTATTAGTTTGTGGCCTAGACGTTTCCCTTTTAAATACATTAGGATTGTCTAGAACTGCCTAAGTTTAGAGGTCCTAAATTCCTCCGAGGCCACAAGGAAGGGACGGGTAACAACACGCTTAGGGGTCGTTAATCAAATTTGCTTATATAACCGTTAAGGGAAGGGTAATGGGTAGTAAAAGGATATGATGACATGTGCGCTAATGTCACGTGTAGCCCCTCTAGTTGAGGAGGATTACCGGGCATTGCACAGATTGATCCTGTAGGATAATCAACTTAGGACTTCCCTTTCCCAATTCCTATATGTGTTTAAATTATCTAAATTTCCTTTTTTCTTTACATATACATGTGTAAGTTGTCCAAACCTCTTTTACTTTCATTATCTGAATTTCCTTAATCATACATGTATTTAGACTGTGAAAACTACCTTTATTTGCAAATATGTGCTAAGACTGTTTACTTGTTAAATGACTAATTCACATAGTTTAAATTCGGTCGGGACCCACCATTATGGACCGCGAGGGGTGCCTAACACCTTCCCCTCAAGGCTATTTTGAGCCCTTACCTCAATCTCTAGTAATGCAAACTGGTTACATAAGTTAATGTCTTTAGGTACCCTAACACACCTTAATCTGTTAGGTGGCGACTCTTCAAACACCCAATTCCCAAAAGGAAACGAGTTGTTCCCCCATGAATGTCGAAACCCAGACTCCGCGAGGAAAAAGGGGGCACGAAAAAAAACGTGCAACACATACTTTCAGAATCAACAAGGATCTTCAACAATAATACCTTTTGAGGTGAGTCACATTCCAGTTTCTTGGCAAATTTAACTTCGCCTTGATTTTCCAATTGATATGAACCTTTACCAGTTATAGCAGAAATTAGGTAATGTCCTTCCCACATTGGTCCTGGCTTTCCGACGTTAACCTCTCGAGTACTTTGAGTTACCTTTCTCAAACCTAAATCTCCAACTTTAAAGTATCGAAGATTTGCTCTGCGGTTGTAATATCTCTCCATTCTTTTCTTTTTTTCCACAATCCTCACATATGCTAGATTCCAATATTCTTCAAGCAAATCCAGTTTGATCAGTAGTGCTTATGGTCAGTTCTCCATTATCTACCGGGATCAAAGCTTCTGCATCGTATATGGGTGAAAATGGTGTCTCGCCCGTGCTCGATTTCGTTGTTGTTTGATATGCCTACATCACACTCGGTAGATTATATCGCCAATTACCTTTAGCATCTTCTAACTTCTTTTTGAGATTTTGAATTATTATTTTGTTGATAGCCTCTACTTGTCCATTAGCACTTGGATGGTACATTGAAGATGTAATCCGTTTGATCTTTAGACCCTCCAAAAACTTTATAACTTTGAAACCTATAAATTGTGGACCATTGTTGGCATTCAAAACCAACATATGATGTTATCCCATATGAAATTCATCACTTCTTGTTCTCCTATCTTTTGTTGGCACCTGCTTCAACCCATTTTGTGAAATAGTCAGTTAAACCAAAAGAAACCTTGCCTGCCCGGGACCTTGTGGTAAGGGACCAACTATGTTCATTCCCCATTTCATAAATGTTCATGGTGATATCACAGAATGCAAAGTTCTGCTGGTTGATGCACTAACTATGCATGATGCTGGCATTGATCACATTTTTGTACAAATGACTTTGCGTCTTACTCCATCTGAGGCCAATAGTAGCCAGCAGTTATTAGTTTGAGAACCAAAAGGTCTAAACCAGAGTGGTTCCTGTATACTCCTTCTTAAACTTCCCTCATCACGTAATCAGCCTCTGATATCCCTAAACACTGAGCCAATGGACTTTGAAATGATCTCTTGTACAGTTGATCGTCAAGAAAACAATAACAAGTTGCTTTAGTTCATAGTGCCCGGGATGCTTTTAGATCTTCAAGTAATTTGCCATGCCTTAAATACTTTATAAATCATTTCTTCAATCCCAAATTAGGTTGGTTGAGTTAGCTTCACAATATCCGTCCACATCCAAAATCAAATGCAACAATTGAACGACTGCACCAGAATTAGTTCCTTTCATTTCCATGGATGACCCAAATTGGCCAATGCATCTGCCTCCACGTTTTCTTCCCTTTAAATGTGTATAATAGACCATCCCCTGGATCGGTAAAGCAATACTTCAACCTTACACAAGTATTATTGCATGAGTTCCTCCTTGGTGTCGAAAATTCCGTACACCTGGTTCACTACCAGCTAGGAGTAGCACTTTATCTCGATCAACTCGGAGCCTATTCCTAGAGCTAATTCAACCCATGCAGCCAAAGCCTTATACTCGGCTTCATTGTTAGTTAATGGTACAGTTCTAATGTCCGGTCTCAAGGGTTTTCCTGAAGGAGTTATTAAAACTATCTCTAAACCAGACCCTTTAACGTTGGAAGCTACATCCATAAACAAGGTCCAAACACTTGATAATGTCCTTGATACTAACACTGCTTCTTTAGTAGCTAAAGGCATTAATCCCAAACTAAAGTCAGCGACAAAGTCATCCAAAACTTGTGACTTGATCGTAGTTTTGGGCTTATATTCAATGTCGAATTCACTAACTTCGACTGCCTATTTTGCCAAACGGCCCGATAATTCAGGCATATGAAGGACATTACTCAAAGGAAAGGTTGTCATAATGTCTATAAGATGATATTGAAAATAGAGCCTACGCTTTCGAGAGATGACTACGAAAGCTAGCATCAATTTTTCAATGTGCGAATAATGTGTCTCCTCTCCCGATAAAACTTTACTAACATAATGCAGAGGAAATTGCATACTTTCCCCCTGTAGGCCAGAATAACGCTTACCGCTACTTCCGAAACACCCAGATAGACTAACAGATTCTCTCCTTCCTTCGGTTTTGACAACAAAGAAGGACTAGACAGGTACATTTTTAGGTCTTTTAATGCTTGCTGGAATTCTGGAGTCCACAAGAAATCATTCTTCTTTTCAATAGTGAAAAGAAGTGATAGGATTTCTCCGAAGACCTCGAGATAAACCTGCTTAGGGCCGCCAACTTACTGGTCAATCTTTGTACCTCTTTCACTCTTGTTAATTGGTTCGGGATATCATCGACGAATTTGATCTTATTGGGGTTTAATTTGATTCCTCTTTGAGAAACCAGAAACCCCAAGAACTTTCCGGAACCAACTCCGTAAGTGCATTTTTCAGGATTGAGCTTCATGTTGTATTTTCTCATAATGTCAAACACCTCTTATAGACGAGACAAAGATAACCTACATTAAGAGACTTGACCAACATATCATCAATATACACTTCCATTATTTTACCAATATATTGTTCAAATATTTTATTAATGAGCCTCTAATAAGTGGCTCCAGCATTCTTAGGCCCAAAAGGCATCATATTATAGCAATATGTGCTAAAATTTGTGATAAATGAGGTTTTTTTTTATCTTTCAGGTGCATCCTGATTTTATTATACCAAAGTATGCATCAAGAAAACTCATTAACTCATGCCCAGCCGTAGCATCTATCATTTGATAAATGTTCGGCAACGAGAAAAAGTCCTTAGGGAATGCCTTATCTAAATCCTTATAATCTACACATAATCTAAATTTATTATTCTTTTTAGGTACTACTACTATGTTAGCCAGCTAATCAGGATAATTTACCTCTCGAATTAAACCTATTTTTAGTAACCAGGTTACCTCTTCTTTGACAAACCTGTTTCTGATCTCTGCCATCGGTTGTTTCTTATGTCTTACCAGAGGGAAGTTAGGATCTAAAATCAACTTGTGGACAACCACTTCCAATGGAATACATATCATATTTGAATGAGACCATGCAAAACAATCGGCGTTAGCTTTTAGAAAATCAATAATATTTAACTTGAGTTCGAGACTCAACCCCGTTCCTAAGTGAAATTTTCTTTCTAAGAACTCCGTGAACAAGGACACTTGTTTAAGCTCTTCAACGATCGATTTGGCCATATCCGCTTCTTTCGGTAACTGAAAAAACCTCGGTACCCGATAAAAATCCGATGACTCCTCTTTACCATTATCTTCAGTTGTGGTGGAAGAGGGCACCACCTCCTGGAGTTTCTATTTGCTTGTCTCTTTTACTTTTCTACTAGACAAGGTAATCACGTTCATCTCTTATGCAGCCGGTTGATCTCCTCTTATCTACTTGGCTCCCTCCGGTGTAGGAAATTTCAGCAATTGATGATAAGTTAAAGGTACAGCCTTCATTTCATGTATCCATGGTCTTCCAATGATCACATTGTACTCCATGTCGCCATCTACTACTTCGAACAGAGTGGTATTCATTACGCCTTCGACATGTGTTGGCAGTAAGATCTCTCCCCGGATCTTTACACTCGTTAAGTTGAACCCTGCCAGAAGCTTTGTTGCCAGAACTATATTTCCGGTTAACTTTGCTTGCTCCAAACTCTCCCTTGTATCATATTGGCAGAACTTCTGGATCAACCAACACATGTTTAATTTTAAAATCTAAAACATTAAGAGATATTACCTTTACTGATTCTGATCTCGATTGCCTCCTTTGGAAGACACCGAAGAACTTAGTTGATCATCTTCAATTCTAATCTTTTACTCGTAGCAATTGTGGACATCTGCCCATGTGGTTGCCTGAAATTATAACAAGATTTTCTTTAGTTTCCTGGAGGCATCAGAGCTCAACGAGCCTCATTGTAAATGCTTTTGCTGCCCACTCATCTGATGTTGCCGGTAAGAACATCATTTCCTTCTGAAATCGGATTACGAACTATCGCAATAGTTCGGATTCTCCATGGGATATTCTGAATATATCCGCCTTCATTTCTTTGATCTTTCTTGCTCCAATATGAGCTTTAATAAAAGAGTTTGCAAGCATTTCAAAAGAATCAATGGAATGCTCAGGTAAAAGAGAATACCAAGTTAAAACACCCTTCATCAGAGTTTCTCCAAATTTCTTCAACAAAACAGATCTGATCTCGTGATGGGCCAAGTCATTTCCCTTTACAACCGTAGTGTAGGTTGTGATATGTTCCTGTGGATCCAAATTCCTATCATACTTTGGTATATCCGGCATCTTAAACCGTTTTAGAACCAACTCTGGGGATGCACTTGGTTTGAATGGCAATTGCGTATACTTCTTAAAATCTGGTCCATTTAGCACCGGCGGCGCTCCCGGGATCTGATCCATCCGAGCATGGAATTCTTTAGCATTTTTGTCCAATCGTTCATTCATTTGCCTCATGAATCTCATAAGCTCGGTTTTGAAAGGGTTGTTGGTGTTGTTGTCGTTCCCAGATCCACCACCAGTACCTCCTGCCTCATTAAACCCAAACTTCTCCCTTGGAGCGTCATTATCGGGACCTTCAACTGGTTGATTTGTAGGGACGCTAGAGGAATCCGATCGCCTCCATTAGAATTATTGGAAGCAACCGAAAGTGCCTGCTTTAATTCTATTATCACTAGGTCTTGCCTTGAGAGGTGATTCATAATTTTCTTCTGCTGCTCTCTCAAAATTTTGACAGCTTCCACAACGTGTTTGTCATTCGCATCATCAGGAGTTGGGCTCCTCACATGCCGAGGATTTTGATCTTCGCGAACTGGAGTTGTTTCATCTCCTTCATTGCGGGTCTCGCTAGTTGAATTATCACGTTGGAACACATCCTCACATTCGGTGTGTGCTCCAGTATTATAGGAATTGTTTACATAATTAGCTGCCATATCTGATTTTTTTCTTTTGATAAGAAAGGAATCAAAATTTGTTAGTAACATATGAATAGATCAAAGCAATTACGCAATTGTCTATGGCCCACAGTGGGCGCCAAACTGTTTATCCATAAAATGATACAATTGAATTTGTAATGCGGATTATAGACACGTAAATTAACTTGATCCATAAATATGAAATAAACAAGAATGAAACTAAGAATGTGAAAATAACTTTAAGAAATACAAGCCTGGTTGTATGATGGTTTCTCCGAAAGCAGTAATATGAGCAATATTAAGAACAAAAACAAGTGAGAAATTTTATAGTATGAGAGCAAATTATAACCTTTTGAGTACAAATAATTTTTCGTATCCTACAATGGATACTAATTCTTCTGTTTATAGATCTATTAAGGGAGACAAGATCCCAAATCAAGCTCCTCTTGAATGAGAATAAAACTGTCATTGATGGTTGTGTAACGGTTGGCTATCAATACAGAGATTTTTTATAAGGGTTGCTCATTGAATGTTTGTAGACATGTGATTTTTGACCCTCTCCAACATTTTTCATATTTTAGCACGTAAATATTTAATTTAGGCCTAATATAGCTATTTCAACTCTTTTTTACATTTATTTTATTACAAGAAAACGAAAATTACAAAAAATACGTTCACTAATGTTTTGTTAGTCCTTTTTTAATCTTGAAAATACCAAAAATAGTTTTGTTTTAATGGTCAGTCTTATTTTAATAGTTATTTTGCTTACGTAGGATTAATTAATAAATGAGGTCGCATTTTAATCTCGTTCGCAGGGAAAGAATAAAACTTGGGCTCGAGCAACTCATCTTTAGGCCTAATTTTTGGGCCTAGTCCATAATTACCAAGCTCATAATTCCTAGGCTCATACCCCTAACTTAATCTCTACCCCTATATAATAGTACCTACCCCTAAAACATAGGGGGGAGCGAATTTCCTAAAAACCTAAGCAGCGCCGCTGTAACACCCATCAGTCCCTTCTTCTCCAAAAGAGACTCTAAGACCTAAGGGACAAAAGACCTAGCAAAAACCTGGAAAAAGCAGCTTAAACTCTAAGACCCTTAAGGATCCACCGAGAAGACCAAACGATCCCCCATCGAATGGTTGCTTCTTAACCGAAAACGACCAGCAATCCTAGAAGCTGTAGCAAAATCCATAAACACAAACATAGCAGCTGAACAAGACCTAGACACACAAGAATGGAAAGCCGTTGCTAGCCTCAGACCCGCCGGAAAAACTCCAGCAGTCGGCGCTCATTTTGTGACACTACAACTATTGCCATTTTCGTTTTTTCCCAGTTCGCTGCGTGAGTTTCGCAGGTTTGAGTCTCTTAAGGAGCTCGTTTGTTAAATCTGTCCGAAGCTCCGTTCGTTTGTTGCTTGTTCCATTCGAGTTGCCGGCGAGGTTTCCGATCTGAGATTAATGAGCTTTCCGGCGAGGTTCTTCGCTTCATGTCGAATTTTCCATTTTTGTTTTAGACTGTTGGCTGATTTCTCTGTCGATTGGTTTGGAGTTCTCAACTAAATAAAGAACATCCCTCAAGTAAGGAATTAGAGCTTATTTTTGTTAAACAGCATGAATCTCATTTTATACGTGAGTTGCTTTATTTTATGTTATCATGTAGATATTTGCTTTCCAGTATTTTCTCTTGAACTGAAAATATTTATACTATTATATGTTAATCATGAATACAATAATCTGCTTTTCTAGGTGACAATTAACCTTATAGTGTTAGTAGGATGAGGCCCTTGCGGTATAAAGGTGCAATTAATTTCGTAACCCATGCCTGGAAATGCTTTGGATTAATTTTATGATGTTAAGACTTGATTCCAGCTTTACTGTTGATGGGCTTGCAATGATCGTTAACGTTATGATAATGGCCTTCAAAATCTAACTAGTAATTTAATATCTTTCTAATTAGGCCTTACGATAGTAGCTTGGATGATAGTTCAGATTTTCGTTTGTTTTGTTTAAGCTTTGAGAGTAATGTGGTACTGGTAGGAAGGGCAAATTTAATCGCTAGCAATGGAATGTATTCCTTTAAGTTTTTAAAATAATTTGGGGCGTGCCATATTAGGTAAGACATAGTTTATGGCCCTCAAGAGCTTAGTTTTGAATTCCCTTTAAAATTAGAATCGAGGTGTGCCGTGCCAAATAAAATCTCAAAATGCACGGCCCTCATTTAACTGATCTTTAATATTTTATCCTTAAAAATTGAGGCGCCCCATTTAGTTGAATTTTTCATGGCCCTCGCAAAGTTGAAAGTGCGTAGTTGCTTTGGGCGCGCTATTTAAAGATTACCTTCCTAAACTCGGGTGTGCATTTCATGTGACCCAACTCCAATTCTCAACAATGTTAAATAAAATATGTCGTGGACCGCGGGTGCATTTCATATGGTGTGGTTCAAGGCGTGTTTTAAATAACATTGAATCTTCCTAAAATTAATTAAAAGCGGTTTAAAGTTAAAATGCACATAGGTTTAAAAGTGTATTAAAATCAGATAATAGGCCAATAATAACACTTGAGCGACCGTGCTAGAACCACGGAACTCGGGAATGCCTAACACCTTCTCTCGGGTTAATAAAATTTCTTACCCGAGTTTCTGTGTTCGCGAACTGTGAAACAGAGTCAATCTTTTCCTCGATTCGGGATTTGAATTGGTGACTTGGGACACCATAAATTATCCCAAGTGGCAACTCTGAATCTTTAAATAAATAAATCCCATTTCGATTTTCAGTTTAAGTTGGAAAAAACTCCCTTATATACCCCTTACAAGGGTGTAGGTAAAAAGGAGGTGTGACAGCTCTGACGACTTTGCTGGGGATCGAACCCAGAATCTCTGGTTCAGGGTTGAAGAATTCGAGCTTAGATGAATTGTTATAGTTGGCTTTATCCATTATTTGATTTTGTTATATGTTTGGGCCTAATGGGCTAATTGTTGTTTTTACCGCTTTGATATTCTGTGAACTGTATATAAACTGCCACGAAACCCTTCCTCTATCTGAGTCTTCTAAATCATGGAGGAGTGTGTACTTCGTGTGACTTCTCTTCTGTTAGAGACATATCCCAAATTTTAGAACGAGGTTCGGAAAGTTGCAAAGCCGGTGAAGCTTCTGTATTCCTAGTACGTTACCCCCCTCGGCTCGAGTCGTCTGCTCGGGTAAGCCAGGTCTAGAACCAATAAACTCAGGTTTTTAAACCTAGTATAATACAGCCTCATGGCGGATCCCTAGTAGGAACGCTTGTTTGCATCATGTGCATTTTGACTTTGGGGACTCAACACATGGGTTGGGTCCGTCTAGGACAGGTGTACCCAAAAATCAAAAGATCATCTTGATGCATCTTATGTGCTACTTGCGTATCTGTCTGTTTCGGCCTGCATGTTGACTGGCTTCTAGAATAGGGAAAGAAAATGAAAAAAAATCAAAAAAAAGAGGAGAAAGAAGAAGAAAGAAACAAAAAGTGAGAGGTAGATATTTAGAAAATTCTGAAAATCTGCCAAAATTCTGGAAAAAAAAAGTCATTTCAAAACGAGCCAAAATTTTCAAGTATCATGTTTTCCTGTCCCGTCAAAACTGGGGGAACTACGCGGGTCCGATTCTCATCGGATGTGAGATACGTAGGCAAACCTCATCTGTTCCGACCCATAATTTTCAAAAAATCCAAAAATATTTTTCCTTTACTTCCTTTTTCAGAAAAGTCTTTCTTTGAGACCCAATTTTTTTTTAAAAAGTCCAAAAATATTTTCTTTTAATCTCTTCTAAAAAAAAGAATTAATATCTTCATCCTTCTTTAGAAGTTTTTCTTTCGAAAATTGAAAAGAAAATTCAAGATTTAAAAATATTTTTTATAGAAGTTTTTCTTTCATAATTTTAACATAAAATTCCAAAAATATTTTCCTTCTTCTTTAGAAGTTTTTCTTTCGAAATTCCAAAAAAAGCAACGAAATAAAAAATATTTTCTTTCTTCTTTATAAGTCTTTCTTTCGAAAATTAAAAAAAGAGAAAAAAAAGGAAAATTCCATATGCAAAAAAAATGTTAGTTTATTTACTTTATTCCTGATCTTCCCAAACTACGCAAGATCTAATTCATGTTCCCACATGATACGTAGGCAACCCACATCAGGTTCGATCAAATGATTTTGAAAAAAAAAAGAAAGAAAAGAAGAAAAAAAGAGAGAGTGGAAGAATGATAATAATAAGGACCGACTGAGTCCATTCTAACATGTTTCTGTTTTGAATTGTGAAGAAAATTGAGGTGGTCGGTTTGTGGTAAGCTGACAGCACAAGATCCAAGGAAAAATGATAACGGGCATCGAAGCTGTTACAAGTGCTCAAGAGACACAAGGTCAGAGGGTTCAACAAGAGTCTATTGTGTTTGAGAAAAATAGAATACTGAAACAGCAAATGACCGAAATATATCAAGCATGGTCCAGTGGTCAAGGACAGCCTCGTCATGAGTCACAATTTGCTACACAACAAGAGCAGTACCACTCTCTTGAGTACCACTCGTACTCGTTCGATCTTCTTGCAAACATTGAGAAGCTTGCCCGAAAGATGGTACAGGAAGAAATGACCCAGAGAGTGAAAAGCTTAGAACAACGGTTGAAAAACATGCAAGGGTTGGCAGGTCAAAAGAGTGTTGTCTTCAAAGATCTATGTATGTTCCCCGATGTCCAATTGCCGCATGGTTTCAAGATTCCCAAATTTGAAAAGTATGATGGACATGGAGATCCTATAGCCCACCTAAAAAGGTATTGCAATCAACTGAGAGGTGCGGGAAGAAATGAAGAATTGTTGATGGCTTATTTTGGGGAAAGCCTTACAGGAGTAGCCTCCGAATGGTTTATGGATCAAGACACGTCTCGCTGGTATGTCTGGGTTAACATAGCATAGGCCTTTGTCAAACAGTTCCAATACAACATTGACATTGCCTCAGACCGCAATTCCCTTTCAAACTTGAAGAAGAGACTAACAGAAACTTTCAGGGAATATGCCATTAAATGGAGAGAGCAAGCGGCCAGAGTTAAGCCACCCATGGATGAGCACGAGTTAATCATTGTCTTCCTTCAGGCTCAATAGCCAGATTATTTTCAAAACATGATGTCCACAGCGGGTAAATCCTTCTCGGAAGCAATCAAAATGGGGGAAATGATTGAGAATGATCTTAAGACATGCAAAATTATAAGTCAAGCAATTCTGAAAGCCGCAACTCAGGCTGTCCCGATTGAATCCGATAATTTTAGTGACATGAATGAGAAGCACGAAGAAATCATAATGACATCAGGGTCGAGAAGAGGTCCTAGGAGAGCATCTCGAAGGTATGAGCAACCTCATCAGGTTTCCCATGATTCCCCTGAATACTATTATCCGCTTCAGAACCCTTAATACTCTGTTGTTGCACCTCAGTATGTTGCCCGGCCACCAAGACACCCCAGAAGGCGAGCACCAGCACCGCAAAATCTCCACCAGCCTCCACAAAATTTTCAAATGCCCTATAACCCACATCCAAGCCAGGGGTATAGAAGGGAACAAAGGCTGAAAGATAATTTTACACCAATAGGAGAATCCTATGCAAGCTTGTTTGAGAAAGTAAAGCAGTATGACATGATTGCACCTATTCCTCCAAATCATGTGGACCCCCGTGCAAGAAGCTTTGACCCTTCTAAAAGGTGTGAATACCATTCCAATGCCCAGGGGCACAATGTTGAAAGCTGTCGGGATTTGAAAAGAGAAATAGAAAGGATGAACCAGGAAAACCTGATTATGATCCAAGACAGTGACACGCAGAATATCGCGCAGAATTCTTTACTTGCACATCATGATGCACACTTTGTGGGGATGATGCCTGGTGACATGGAGTATGAGAATCATCTTGGGAACTTGCTAACTGAAGTTAATGATGTTGAAATTGGAGAAGGCTCTGCTGATTCTGATAAGCAAATTTGTGGCTAAATGTCAAGCCTAGCGATTGAAAAGTCATTCCCTCCTCACTAAGAAGGAATCTTGGTAGCTTGTTTTGATGTTTTTTCTATTATCTGGGTTATTTCAGGGTTGTGATCCAGATTTTATTTGTTTTATTGAGTCAAACCCTTTTATCCCTCCATTCTGTTTGTGTGAGTCTTGTTTGTCTGTTCAATTGCTATTTTCATTATTCGGGTTATTTTAGGTTGTAACTCATATTTTGGGTTGCTTGTTTAGTTGTAAAACCCTTTCATCCTTTACTCAATAAAATACAGTTTGTCCTTTTGTGTTATTCTGTTCCTAGTTCTTTTGTCGCTAGTTCTAATGACATGACATGCATGCGGAAATTTTGGCCAGATCTTAGGAACCGATTTAATCTGGAATTGGATAACTGGAAAAAAAAGCACTTTTGAGGATGAATAAAGAGTTGAAATACTTTGGAACTAAGGTCGAGTAAAATTCACCTTCAAATCATTGTGAAGAATGGGCTTGAGGATGTTTAATCAATTGAAGTTTGTTGGAAAGTTTGACATTAAGAGACGGAAAGTGTCTTGTGACCACGAAACACCAAGAAGACGGGCATGTTCATCAATGATGTGATCGCGACAGGATACTATAATTGGCGTTCTCGAGGTTGGGAGGCCCTTTTTCTGCTACCCAAAATACTTTATACCCTTTGTCACCCCTTTGAGCCTGTGTTATTTTTTTTGACCACCCTCTTTTGGAAAGTTTAGAGTCAAGAGTCAAAAATGAAAAAAAAGGAAAAAGAAAAAGAGGAAAAAGAAAAAGAAAAAAAAAAGTCCATGTCCCAAGAGTACAAACTGGGGCAATTCTTAGAAAGTTCAATTGAAAAAAAAATGAAGAAGAAATGAATAGTCAAAGGTCCATGCCCTCAAAAAATAGAAGCCGGGGTAACTTGTTTTTGAAAACAAAAAGAAAAAAAAAGATAGAAAAAAAAAGGAAAAAGATAGAGGAAAGAAAGTTGAAAAATAGTTAGGTCAAATGTTTGAACTACGTTCGACCTAATTCCTTAAAAAATAATGATACGTAGGGAGCCTTATGGTTCGGTCCAACCAAACAAGAATTTAGAAGAAAAAGAAAAAAAAATAGAAAAATCCAAAATACCCAGTATCTGAAACTGGGCAAAGATTTTATTTTACTTTTGAAAGAGTCGATTTCAAGAGTTGTAAGTCCACAACACCTCGTTTTGAGTCTACTTTGAGCCTTCATGCCGTCCTTTCTTCCTACCCATATCCAAAAGCCTTCCAAATAAAGACCTCCTGATCAACCTTCAAGAATGACAAGAGATGCATGCAATAAGCAATGGTTGCCACGCGACATAGAACACTGTCAAGTTGCTCACACAAGAAAACAAAGAAAAAGAAAAAGAAAAGAAATGAGAGAGTCTTACTAGTGAAAACCTTCACGGGCACAGTAAGGCGTCGGTAAGTAAAGATGAATAAATGAGAGAGGCTTGTTGGTGAAAACCCCCCGGGGCACCACCAGTCGAAAGTGAGTCATGAAGCTGATGCAGAGAATTGGCACGAACAAGCCCGACTTCAAAGGTCATAAGAATGGCAAAAGAGAGAATTGGATTAGTTTGATAGATCAGGTCGTTGAGTCCAAAATGCATGTCATGACCATTAAGGCTAGTTATTGAAAAAAAAAAAAAAAAGAAAAAAACTCTTCTTTCTGTCCTTCCGACAGGGGCATTTCTTTTTAATACTTGTTTCTTTGCATCATTGTGTCCTTCACTCTAAGTCAATCCTTGTCAAAACAATCAAGAAAAGATCTCAAAATCTGCTACCAGCTTTTCAATTGCACAAAGTAAATTTGGCCAGCACACTCGGTTGCTACTTTTAACATGCCTTGAGGATTCATACAAAGGCTCCCCCAAAAGACTCTCGTCAGCCTACTTGGCACAAGCAAAGACACCTCGTGATTCTCTCTGACGGACAAATTGCTCAAAAGCAGAAAGTCGTTTCAAGATATCAGAAAAGGTCACCTAAGAAAAGATCCTCAGTTGGGATAAGGCTGATTGAGCCGCAAATACAAATGGTACTGGGTGTGAAACAATCAGGTTTAATGCAGAGAAAAAGTCTCTTGAGACCGACTCGAGCAAAAGCCAAGCTGCCCAAGACTCAAGGCCACAAACTGACCACCATTTTCAAAACTGACAAATTTTTCTTTGAGTGAAACAGGAACAAAGCAGTGCAAGGAAAGTGGTTCAAAAAAAAAGAGAAGAAAAAGAAAAGAAGAGAAAAAACTACAAAGGGAAGTTTCTCAAATCTTTGTCATTATTTGTTTTGCTATGGTGCATAAAATATTGCCATTGATCTTCACATTTTTTCCTCCTAGGATAAAAAGTTCTAGTCTGATGGATTTTCCTCCCAATAAAAATCTTAGTCTGATGAATTTTTCTCCTAAAACAAAGAGACCTAGTCTGATGAATTTTCTCCTAGGATCAAAATCTTAGTCTGATGAATTTTTCTCCTAAGATAGAAGACCTAGTCTGATGAACTTTCTCCTAGGATCAAAATCTTAATCTGATGAATTTTTCTCCTAAGATAGAAGCCCTAGTCTGATGAATTTTCTCCCAGGATCATAATCTTAGTCTGATGAATTTTTCTCCTAAGATAGAGGACCTAGTCTGATAAATTTTCTCCTAGGATCAAAATCTTAGTCGGATGAATCTTTCTCCTAAGATAATAAATTAGAAGACCTAGTCTGATGACTTTTCTCCTAGGATCTAAATCTTGGTCTGGTGAATTTTTCTCCTAAGATAGAAAACCTAGTCTGATGAACTTTCTCCTAGGATATAAATCTTAGTCTGATGAATCTTTCTCCTAAGATAACAAAAAGGGAACCTAGTCTGATGAACTTTCTCCTAGGACCAAAATCTTAGTTTGATACATTTTCCTCCTAGGATAAAAGTCCTAGTCTGATGAATTTTTCTCCTAAGATAAGAAAACCTAGTATGATGAATTTTCTCATAGGATCGAAATCTTAGTCTGATGAATTTTTCTCCAAAGATAGATGACCTAGTCTGATGAACTTTCTCCTAAGATATAAATCTTAGTCTGATGAATTTTTCTCCTAAGATTAAAAAAAAAAGACCTAGTCTGATGAATCTTTCTCCTAAGATAGAAAACCTAGTCTGACGAATTTCTCCTAGGATAATAATTTTAAAAAAAAAGAAGGGGGAAGTCTGAATTTAAAAAAAGAGGGGTCAATTTTTAGTTACCAATGTCTAGTTTTCTTGAAATCAGGGGCCCCGCCTGGAGAATAGGGACATTCTTTACTTTAGTCAAGCTTAGTTTATAGTTTACCTAGTCTATTCTTTAGTTTACTCATCATTGCATCAATAGTACAAGTGGTTTACAATTTTGCTAACAACTCACAAATCTTCCTAATGCAAACTGGGGCAGAAAATATTTCTTTTGTTCTGTCTGTTTTGTTGTAATCAGGTGCCCACCTGGAGAACAAGGGAAGACAACTCAAGGTTCAAGGGAAAACAGTGTCAAGTAACAAGAGAAGACGGTTCGAGTTCAGCAATCAGGCATCCAACTGGAAAAAAAGGAATTCAATTCAGAATGCAATTCAGGTCAGCAACAAAAGAAGCTCGCGTCAAGAATGTGAGTCAACAGTCTAAGATGATCAACATAAGTTAGTCACAATCCAAAAAAAAAGAAAAAAAAAAGAAAAAGAAAGACAAGAAGTGAATCCAAATGCAGAAGTTAATGAAAGATGTGAGCTGCTCAAGACAGGGATGAGGTCACAAGCTCTACATGTCCCGTTTTGGTTTGAAAAGCTGAAGAAGATTGAACCAACACCTGCAGCTAACAAGCATCAAGATTCAGATCAGGGTCCGCATGAAGAACCAACCAAGACTCAAGATCAATCTTCAGAAGACTTATAGATAGGAATCTTGTAACTCATAGCTGATAGGCTTAGTTAGTCTTTTTCTTTTTTGATTTTGATGTAATAACGGGACCGCGGACCGGAACCTCGGCAGAACGGCACCTCGACCGGCTCTCCACCTCGGTATACTCCATCATCTCACTCACCTTTGAACTACACGTGGCCTGATTCCTTTATAGCCAAGGATATGTAAGCAGATCAGATACCAGGGCTCGGTCACATTCTCATCTCCCTTAGTTTTAGTCTCTCCAAATAAGGGTCAGGTCAAAAAACTTGTCTAGTCATTCTTTGTCTGAAAATACTCCATCTTTCCAGTCAAAGAGGGGCAGCTGTAGACATGTGATTTTTGACCCTCCCCAAGATTTTTCATATTTTAGCACATAAATATTAAATTTAGGCCTAATAGAGCTATTTCAACTCATTTTTACTTTTTTACTTTTATTTATTACAAGAAAACGAAAATTACAAAAAATACGTTCTCTAATGTTTTGTTAGTCCTTTTTTAATCTTGAAAATACCAAAAATAGTTTTGTTTTAATGGTCAGTCTTATTTTAATAGTTATTTTGCTTACGTAGGATTAATTAATAAATGAGGTCGCATTTTAATCTCGTTCGCAGGGAAAGAATAAAACTTGGGCTCGAGCAACTCATCTTTAGGCCTAATTTTTGGGCCTAGTCCATAATTACCAAGCTCATAATTCCTAGGCCCATACCCCTAACTTAATCTCTACCCCTATATAATAGTACCTACCCCTAAAACATAGGGGGGAGCGAATTTCCTAAAAACCTAAGCAGCGCCGCTGTAACACCCATCAGTCCCTTCTTCTCCAAAAGAGACTCTAAGACCTAAGGGACAAAAGACCTAGCAAAAACCTGGAAAAAGCAGCTTAAACTCTAAGACCCTTAAGGATCCACCGAGAAGACCAAACGATCCCCCATCGAATGGTTGCTTCTTAACCGAAAACGACCAGCAATCCTAGAAGCTGTAGCAAAATCCATAAACACAAACATAGCAGCTGAACAAGACCTAGACACACAAGAATGGAAAGCCGTTGCTAGCCTCAGACCCGCCGGAAAAACTCCAGCAGTCGGCGCTCATTTTGTGACACTACAACTATTGCCATTTTCGTTTTTTCCCAGTTCGCTGCGTGAGTTTCGCAGGTTTGAGTCTCTTAAGGAGCTCGTTTGTTAAATCTGTCCGAAGCTCCGTTCGTTTGTTGCTTGTTCCATTCGAGTTGCCGGCGAGGTTTCCGATCTGAGATTAATGAGCTTTCCGGCGAGGTTCTTTGCTTCATGTCGAATTTTCCATTTTTGTTTTAGACTGTTGGCTGATTTCTTTGTCGATTGGTTTGGAGTTCTCAACTAAATAAAGAACATCCCTCAAGTAAGGAATTAGAGCTTATTTTTGTTAAACAGCATGAATCTCATTTTATACGTGAGTTGCTTTATTTTATGTTATCATGTAGATATTTGCTTTCCAGTATTTTCTCTTGAACTGAAAATATTTATACTATTATATGTTAATCATGAATACAATAATCTGCTTTTCTAGTTGACAATTAACCTTATAGTGTTAGTAGGATGAGGCCCTTGCGGTATAAAGGTGCAATTAATTTCGTAACCCATGCCTTGAAATGCTTTGGATTAATTTTATGATGTTAAGACTTGATTCCAGCTTTACTGTTGATGGGCTTGCAATGATCGTTAACGTTATGATAATGGCCTTCAAAATCTAACTAGTAATTTAATATCTTTCTAATTGGGCCTTACGATAGTAGCTTGGATGATGGTTCAGGTTTTCGTTTGTTTTGTTTAAGCTTTGAGAGTAATGTGGTACTGGTAGGAAGGGCAAATTTAATCGCTAGCAATGGAATGTATTCCTTTAAGTTTTTAAAATAATTTGGGGCGTGCCATATTAGGTAAGACATAGTTTATGGCCCTCAAGAGCTTAGTTTTGAATTCCCTTTAAAATTAGAATCGAGGTGTGTCGTGCCAAATAAAATCTCAAAATGCACGGCCCTCATTTAACTGATCTTTAATATTTTATCCTTAAAAATTGAGGCGCCCCATTTAGTTGAATTTTTCATGGCCCTCGCAAAGTTGAAAGTGCGTAGTTGCTTTGGGCGCGCTATTTAAAGATTACCTTCCTAAACTCGGGTGTGCATTTCATGTGACCCAACTCCAATTCTCAACAATGTTAAATAAAATATGTCGTGGACCGCGGGTGCATTTCATATGGTGTGGTTCAAGGCGTGTTTTAAATAACATTGAATCTTCCTAAAATTAATTAAAAGCGGTTTAAAGTTAAAATGCACATAGGTTTAAAAGTGTATTAAAATCAGATAATAGGCCAATAATAACACTTGAGCGACCGTGCTAGAACCACGGAACTCGGGAATGCCTAACACCTTCTCTCGGGTTAATAAAATTTCTTACCCGAGTTTCTGTGTTCGCGAACTGTGAAACAGAGTCAATCTTTTCCTCGATTCGGGATTTGAATTGGTGACTTGGGACACCATAAATTATCCCAAGTGGCAACTCTGAATCTTTAAATAAATAAATCCCATTTCGATTGTCACTTTAAGTTGGAAAAAACTCCCTTATATACCCCTTACAGGGGTGTAGGTAAAAAGGAGGTGTGACAGCTCTGACGACTTTGCTGGGGATCGAACCCAGAATCTCTGGTTCAGGGTTGAAGAATTCGAGCTTAGATGAATTGTTATAGTTGGCTTTATCCATTATTTGATTTTGTTATATGTTTGGGCCTAATGGGCTAATTGTTGTTTTTACCGCTTTGATATTCTGTGAACTGTATATAAACTGCCACGAAACCCTTCCTCTATCTGAGTCTTCTAAATCATGGAGGAGTGTGTACTTCGTGTGGCTTCTCTTCTGTTAGAGACATATCCCAAATTTTAGAACGAGGTTCGGAAAGTTGCAAAGCCGGTGAAGCTTCTGTATTCCTGGTACGTTGCCCCCTCGGCTCGAGTCGTCTGCTCGGGTAAGCCAGGTCTAGAACCAATAAACTCAGGTTTTTAAACCTAGTATAATACAGCCTCATGGCGGATCCCTAGTAGGAACGCTTGTTTGCATCATGTGCATTTTGACTTTGGGGACTCAACACATGGGTTGGGTCCGTCTAGGACAGGTGTACCCAAAAATCAAAAGATCATCTTGATGCATCTTATGTGCTACTTGCGTATCTGTCTGTTTCGGCCTGCATGTTGACTGGCTTCTAGAATAGGGAAAGAAAATGAAAAAAAATCAAAAAAAAAAGAGGAGAAAGAAGAAGAAAGAAACAAAAAGTGAGAGGTAGATATTTAGAAAATTCTGAAAATCTGCCAAAATTCTGGAAAAAAAAAGTCATTTCAAAACGAGCCAAAATTTTCAAGTATCATGTTTTCCTGTCCCGTCAAAACTGGGGGAACTACGCGGGTCCGATTCTCATCGGATGTGAGATACGTAGGCAAACCTCATCTGTTCCGACCCATAATTTTCAAAAAATCCAAAAATATTTTTCCTTTACTTCCTTTTTCAGAAAAGTCTTTCTTTGAGACCCAATTTTTTTTTTAAAAAGTCCAAAAATATTTTCTTTTAATCTCTTCTAAAAAAAAGAATTAATATCTTCATCCTTCTTTAGAAGTTTTTCTTTCGAAAATTGAAAAGAAAATTCAAGATTTAAAAATATTTTTTATAGAAGTTTTTCTTTCATAATTTTAACATAAAATTCCAAAAATATTTTCCTTCTTCTTTAGAAGTTTTTCTTTCGAAATTCCAAAAAAAGCAACGAAATAAAAAATATTTTCTTTCTTCTTTATAAGTCTTTCTTTCGAAAATTAAAAAAAGAGAAAAAAAAGGAAAATTCCAAATGCAAAAAAAATGTTAGTTTATTTACTTTATTCCTGATCTTCCCAAACTACGCAAGATCTAATTCATGTTCCCACATGATACGTAGGCAACCCACATCAGGTTCGATCAAATGATTTTGAAAAAAAAAGAAAGAAAAAAAAAAAGAGAGAGTGGAAGAATGATAATAATAAGGACCGACTGAGTCCATTCTAACATGTTTCTGTTTTGAATTGTGAAGAAAATTGAGGTGGTCGGTTTGTGGTAAGCTGACAGCACAAGATCCAAGGAAAAATGATAACGGGCATCGAAGCTGTTACAAGTGCTCAAGAGACACAAGGTCAGAGGGTTCAACAAGAGTCTATTGTGTTTGAGAAAAATAGAATACTGAAACAGCAAATGACCGAAATATATCAAGCATGGTCCAGTGGTCAAGGACAGCCTCGTCATGAGTCACAATTTGCTACACAACAAGAGCAGTACCACTCTCTTGAGTACCACTCGTACTCGTTCGATCTTCCTGCAAACATTGAGAAGCCTGCCCGAAAGATGGTACAGGAAGAAATGACCCAGAGAGTGAAAAGCTTAGAACAACGGTTGAAAAACATGCAAGGGTTGGCAGGTCAAAAGAGTGTTGCCTTCAAAGATCTATGTATGTTCCCCGATGTCCAATTGCCGCATGGTTTCAAGATTCCCAAATTTGAAAAGTATGATGGACATGGAGATCCTATAGCCCACCTAAAAAGGTATTGCAATCAACTGAGAGGTGCGGGAAGAAATGAAGAATTGTTGATGGCTTATTTTGGGGAAAGCCTTACAGGAGTAGCCTCCGAATGGTTTATGGATCAAGACACGTCTCGCTGGTATGTCTGGGTTAACATAGCATAGGCCTTTGTCAAACAGTTCCAATACAACATTGACATTGCCTCAGACCGCAATTCCCTTTCAAACTTGAAGAAGAGACTAACAGAAACGTTTCAGGGAATATGCCATTAAATGGAGAGAGCAAGCGGCCAGAGTTAAGCCACCCATGGATGAGCACGAGTTAATCATTGTCTTCCTTCAGGCTCAATAGCCAGATTATTTTCAAAACATGATGTCCACAGCGGGTAAATCCTTCTCGGAAGCAATCAAAATGGGGGAAATGATTGAGAATGATCTTAAGACATGCAAAATTATAAGTCAAGCAATTCTGAAAGCCGCAACTCAGGCTGTCCCGATTGAATCCGATAATTTTAGTGACATGAATGAGAAGCACGAAGAAATCATAATGACATCAGGGTCGAGAAGAGGTCCTAGGAGAGCATCTCGAAGGTATGAGCAACCTCATCAGGTTTCCCATGATTCCCCTGAATACTATTATCCTCTTCAGAACCCTTAATACTCTGTTGCTGCACCTCAGTATGTTGCCCGGCCACCAAGACACCCTAGAAGGCGAGCACCAGCACCGCAAAATCTCCACCAGCCTCCACAAAATTTTCAAATGCCCTATAACCCACATCCAAGCCAGGGGTATAGAAGGGAACAAAGGCTGAAAGATAATTTTACACCAATAGGAGAGTCCTATGCAAGCTTGTTTGAGAAAGTAAAGCAGTATGACATGATTGCACCTATTCCTCCAAATCATGTGGACCCCCGTGCAAGAAGCTTTGACCCTTCTAAAAGGTGTGAATACCATTCCAATGCCCAGGGGCACAATGTTGAAAGCTGTCGGGATTTGAAAAGAGAAATAGAAAGGATGATCCAGGAAAACCTGATTATGATCCAAGACAGTGACACGCAGAATATCGCGCAGAATTCTTTACCTGCACATCATGATGCACACTTTGTGGGGATGATGCCTGGTGACATGGAGTATGAGAATCATCTTGGGAACTTGCTAACTGAAGTTAATGATGTTGAAATTGGAGAAGGCTCTGCTGATTCTGATAAGCAAATTTGTGGCTAAATGTCAAGCCTAGCGATTGAAAAGTCATTCCCTCCTCACTAAGAAGGAATCTTGGTAGCTTGTTTTGATGTTTTTTCTATTATCTGGGTTATTTCAGGGTTGTGATCCAGATTTTATTTGTTTTATTGAGTCAAACCCTTTTATCCCTCCATTCTGTTTGTGTGAGTCTTGTTTGTCTGTTCAATTGCTATTTTCATTATTCGGGTTATTTTAGGTTGTAACTCATATTTTGGGTTGCTTGTTTAGTTGTAAAACCCTTTCATCCTTTACTCAATAAAATACAGTTTGTCCTTTTGTGTTATTCTGTTCCTAGTTCTTTTGTCGCTAGTTCTAATGACATGACATGCATGCGGAAATTTTGGCCAGATCTTAGGAACCGATTTAATCTGGAATTGGATAACTGAAAAAAAAGCACTTTTGAGGATGAATAAAGAGTTGAAATACTTTGGAACTAAGGTCGAGTAAAATTCACCTTCAAATCATTGTGAAGATTGGGCTTGAGGATGTTTAATCAATTGAAGTTTGTTGGAAAGTTTGACATTAAGAGACGGAAAGTGTCTTGTGACCACGAAACACCAAGAAGACGGGCATGTTCATCAATGATGTGATCGCGACAGGATACTATAATTGGCGTTCTCGAGGTTGGGAGGCCCTTTTTCTGCTACCCAAAATACTTTATACCCTTTGTCACCCCTTTGAGCCTGTGTTATTTTTTTTGACCACCCTCTTTTGGAAAGTTTAGAGTCAAGAGTCAAAAATGAAAAAAAAAGGAAAAAGAAAAAGAGGAAAAAGAAAAAGAAAAAAAAAAGTCCATGTCCCAAGAGTACAAACTGGGGCAATTCTTAGAAAGTTCAATTGAAAAAAAAATGAAGAAGAAATGAATAGTCAAAGGTCCATGCCCTCAAAAAATAGAAGTCGGGGTAACTTGTTTTTGAAAACAAAAAGAAAAAAAAAGATAGAAAAAAAAAGGAAAAAGATAGAGGAAAGAAAGTTGAAAAATAGTTAGGTCAAATGTTTGAACTACGTTCGACCTAATTCCTTAAAAAATAATGATACGTAGGGAGCCTTATGGTTCGGTCCAACCAAACAAGAATTTAGAAGAAAAAGAAAAAAAAATAGAAAAATCCAAAAATACCCAGTATCTGAAACTGGGCAAAGATTTTATTTTACTTTTGAAAGAGTCGATTCCAAGAGTTGTAAGTCCACAACACCTCGTTTTGAGTCTACTTTGAGCCTTCATGTCGTCCTTTCTTCCTACCCATATCCAAAAGCCTTCCAAATAAAGACCTCCTGATCAACCTTCAAGAATGACAAGAGATGCATGCAATAAGCAATGGTTGCCACGCGACATAGAACACTGTCAAGTTGCTCACACAAGAAAACAAAGAAAAAGAAAAAGAAAAGAAATGAGAGAGTCTTACTAGTGAAAACCTTCACGGGCACAGTAAGGCGTCGGTAAGTAAAGATGAATAAATGAGAGAGGCTTGTTGGTGAAAACCCCCCGGGGCACCACCAGTCGAAAGTGAGTCATGAAGCTGATGCAGAGAATTGGCACGAACAAGCCCGACTTCAAAGGTCATAAGAATGGCAAAAGAGAGAATTGGATTAGTTTGATAGATCAGGTCGTTGAGTCCAAAATGCATGTCATGACCATTAAGGCTAGTTATTGAAAAAAAAGAAGAAAAAAAAGAAAAAAACTCTTCTTTCTGTCCTTCCGACAGGGGCATTTCTTTTTAATACTTGTTTCTTTGCATCATTGTGTCCTTCACTCTAAGTCAATCCTTGTCAAAACAAGCAAGAAAAGATCTCAAAATCTGCTACCAGCTTTTCAATTGCACAAAGTAAATTTGGCCAGCACACTCGGTTGCTACTTTTAACATGCCTTGAGGATTCATACAAAGGCTCCCCCAAAAGACTCTCGTCAGCCTACTTGGCACAAGCAAAGACACCTCGTGATTCTCTCTGACGGACAAATTGCTCAAAAGCAGAAAGTCGTTTCAAGATATCAGAAAAGGTCACCTAAGAAAAGATCCTCAGTTGGGATAAGGCTGATTGAGCCGCAAATACAAATGGTACTGGGTGTGAAACAATCAGGTTTAATGCAGAGAAAAAGTCTCTTGAGACCGACTCGAGCAAAAGCCAAGCTGCCCAAGACTCAAGGCCACAAACTGACCACCATTTTCAAAACTGACAAATTTTTCTTTGAGTGAAACAGGAACAAAGCAGTGCAAGGAAAGTGGTTCAAAAAAAAAGAGAAGAAAAAGAAAAGAAGAGAAAAAACTACAAAGGGAAGTTTCTCAAATCTTTGTCATTATTTGTTTTGCTATGGTGCATAAAATATTGCCATTGATCTTCACATTTTTTCCTCCTAGGATAAAAAGTTCTAGTCTGATGGATTTTCCTCCCAATAAAAATCTTAGTCTGATGAATTTTTCTCCTAAAACAAAGAGACCTAGTCTAATGAATTTTCTCCTAGGATCAAAATCTTAGTCTGATGAATTTTTCTCCTAAGATAGAAGACCTAGTCTGATGAACTTTCTCCTAGGATCAAAATCTTAATCTGATGAATTTTTCTCCTAAGATAGAAGCCCTAGTCTGATGAATTTTCTCCCAGGATCATAATCTTAGTCTGATGAATTTTTCTCCTAAGATAGAGGACCTAGTCTGATAAATTTTCTCCTAGGATCAAAATCTTAGTCGGATGAATCTTTCTCCTAAGATAATAAATTAGAAGACCTAGTCTGATGACTTTTCTCCTAGGATCTAAATCTTGGTCTGGTGAATTTTTCTCCTAAGATATAAAACCTAGTCTGATGAACTTTCTCCTAGGATATAAATCTTAGTCTGATGAATCTTTCTCCTAAGATAACAAAAAGGGAACCTAGTCTGATAAACTTTCTCCTAGGACCAAAATCTTAGTTTGATACATTTTCCTCCTAGGATAAAAGTCCTAGTCTGATGAATTTTTCTCCTAAGATAAGAAAACCTAGTATGATGAATTTTCTCATAGGATCGAAATCTTAGTCTGATGAATTTTTCTCCAAAGATAGATGACCTAGTCTGATGAACTTTCTCCTAAGATATATATCTTAGTCTGATGAATTTTTCTCCTAAGATTAAAAAAAAAACCTAGTCTGATGAATCTTTCTCCTAAGATAGAAAACCTAGTCTGACGAATTTCTCCTAGGATAATAATTTTAAAAAAAAAAGAAGGGGGAAGTCTGAATTTAAAAAAAGAGGGGTCAATTTTTAGTTACAAATGTCTAGTTTTCTTGAAATCAGGGGCCCCGCCTGGAGAATAGGGACATTCTTTACTTTAGTCAAGCTTAGTTTATAGTTTACCTAGTCTATTCTTTAGTTTACTCATCATTGCATCAATAGTACAAGTGGTTTACAATTTTGCTAACAACTCACAAATCTTCCTAGTGCAAACTGGGGCAGAAAAAATTTCTTTTGTTCTGTCTGTTTTGTTGTAATCAGGTGCCCACCTGGAGAACAAGGGAAGACAACTCAAGGTGCAAGGGAAAACAATGTCAAGTAACAAGAGAAGACGGTTCGAGTTCAGCAATCAGGCATCCAACTGGAAAAAAAGGAATTCAATTCAGAATGCAATTCAGGTCAGCAACAAAAGAAGCTCGCGTCAAGAATGTGAGTCAACAGTCTAAGATGATCAACATAAGTTAGTCACAATCCAAAAAAAAAGAAAAAAAAAAGAAAAAGAAAGACAAGAAGTGAATCCAAATGCAGAAGTTAATGAAAGATGTGAGCTGCTCAAGACAGGGATGAGGTCACAAGCTCTACATGTCCCGTTTTGGTTTGAAACGCTGAAGAAGATTGAACCAACACCTGCAGCTAACAAGCATCAAGATTCAGATCAGGGTCCGCATGAAGAACCAACCAAGACTCAAGATCAATCTTCAGAAGACTTATAGATAGGAATCTTGTAACTCATAGCTGATAGGCTTAGTTAGTCTTTTTCTTTTTTGATTTTGATGTAATAACGGGACTGCGGACCGGAACCTCGGCAGAACGGCACCTCGACCGGCTCTCCACCTCGGTATACTCCATCATCTCACTCACCTTTGAACTACACGTGGCCTGATTCCTTTATAGCCAAGGATATGTAAGCAGATCAGATACCAGGGCTCGGTCACATTCTCATCTCCCTTAGTTTTAGTCTCTCCAAATAAGGGTCAGGTCAAAAAACTTGTCTAGTCATTCTTTGTCTGAAAATACTCCATCTTTCCAGTCAAAGAGGGGCAGCTGTAGACATGTGATTTTTGACCCTCCCCAAGATTTTTCATATTTTAGCACATAAATATTAAATTTAGGCCTAATAGAGCTATTTCAACTCATTTTTACTTTTTTACTTTTATTTATTACAAGAAAACGAAAATTACAAAAAATACGTTCTCTAATGTTTTGTTAGTCCTTTTTTAATCTTGAAAATACCAAAAATACTTTTGTTTTAATGGTCAGTCTTATTTTAATAGTTATTTTGCTTACGTAGGATTAATTAATAAATGAGGTCGCATTTTAATCTCGTTCGCAGGGAAAGAATAAAACTTGGGCTCGAGCAACTCATCTTTAGGCCTAATTTTTGGGCCTAGTCCATAATTACCAAGCTCATAATTCCTAGGCCCATACCCCTAACTTAATCTCTACCCCTATATAATAGTACCTACCCCTAAAACATAGGGGGGAGCGAATTTCCTAAAAATCTAAGCAGCGCCGCTGTAACACCCATCAGTCCCTTCTTCTCCAAAAGAGACTCTAAGACCTAAGGGACAAAAGACCTAGCAAAAACCTGGAAAAAGCAGCTTAAACTCTAAGACCCTTAAGGATCCACCGAGAAGACCAAACGATCCCCCATCGAATGGTTGCTTCTTAACCGAAAACGACCAGCAATCCTAGAAGCTGTAGCAAAATCCATAAACACAAACATAGCAGCTGAACAAGACCTATACACACAAGAATGGAAAGTCGTTGCTAGCCTCAGACCCGCCGGAAAAACTCCAGCAGTCAGCGCTCATTTTGTGACACTACAACTATTGCCATTTTCGTTTTTTCCCAGTTCGCTGCGTGAGTTTCGCAGGTTTGAGTCACTTAAGGAGCTCGTTTGTTAAATCTGTCCGAAGCTCTGTTCGTTTGTTGCTTGTTCCATTCGAGTTGCCGGCGAGGTTTCCGATCTGAGATTAATGAGCTTTCCGGCGAGGTTCTTCGCTTCATGTCGAATTTTCCATTTTTGTTTTAGACTGTTGGCTGATTTCTTTGTCGATTGGTTTGGAGTTCTCAACTAAATAAAGAACATCCCTCAAGTAAGGAATTAGAGCTTATTTTTGTTAAACAGCATGAATCTCATTTTATACGTGAGTTGCTTTATTTTATGTTATCATGTAGATATTTGCTTTCCAGTATTTTCTCTTGAACTGAAAATATTTATACTATTATATGTTAATCATGAATACAATAATCTGCTTTTCTAGTTGACAATTAACCTTATAGTGTTAGTAGGATGAGGCCCTTGCGGTATAAAGGTGCAATTAATTTCGTAACCCATGCCTTGAAATGCTTTGGATTAATTTTATGATGTTAAGACTTGATTCCAGCTTTACTGTTGATGGGCTTGCAATGATCGTTAACGTTATGATAATGGCCTTCAAAATCTAACTAGTAATTTAATATCTTTCTAATTGGGCCTTACGATAGTAGCTTGGATGATGGTTCAGGTTTTCGTTTGTTTTGTTTAAGCTTTGAGAGTAATGTGGTACTGGTAGGAAGGGCAAATTTAATCGCTAGCAATGGAATGTATTCCTTTAAGTTTTTAAAATAATTTGGGGCGTGCCATATTAGGTAAGACATAGTTTATGGCCCTCAAGAGCTTAGTTTTGAATTCCCTTTAAAATTAGAATCGAGGTATGCCGTGCCAAATAAAATCTCAAAATGCACGGCCCTCATTTAATTGATCTTTAATATTTTATCCTTAAAAATCGAGGCGCGCCATTTAGTTGAATTTTCCATGGCCTTCGCAAAGTTGAAAGTGCGTAGTTGCTTTGGGCGCGTTATTTAAAGATTACCTTCCTAAACTCGGGTGTGCATTTCATGTGATCCAACTCCAATTCTCAACAATGTTAAATAAAATATGTCGTGAACCGCGGGTGCATTTCATGTGGCGTGGTTCAAGGCGTGTTTTAAATAACGTTGAATCTTCCTAAAATTAATTAAAAGCGGTTTAAAGTTAAAATGCACATAGGTTTAAAAGTGTATTAAAATCAGATAATAGGCCAATAATAACAGTTGAGCGACCATGCTAAAACCACAGAACTCGAAAATGTCTAACACCTTCTCTCGGGTTAACAAAATTTCTTACCCGGGTTTCTGTGTTCGCGGACTGTGAAATAGAGTCAATCTTTTCCTCGATTCGGGATTTGAATCGGTGACTTGGGACATTATAAATTATCCCAAGTGACTACTCTGAATCTTTAAATAAATAAATCTCGTTTCGATTGTCACTTTAAGTTGGAAAAAACTCCTTTATATACCCCTTACAGGGGTGTAGGTAAAAAGGAGGTGTGACAATGTTGTCTGATGTCATCTCTTCAAATCTTTGTTATTGGTTCCCATGCCTTCGCAATTCATACAACACCGATCACATGTTTGTATCCGGTACCAAATACTTGTTGACTCACATCTTACATGTCTTTAGTTCTACGTGTCATCTCGTCATTTGTTCAACTATCACTAACCAATTTTACCCCATATAGCTACGAAGCCAAAATTTTCACGAAAGAAATTCAAAGTAGGAAGAAGTGAACACTCGCAGAAGAAAGGGATTCAATTACCTCTACTATATATACATAAAAAAATATTTTTGACTTTGTATATATAGTGTAAGTTTAATTCCCTCTCACCGCCCTAGCTCTGTCCATGGTACAAGGGTGCCAGATAATGCAAAGAAAGCACGAACACTAAATTAATTTAGAATTTCCAAATGTTGGCTTTATTTTTTATATATTATGCACTCCACCATATATGTAGTTGGGTGAAAATAATTTACATCCCCAACATTGTTTTATAAAGTAAATTGCTCCTCCAATCTGAACAATTGACATTCCCTTCCTTCTATCTTAATTGAATTTTAAAAATACATATTTTACCCTTTCGATTATCAACCGTTATCTTTTTTCTTGTTTTTACTCTTTCAGATGTTATTTTAAATTTTAAATTTATCCTATTGGCAAATAGTAACTAAAATAATATGCTGAACATTTCAAATGAACTTGATAGATTCGCCACTTTTGAAAAACTAGTATCTATAAATGTACATTGTACGTTAATAATGACACATGATGGTTTAAATATTTATTTATATGAAGGAAGAAAAAAATTAATTAATGAGAAAAATATTATTACACTAACATAATACGTGAATTCAAAATGAAAAGATATCATTAAACTTACACAAATGATCAATTTAATCATGTTGATTAGATAATAATTGTAGTTTAAAGGTATCTAATGTGATAGTATTTTACCGAACACTTCTTTGTAGATGATATTTTTTTGTGTATGTTTCCTTCTAATGCTTTGGCTGTTCTGCCATAATCAGAGCTCTTGTTGTCGATATTGATATCCCTCTTGAAAGTGCAACATATAGTTATTCGTGCAAGAAAATATATTATTATAAATATAGTCCAATATTTAGGATGTTTGTTGATAAGTAGGGATTTTGACTACTTATTTTCACTCTTCTACTTTTGTTTTAGCTCAAAATTGCTTAAAGGTATTCCCGAAAACTAATAAAATGTGCTTTCTTGCAGGAGTGTTGGAATATGAGCCAAACAAATTTTGGCCATGAAGAAGTACAGACCGCACCATTATTGTGCAGCCGCAAGACGTCAAGTGCGGCCGCACTCATAATTGTGTGATCTCCAGAAGAGGTGAATCAGAGAGCCATGTTTTTGAAAGATTGAAGAAATGCGGCCGCACTCATAAATGTACGGTCTGCATAATGAAGGCCAGCTCCAGTCCAATTTCAAGTGTGCGGCCGCACTCAGAAAAGTGCGGTCCACACAATTAAATGAAGTGCGGTCGCATCCCAGTTTTATGCGACCACATAAAGTCCAATTGACCAGTCAATCTCAACATGCAGACCGCACACAGAATTGTGCGGCCGCACAACCTCCGCAGGGGCAATTTTGTCAGATATTTTTAGATTAGTATATTTTTGTCATTTTTAGGTTAAGTTGTGTAAGTTGGGAGCACCTGAGCCGTTTTTATTTACTGAATTGGGTAACATTGTGCTAGATTAGCTTTAAACATTAGATTTTCTTTCCTTAATCAAGTATTATGAATTTATCTTAGTTTATTCTTTAATTTCTTCAATTTTCATGAGTAGCTAAACCTTAGCTAGGGTTGTGACCCAACTCTAGTATGGGTAGTTAATGGGTAATTGATTTGGGGCTTATTTATGATTAGATTTATGATATTTAGCCTAGTTCTTACTTGAATTTGAGAATTGATGGTTGCAAACATTGATTGATGCCTATTTGACTTAGTCTCTACTTGAGAAAGAGAGACTAAGTTTAGGAAAACTTGGCTAACTAGGAATTGGGGTGAACTCAAAAAATTGATAGACTCAATTAAAGGGTCGAACCTAGAGATAGTAAGACCCGACTAGAGCATTTATCACTTGCTTTGTAAAATACCCGTTTGAACTTGAGAAAGCCAAATCGGACAAAATCACTCAAACTACCGAGAGGTATAGAGTGAGTAATTGAGTGTGATTTGCTATATTGTATCCCGATCAACCAAACATGCCCTAAAGCTCTAAACCTGTTAGGTAACCAACTAGGCGGAGGTCGCAACCCTAGATCTTTCATAACTTGAAAAACAACCAAAATAAAAAATATTGTCTCTTAGCTCTACAATTACAATCAATAGCTTAAAAGTAGAACTAGAAACAACAATTGAAAATGTGAAAGTATAATTTGGGGCACATCATACAATCGCACTAGGTGTATACCTAATCCAAAATCTAACTTCCTGTGGATTCGACCCTGATTTGAGTTGGTTTATTATTATTGCTTCAACCACCTCACAAGCTATATTTGTAGTGTGAGTTTGGGTGACATCAATTTTTGGTGTCGTTTGCTGGGAAGTTAGATTGATTTAGCTATATATCTAGGTTTTTGTGTGATTTTTCTTCTTTTCCTTCCAAGTCACTAACTTTATTTTTGAATTTATAATAGGTATGAGAATGGCTCTCAACAACGAGCCCATTGGGAATGTGCCATTGGGGGAGGAAGTGGACGGTGATCAAGGAGATGAGGCTCTTCCCGAACTTCAAGCAAATAGGCTAGGCTGACCGCCTCATGATATGTCCCCGCCCTTCCCCACCTCCACCAAGAGCGGTAGCACACCGGGTGTTGCCGAACGAGGTATATGCAAGTGTTATAGTCTCGTCCCGCATTAGGGCGGGCAGCTTCCAAATCACCAATGTGATGCTTACACTACTTGAGCAATAGGGATTCTTCACTGGGGCTCCGAGTCCAAATGCTTACAAGCATCTCAAAGGGTTCGTCGATACTTGTTGGGGGAGCAAGTAAAACAATGTCTCCTAGGACGCGCTGCAGTTGAGGCTATTTCCCTTTTCTCTATGGGGAAAGGCATTGGACTGGTTAGAGAGACTGCCCAATCATTCCATTCATACATGGAAAGAGTTGGCAGAAAAATTCATTGCCAAATTCTTCTCTCCGGGGCATATAGCAACACTTTGGGATGAGATTCTTGCGTTCAAGCAATAGCCCAATGAGCCATTTGTACGAGATTTGGGAAAGATATCGTACCATGGTTAAAGAGTGCCTGAATAATGATATGACCGAGGCCATGATCCAACAAACCTTCTATAGGGGAATCAACATAACAAATCAATGTGTGGTAAATCAACTCGTCGATAGGAACTTCATGATCACGCCTTATGCTGAAGCTTGTGAAATTTTGGATGAGATAGCGGATACCTCATCGGCATGGCAAGGTAGAGGCAATTTCTCAAGGTGACCCAAATGTCATTCACCTACACAAAGAACTACATGATCATGGGCAAGTTATTGCCGAGTTGACAACTACAATGAATCAATTGGACAAAGCTCAGCTTCAACAAGTTCAAGGGCCGAAACAAGTGAATGCGATGGAATGTGTGAATATGATCATGAACAAGAGATGGCAGAAAGGTCAACAAATGCAAAGTCGTCCGGAATAGTTCATGCAAGATGATAGCAGGTATGACAAAGAGGATTCGGTCAATGAGTAAGAAGAAGAAGTGCAATATGTCAACAATTATCAAGGCCAAGGAAATAATGCTCAAGGACAAAATCAACAACAATGGCGGTCACAAGAAAATCAAGGAAATTGGAACAACCAAGGCCACCAAGGTAATTGGAGTGGTGGTAACAATAATCAAGGAAATTGGAATAATCAAGGTAACCAAGGCAATTGGGGAGGAAATAATCAAGGCAGTTGGGGTGGCAATAATCAAAGCAATTGGGGAGGTAACAACCAAGGAGGGTGGAACAACAACAACAAACGGGGGTCGGGTTTTCAAAGGCCTTCGATGTTCCAACAACCTAGAAATCCACCTCCCTATCCTCCTCAAGGTCCGAGCTTGTCTAACAATGAGATAGGACGAATCGAGAACATGTTTAAACAGATGATGGAGAAGAATGCCGACTCTGATGCTCAACTAGCCTCTCACAACACTTCTATTCACAATTTTGAAGTTCAATTAAGCCAAATCTCACAAGCTTTGAACACCCGTCCTAAGGAGGAACTACCAAGTGATACGGTGGTGAACCCAAAGGGTGGGAATAATACGGGACATGTTATGGTCGTGACTACGAGAAGTGGAAAAGGTGGAGATACAACTACCTCAAATCAAAGAAGAATTGTGGATGATGATGTTGTGGTTCAAGAAGATGAAATTCCAAGCAATATGGTTAAAGCTAATGAAGAAGTGAGAATTGATATTGATGAAAATGTGGAGGAGACGCAAGAAGAAGTGAACCCGTCTAAGGAACACTTAATTGACGTGCCAGAAATGGTAGTGCCAAAGGCTAAGGCACCAATGCCAAGGCCTCCTCCTCCATACCCTCAAAGGCTTGAAAACCAAAATAGTGAGACCTAATTCAAAAACTTTATTGACATGACGAAGAGTTTGTCTATCAATGTACCATTAGTTGAGGCTTTAGAGCAAATGCCGGGTTATGCAAAGTTCATGAAGGACTTGGTGACAAAGAAAAGATTGATGAATTGTGAGACCATCTAGATGACACATCAAGTGAGTGTTATTGTGCACTCAATGGATCCGAAATTGGAATATCCGAGCGCTTTCACAATCCCTTGCACTATTGGGAGCGCCGATTTTGCTAAAGCTCTATGTGATCTAGGGGCGAGTATCAACTTGATGCCCTACTCGATGTTCAAAACTTTGGGGATTGGGCAACCAAGACCCACATCCATAAGGTTGTGAATGGTGGATCATACAATGAAGAGGCCTTAGGGTATTGTTGATGATGTGTTGGTTCATGTTGGCAAGTTCATCCTCCCGGCGGACTTTGGGATTTTTGATTGCGAAGTGGACTACGAGGTGCCTATTATTTTGGGTAGACCTTTCCTTGCTATGGGGAAGGCTCTTGTTGATGTGGAAGCCGGTAATCTGGTCTTCCATGTGTGCAAATCTATGAGGCAACTGAATAGCAGTGAATTTTGTTCGTTTGTGGATTTGGTGACCGACATGATTATTGATGATGCTAGTGCCACAATGAATGTTGAGGATAATTCGGAAGTCGTTTTGCTCAACCTTGATGATGTTGAGGAGAAAGAAGGCTATGGGGATTATGTGAATGCATTGCAAGGAATGGGGTCGTACACTTATGAGCCCCGCAAGATATCTTTGGATCTTGAAAATCGGAAAACTCCTCCAACAAAGTCCTCAATCGAGAAGCCTCCTACTTTGGAGTTAAAGTCATTGCCTCCACATCTTAGGTATGAATTCATTGGCCCTTATTCTACTATACCGGTTATGCTTTCCTATTGTTTGACTAACATGAAGGTAGAGTCCATATTGGAGGTGCTACAAAGGAGGAAGAGAGCAATCGGATGGACATTGGCGGATATCCGGGGCATAAGCCCCGCTTTTTGCATGCATAAGATTATTTTAGAGGAGGGTGCCAAACCCAAGTAATGCAAGAGGTGGTCAAGAAGTATATCATAAAGTGGCTGGATGTCGGGGTTGTTTACCCCATTTTCGATAGTTCATGGACTTCTCCGGTACAATGTGTCCCAAAGAAAGGGGGCATGACTGTGGTTACCAATGACAAGAACGAGTTGGTTCCTACAAGGATGGTGACCGGATGGAGGGTGTGTATAGACTATCGCAAGCTCAACAAAGTTATAAGAAAAGATCATTTTCCACTTCCCTTCCTTGATCAAATGCTTGATAGGTTGGCCGGACGTGCTTTCTATTATTTTCTCGATGGGTATTCCGGCTACAATCAAATTCTCATTGCCCCGGAGGATCAAGTAAAGACTACCTTCACCTGTCCCTATGGACTTTTGCATTCTCACGGATGCCATTTGGTTTGTGTAATGCACCAGCGACTTTTCAATGGTGTATGATGGCTATTTTCGCCGACATGTTAGAGGATATTCTTGAGGTCTTCATGGATGATTTCTCCATGATTAGGAATTCTTTTCATGATTGCTTGAACAATTTGTATAGGGTCTTGGCTAGATGTGAGGAGACAAATTTGGTATTGAATTAGGAGAAATGTCACTTCATGGTCGAGGAAGGCATTGTCCTCGGCCACAAAATTTCAAAGCATGGTATTGAGGTAGACAAGGCCAAAATTTAGGTGATCTCCAAACTCCCTCCCCCTACATCCGTGAAGGGAGTGAGGAGCTTTTTGGGTCATGCGGGGTTCTATCGCTGATTCATCAAGGATTTTTCCAAAGTGGTGAACCCCTTCGTCAAACTTTTGGAGAAGGATGCCAAGTTCCATTTCAACAAAGATTGTATGAAGGCATTCGAATTACTCAAGTTCAAGTTGACTACTACTCCAATTATTACCGCACTGGATTGGAGCTTGCCTTTTGAGCTCATGTGTGACGCAAGTGACGTGACAGTTGGAGCGGTGTTGGGGCAACGTATCAACAAAATCTTCCATCCGTTCTACTACGCAAGCAAGACCATGAGTAATGCCCAAGTCAACTACACAGTGACCGAAAAAGAGCTCCTTGCTATTGTATTTGCTATGGAGAATTTCCGCCTGTAATTGATGGGTACAAAGGTGATTGTTCACACCAATCATACGACGCTTAGATATTTGATGATCAAGAAAGATTCTAAAGCAAGATTAATGCGGTTGGCGCTTCTATTGCAAGAGTTTGATCTAGAGATTCAAGACCGCAAGGGTAGTGAAAATCAAGTGGCGGACCACTTGTCCCGTTTGGAGGAGGAGGGGAGGCCACATGACGACCTTTAGATAAATGATTCATTTCCCGATGAGCAACTCCTAGCCGTTTCAATGATCGGGATGCCATGGTTCACCGACTTAGCAAACTATCTTATGAGTGGCATTGTACCGAATGAGTTCTCTTCAAACCAAAGGAAGAATCTCAAACAGGATTGCCTTGACTATTATTGGGATGAGTCGTACCTCTTCTGAATTTATATTGATGGTGTGATTCGATGATGTGTGCCAGAGTAGGAACAAGTAGGAATTCTTGAGGCTTGCCACTCTTCACTGTATAGTGGTCACCATGGTGGAGCTAGGACGGCGGAAAAAGTTTTGAGTTGTGGATTCTATGGGCAAACTCTCTATAAGGATGCTAGTGAGCTTGTCAAGCTTTGTGATGAATGCCAAAGGGCCGGTGGAATCTCATAGAAGAACGAAATGCCTCTCACCACCATTTTGGAGATAGACATTTTTGATGTGTGGGCTATTGATTTCATGGGTCTGTTTGTTACCTCTTGTGGGAACACCTACATTCTAGTTGTGGTTGATTATGTGTCTAACTGGGTCTAGGTTGTTTCTTTGCCCAACAATTAAGCGAGGAGTGTGGTGGCATTCTTAAAGAAGAGCATATTTACAAGATTCGGTACTCCTAGGGCCATTATTAGTGATGGGGGTTCACATTTTTGCAACAAGGCTTTTGATACCTTACTCACAAAGTATGGTGTCACTCATAAAGTATCGACCCCCTACCATCCTCAAGCAAGCGGACAAGTTGAAATCTCTAACCGGGAGATCAAGAGTATTTTTGTCAAAGATAGTGAATGCCAACCTGATGGATTGGTCAAGAAAACATGATGATGCTCTTTGGGCTTATAGAACGGCCTACAAAACACTAATCGTGATGTCTCCATACCGGTTAGTGTTCGGGAAGGCGTGTCATCTTCTGGTGAAACTTGAGCATAAGGCCATGTGGGCTTTGAAGAAGTTGAACCTTGAGTGGGATGTCGCCGCAAACGTAAA
The DNA here is from genome assembly GCF_000393655.2 of Nicotiana sylvestris. Lineage (NCBI taxonomy): Eukaryota > Viridiplantae > Streptophyta > Magnoliopsida > Solanales > Solanaceae > Nicotiana > Nicotiana sylvestris. Next base: position 56,447,527 of record NC_091063.1, read on the forward strand.
AGTGGCACAATTGAATGAGCTAGATGAATTTCGGTATCATGCCTACACAAGCTCGTCCCTTTACAAGGAGAAGATGAAGTACCTCCATGACAAGTACATCCACAACAAGGAGTTTAAAGAGGGTGATCTTGTACTATTGTTCAATTCCCGGTTACGGATGTTTCCGGGCAAGTTGAAGTCAAAATAGAGTGGCCCATTTGAAGTGGTGAATGTAACCCCTTTTGGTGCTCTAGATTTGGAAAATAAGAACAATGAGGTATTTAGAGTCAATGGGAACTAGGTTAAACATTATCTTGGCAAGGTTGATGATGGGCACATTATGGAGGTTCTTCATTTCAAATGATTGGTAATCTGCATCGTACCGCGATGTTAAATAAAGCGCTTCTTGGGAGGCAACCCATGTGTCTTTTTTTTTCTTATTCTTCTTCATTAGATAGGCTTTGTTTTGTGCTTACTAGTTTTGAAGTATGTGCAAGAATGGGTGTGCATTGCAGGGACTATGCAAGAAAAATTGGCTAAGTGTCACAAAAGTGTTGATCGCACCATTATTATGCAGACCGCACAATCACTCTGAGGGCTGCACAATTCTGTGTGCGGTCGCATAACTGGAAGTCCAAAAGTGCATGCTCTCTGAAGATTGGCCTGTCAAATTTCATTAACAATTTAAGGCCGCACACAAAATTGTGCGGTCCGCACAAATTTTGCGGCCGCACTCACTTTTGTGCAGACCGTAGAGCTTCTTCAAAGTTTCAGGTAAAGAGTGAGGACCGCACTCAAAATTGTGCGACCGCACTCAACTTCATTTTTGACCGACTGGGTCAACCTATAAATAGGGTTTTCCCAACTATTCACACTTTACGCTATTTGAACTCTCAAGCCCTAGAAAACACTGCGCATCCCAAAAATAATTCACAAATATCACTCAATTCATCAAGTTAGATTCTCACCTGCATCATTCACTACTGGTATGTTCAATCCATATTAGATTTTTGTTCATTTTTCTTAATTTTTGTTTTTGTTTCTTTGATTAGTTTAATTATTTTTAGGCCTAAAAATGTCAAATGTGCTTATTATGTGCTTCAAAATCATGTGGGTAGCTTCGTATATGTTCATTAGGGACTGGGTAGACCACTAATATTGTCAATTTATGCACACCATGTTTAATTTGTTAAAAATTGCATGAACCCTAAAGTACTGCCGTGTAAAATTCAAATTGAGTGGTCGCACACACTTTTGTGCGGTCCACAGGTCTCAAAGTTAGGGCAAAAGTATGAATGAAAATTGCGGACCGCACTCAAAATTGTGCAGTCCACACTGTTGGTTGTGCGGCCGCACTGTGAAATCGTGCGATCCGCACTTGGCAGTCTGCTGCCGCACTCACTTTTGTGCGGTCTGCACTACCTCCTCTGAGTCGATTTTTCTGCAACTTTCATGCATATATCTGTGAACTTTAAATCTAACTGATTCCTATTGCTATGAATTGCAGACAATGGTTAGATCACATGGTCGAGGTGACACTTCTAAAGGGAGGGGTGAACCCTCTCGAGGTTGAGGCCGAGGCAAGAGTAACCTACCACTAGCCATTCAGAGAGTAATAAACAAGAAGGCTACCGCTAACAGAGTCCCAGAATCATCATACACCAGTGAATATGCCCTGTCTAGGGAAGCCTCAGAGGGCAACTCTATGCAAGCACAACCAGAAGCCTAATCACAGCAAGTTTAAGAGAGATACCAACTCCGTGACAAATCCTCCACCTCAGCAAGTTCTTTTGAGGGTTCGGATGCTGGTAGCCAGGGTTCAGATCCCTCCTCTACACATACGCCTCATGTACCAATTGATTTAGATAATGATGATAGTGGTAGAGGAGGTGACACTCGAGTGGACAGCCTTGAGAGGTCGAAGAAGAAGGAAATATGGGAGGATCCCTTTGTGAGTTTGATGGCCTTCACTAGATTCAGAGAGTGGTGGCCCCAGAGATCGCTCACACTTGAGCGACAGTTCTTACTTAAGGATTTGGATATTCACAATCCAAATGTCCTTACACAGTTTCGAGAGCGACAAGGGTGGAGGTGGTTCAACCAAAGTGTCATAGATGCAAATGAGCACTTGGTTAAAGAATTTTATGCCAATTTGGTTCACATAAAAAAGGGCACCAAGATAACAAAAGTGAGGAATCTGAAAATCAAATTCGACGCCTGATCCTTGAATATTTATGTGGGATTTGAAGAAGTGGAAGCAGTCCAATATTTGGAGAAGCTTGCTATAGGTGATGTAGCTCGGCCATGGCTAGCTGAGATTTTGGCTGCTCAAGGACCACCAACCTCGTAGCTCACAACAGGAGTTTCCAAAGTCCAGACCACCCTAAATTTTGAAGCTAAAAGGTGGCAGACCTTTGTGTGCAGTCGTATTGACCCATATCTGAATGAGAACAACCTACCACTTCCCCGAGCAGTTCTGGTGGCTTCTATTATGGCTGGGTACCCAATCAATGTGGGTGCCATAATGTCAACCAAAATCACATTAGTTATCTAGAAAGATGAGAGATCCTATCCTTACCCAAACTTCCTCACAGAGTACTTCAATGATGCAAAGGTGGAGCCGAGACAATACGATACAAACGTTAAGGCCAAGAAGCCCTTCTCATGGTACCACCTGCAGGGTGCTGACAACCCGAATTTCAAGGGTAAGGCAACTACTTCCGCTGGCCAGTCTGAGGAGCCAACGGTAGTAATTATTGATTCAGTTGTTGAGCTTTCCACAGATGCCATGCCTTCCACGGTAGCCGGTCCTTCTACTGGGCAGCAGACATGCCACCACCTTCTTCTTCTAGACCATCAACTTTATTATCAGTGCCAGCCTCATTCACTTATTCACAAACTACGCTGCGAGTCTCCCAGACATTGGTGGGTCTCAATAACTGGATGCAGGCAGCTACTTCAAAGTTGTCTGACATATCTAGTGTTGTTGCAGCATTATCTTCTGCCCCAGTAGCACCTCAAGTACCTCCATCAATGGAGGAAACATTGTCCAAGATCCTAGAAAATCAGAAAAACCATTATGGAGACTCTAGTGGCACATGGGGAAGTCATTGAGGAATTGGGCTAACAGGTAAAGAAAATACGGAAATCTCAGGCTTCGAAGAAGTCAGTGGATAGGTTGAGAAAAGAAAGTTGCCAAGATAGCATCTGCATGTGATCTACCACTTAAAATTCTAATGGAGACAACACCTTCAGCCCCAGCAGTATCAACGATACCTGAGGCATCACATATAGCAGCAGGCTAGTCTTAGAAGCCAGACCTTGCAGCCCACACCGCTGAGGAGATGATCCAGATGCTCACCAACCATGTTGTCCCTCAGCCAGGTGATGATGAGATACAGTTAGAGGAGACCGAGTATTCTGAGGATGCCATGCAGACTGAGATCACATAGGGAGTTCTCTTAACTCTCTACACTTCCTTGTTCTTATTTTTGTTAAGCATTGAGGACAATGCTTATTTTTATTCGGGGGAGGAGAGGGGGTGGTCTATTTTAATTGATTTGACATTTACATTTGGCCTGTAATAACTCTTATACTATTTTTCTTTTATCTTTATTTTGTCTTTGGTTATGTATATATTCTTCCCTTTCATTTGATGTATATATTCATTTCCCTTCGGTTTGTATATTCATTTGTCTTACTTTTCGTAGTTTATTTCGTAGTTTATTTCATAGTTTCTTTAGCTATTTTTCTTAGTAGTGTAACTTCTTATTTACTTTAGTAGCTTCTTTTTGATTTGTTAGCTTCTTTTTTTCGTTTGAGTGAACAATAAGCCTTTGGTTTCCTTAATGTCACGGTTCTTTTCAAAGGTCGGTTTTGTGTGAACCGGGTGGCTCTTCCCAACGATGAATGGCGTGACAACTTTCTTAAGGGATTGAGTCTGTTTTCTTTTATGTTTAGGATAAAATAGTAGTAATAAATAAAAGGGTATCAAGCATGCTTCACTTGGTACCAACACATTTACCTACGAGTTTATGGTTAAAAACAAGTTGTTGGCAGAAAATAGCTCTAGTTGTGACATTTTCGCTCTTGTGTTGACTTAAGCAGTCATCGAGTGGTTCAGTCGAGCCATTTGTGATTCTCAATCTTAACTAGGATTGTTGTGGGCCTTTGACTCCATTCTCTTTAGCTATCCAGCAGCGTGAAAGGTGAGATATTGAATTGCAAGTCCAAGTACCCGTGCTAATAGCCTAGAACCAGCCCCGAATATTTTTCTAGGAGAATATCTAAGTGTAGCTTAGCTTGAAAAATTATTGTAGACTCTCCTTGATCCAATTTGAAATTTGAAATCTTCCATAGCCTACCAATGTGATATCCCTAGTCAACCCATTTGAGCCTAAGCCCTTTTTCTTTCAATAACCACGTTACAAGCCTTTATCCATTTTGTAATGACCCTCTCTTGGCGCCCGATCTTTCCTAAACATTCTTGAGAAACAATCGGAAAATCCATAAGTTTGGGGGAGAGACAAGGAGTTTGAAAGTGATATAAAGGTACAAAAAAGAGAAAGAAATAAAGAAAAGGGAAGGCAAAGAAAAGAAAGAAAGAACAAAAAATAAAAAAATGCCAAAAAGAAAAGGGAATAAAGTAAAGAGTTGAAGGGATTCAAAGAAAAACAAAGATGAAAGGCATGGAGTATACAAAGAAGGAGAAAATGAGAATCATGACCAAGAAAGAGCGACTCTAAGTCCCGCTAGTTCCCCCGAGGAAAAAAATGACTCAAAGAGTCGATAAAGTATGAGCCAAAAAGAGAAAATGGAGTTTTTAAGAAAGGATGAATCCATTCTATGTCAATAAATCATACCTTAGTCCGAAAGCATTCATTGTATCCCGAAAAAGCCCTACATGATTTCAAGTTGAGTGAGCTTACATTAGTGGTGATTTACATGAGGGGCAAGCATATGGTACTTAAAGTCGTACTTGTGACATTCTTTTGAGAAAGATGAGCGAGCTTTTCACAATCCTTAAATTGAGTGTTACATTCTAAAGTGAGATTTACTAACGGAGATTAAAGGAGGAAGAGTTTGGGATCCACAATAACTTACATGAAAGAGCGAGCTTCCTTGATGAATAAAGTCAATTCTTGATGCTCTAGTGTCACATTAGAACTATTGTACTCAAAAAGTCAAATCATTGCATTGTTGATAATTCATATGTGTTGAGGGTAATTATTGGTCCCAATTGATGGGTGATTGATTCATATTAGGTCAGCTAAAATAGTTCTTATTTTGTGGAGGTAGGAATTACCGTATTTGCTTGAGAACAAGTAAAAGCTTAAGTTTGGGGGAGTTGATAAGTAGGGATTTTGACTACTTATTCGCACTTTTTTACTTTCATTTTAGCTCAAAATTGCTTAAAGGTATTCCCAAAAACTAATAAAATGTGCTTTCTTGTAGGAGTGTTGGAATATGAGCCAAAAAAAATCAACTCAAGAACGAGTAATTTTGGACAAGGACCAAAACAAGGCTAAAAGGGCACAATGCGGACTGCACAATATTGAGTGCGGCTGCAGATCATGAGGAAGCCTCTGACAGAATTCCCATGCAAAATGCGGACCGCACAATTGTAGTGCAGTCGCAGAAGATGAAGTTCAGAGAGTTGTATTTTTGGGCCATGAAGAAGTGCGAACCGCAACATTATTGTGCGGACACACTCATAATTGTGTGGTCCACAGAAAAAGAGAATCAGAGAGCCATGTTTTTGGAAGATTGAAGAAATATGGCCGCACTCATAAATGTGCGGTCCGCATAATGAAGGCCAGCTCTAGTCCAAGTTCAAGTGTGTGGCCTCACTCAGAAAAGTGCGGTCCGCATAATTAAATGAAGTGCGGCCGCATCCCAGTTTTATGCGACCACAAAAAGCCCAATTGACCAGTCAATCTCAACATACGGACCGCACAGAGAATTGTGCATTCGTACAACCTCCGCAGGAGCAATTTTATCAGAGATTTTCAGCTTAGTATAAATAGAACTTTTTGTCATTTTTAGGTTAAGTTGTGTAAGTTGGAAGCACCTGAGCTGTTTTGATTTACTGTATTGGGTAACATTGTGCTAGATTAGCTTTTAAACATTAGATTTTCTTTCTTTAATCAAGTATTATGAATTCTATCTTAGTTTCTTCTTTAATTTCTTTAATTTCCATGAGTAGCTAAACCCTTAGCTAGGGTTGTAACTCAACCCTAATATGGGTACTTAATGGATAATTGATTTAGGGCTTATTTATGATTGGATTTATGATATTTAGCCTAGTTCTTGCTTGAATTTGAGAATTGATGGTTGCAAATATTGATTCATGCCTATTTGACTTAGTCTCTACTTGAGAAAGAGAGACTAAGTCTAGGAAAACTTGGCTAACTAGGAATTGGGGTGAACTCAAGAAATTGATAGCCCCAATTAAAGGGTCTCACTTAGAGATAGCAAGACTCGACTAGAGCATTTATCACTTGCTTTGTGAAATACCCGTTTGGACTTGAGAAAGCCAAATCGTGCAAAATCACTTAAACTACCGAGAGGTATAGAGTGAGTAATTGAGTATGATTGCTATATTGTATCCCGATCAACCAAACATGCCCTAAAGCTCTAAATCCGTTAGGTAACCAACTAGGCGGAGGTCACAATCCTAGATCTTTCATAACTTGAAAAACAATCAAAATCAAAAATATTGTCTCTTAGCTCTACAATTACAATTAGCTTCAAAGTAAAAGTACAAACAACAATTGAAAATATGGAAGTATAATTTGGGGCACATTATACAGTCACACTAGGTGTATACCTAATCCAAAATCTAACTCCATGTGGATTCGACTCCGACTTGCATTGGATTTTTATTATTGCTTCAACCGCCTCACAACCTATATTTGTGGTGTGAGTTTGGGCGACATCATTTGTCCTTGTACTTTATGTATTATAATTATAAAACATAAACATACTGAAAAATATTTTTACACAAATTTAAAAGGATATTCTTTAGTTTTGGAAGACGAAAGTTGATTTTAAGGTTAAACACATACTTAGAAGTACATTGACCACTATCATAATTTCTACATGTATATCATGCTATTGTCAAAAAATTTATATACTATATGTGTACTATTACATATGCTATTTAGCGGATTTTTGTTTTTTAGTAGCATGACGGGCATATTTTTCTTCAAAATTAAACTATATGCAATGGAAGATCAATTTTGCCTTAGTTTATTATATATATGGTGACACTAATATACGTAAGAAATAATGAACTTGACAACAAACCTGGATGGTAGGTCATTTGATATTAAAGTATTTGAGTATTCTTTTTGGTAGTAATTGTTGGTATCATCTTCTATTGAATCAAAACTAAAAAATATTTTATTTTTACCATAAAAGTTAGCAATTAACGTTTTATTTAGTCGATCAATTTAATTCTGCTAGATAAGATAGCTCTTTAATTTCTATCATGTAATCTGAACAAATTGCATTTAATCTAATTATGATAATATTTTTTCTTATTAGATGCACTACTATTACCATTGGGATTGATAACCAAGTGTTCTAGAAGAACTAAATTATTTTTTTCGTTTTCAATCGGAAGCAAGAAGGCACTGAATTTTAGATCTATTCTTACTTTTATATTTCTTGTCATTCGAATTTTTTTCATTTGAGGCGATAAGTATAATTTTGGCTAGCTAGCTTTTATGGTCTTTGCTTTTGTCGATTTTAGAACTACTGATAGTACTTGACAGAAACCACCTCACAAACTATTACTTTTCTACCAAAAGGTTCATTGATATCCAATATATCTCTAGGCAATTATTTCGATTCTTTGACGCTTAGCCATAAGTGTTTCATCCCATATTATTAATTTGGTTTTCCTTATAAATTTAGCATTATTGCTCTACTTTGATACATTTATGATTGTTATTTAATTTTTTGAAGAGGTATATTAAATCTAACGTGAGTTGTGTGACCTCATAATAAAATCATTGTCGGTACACCACTTGTTATTATTACTAACAGTATCATGCCTCTTGATCTGACATTTACAAGTAATGACATAGGAATATTATTTCTATTCCGCCAGAGACATCTACAAAAGATAATCTCGCTATACCATAGTCGACTCTTTATAATATAATCTTGAAAGCTTGTTCTTATTCAGAGTTTAGCTTTGATTGTGCTTCCTCAGACAATTGTATTGCCTTCTTAATACTATATTAATTTTTTTTACTTTGTGATCTAATTTCTTTTAATCTCTACCGCTCTTTTTATAGAATAAATTATGTACCTTAATATTATTTTTTTAGCTTGAAAAATAATTTTACTCAAAATGAATTTAAAAAATAATTGAATTGGATTATCTTGCTAATAATTAATTGAAAGATTTGATTATTTGGTTTTAACATAAAAAATAATTTATTTTCTGTTCATTCATATTCTTAAAATTAGTCCACATCTTGTTTTGAATATTGAATCGTAATTATAATTTTATCCACTATATATTTTATCTTCAAAGAGTAAAAGATCGATCTGACAATCCACTTTTAGATCTTTATGGTTGCAAAATCATCAATGGTATTGACTCTTACCTACCTTTTTCTTTCTCATTCGCACACACTTATATTCTTAAAATAATTCTTAATTGTTCTTTAATAATTGGGAAATAATAATTACTTTATAAATTTTCTCATTAAATCTGTTATCTTCTAAAAATTGTATCACAAAAAGAATTCTTTTGCATCTTGTTCGTGAAACTAATATTTAAGAGGTACAAAAAAGTACGATCAAGAAAAAAGTAATGTTTATCTAGCACAGTAAATTTTTGAAGGATAAATTTAATTCGCATAGGATTGTATAGTGATATCTTATTAGTTTACTCTATGTTAGTGGCTTACTTTGAAAATCGGAATGAATTCTTATAAATTTGTGATCTTTGGTTCTAGAGTTGATGTAGTCTCCTACACATGTAGTCTCCTACTCTCCTACACGGCAACAAAGAAGGCTTTTATCGTTAAATTAGTAAAGTATTTTCTTTTTTTCTCGCAGTTTTATCAACTTAGTTAATTACAATTTTATCTTAAATAAAGTTATTAAATTGCTCAATAATTTAAGGTTATTTTCGTAAACTGATATTGTATTCGTGCTTTTATAATAATACTAGTTTCTACGTTCGTGCGTTGCACGAGACTTTTAAGTCAATTTTATGAAAGAGTTTCAAATTATAATTTTAAAAAATATTACATACAAAAAAAAATCATTTTTCAAGCAAATGATGTGGGGGAAATGTGATATGTAGCGATTCGATCAATTACGAATCTTTTTCTATTTCATAGTGTCGGTTAAGGATTCTAGACATAATACTATGTGAATTTTTTGTATAGATATATTTGTGCTTCGTCATGTATTGAGCACGTTCCAAAATAATAAATGAGCATGGTTTGATTGATATTGTCCGAATCAAAATTTTAATATTTGATCATTTAATAAAAGAATAATCAAGGAGATTGTTGGTATAACAGTGTAGGAGATGTGGCTGATGGCTGGAGGTAAGCATACGTTTGAATATTTACGTAAAGAAGAAATCTAAATTATATGGCTCTCATCTAGGACAACAAAACTAAAAATACTTTAAAGTACGACAAGGGTGCATTACTTTGTTGTTTAAAAATACACCATTAGTTCCTTCATTATTTCTTCTAACTTCCTCAGCCATTCTCTTCGGATGATGCCAAAATTAAATCTTTTCCATTAATTAATATATTTACATCTTCCTCTTCAAGTCTCTTCCTATTACAACAATAAAAGAAATTAGTTTAGGAAGTGTCTTGTATATAAGAAAGACGAATAACGAATGAACATACTATCAAGTTAAAAGAGAAGAAAACGAACATTATAGTTCCACTTACTCATAATTCGGTCACACACTTTAACGCTAGTTATAATCATGTTGAGCAAAATATTATAATATTGTTCCTTTGGATGGGTGCTATAGAGACCGTATTCCCACTATTTCGAGTGCCGCTTAATTCAATCTTTATAATAACATCCCTCCCAACGAACAAACAAAAATCTTACTTAATAACCCATAAATGTGGATGAATAAGTAGCAGTTTCTTGGGTGTTAGAGAGCCAAATCTAATCTATAAAATATAATAATAAAAGAGTCGAGAATTAGCTCTAAAAAGATCCGAGTGTAGATGTTTTTTATTGCAAGCTTGAATACAATGAAATTATTTATATAGAGCCAATATATATTTCATATGTGGGATTATTATGGGTTTGGAACTCTAAGAACACGTGAAATTCTACTATTATTCCGTGTAATTGTCCAGGTAGAATTAATATGGTATTAGAACTTTACTTTTGACTATTAATTCTAAAAGAATTCTATCATTAGTTGGTATTAGATTCCTAAATATTAGGCAAATTAGTTAGATATTAATATTTTATTCAATATGGAACTATTTTTTGACAAAATATTTAAGAGTATAAAAGTTGATTTTTAAGGATATTTTGTCATTCAACATTTAGCGTCAAGCATTCGTACTTTTATAATAATGCATAGAGATATAGATATATAGATATAGATAAATATAGATAGATATATATCTATATTATATTAAAAGCACGAAGGCCCTTAGCAAAATGTCGTTCACCCTTTTTACCCTTTAAAAATATATTTTACGTTGGATACAATTGTAATTTAAGTTATTTTTCTTATATTTAGAAATTTGCAATCAATTAAATTTTGGGTATTCATAACTTCTTCCTTATTTAAAAAAGTAATTAACACCAAAAAAGGAAAAACGAAAGTTGGAATATGCTTCTATAGTTCTTTTAGGTTTAGAAATTTTTACCTTTGACATAGAACTATATAATATTAAAAGAGTGACGCAACAATTGAAAAATCAAAGTAGGAAACAAAATTTCATACATTTAGAATTCCATTACGTTTAGAAGTTTTTATCCAAATATAACCATTAATTTGTTATGTAAAAGAACTAATTGAAAGAGAATACATAGAAAACCATAGAAATAAAGTCGGTAGTCCTTTTCTGTTTTTATTTGAGCTCTACACATTTTTAGGAAAGTAACCTAAATTACATTTTTGTTCAATGTGAACTTTATTTTTAAACGGTAAAAAGGCAAACGACATTTCACTAAGAATTTTTGTATTTTAATAGAGTTTATTGATTATATAAATATTATTTGCAAATATGATTGTCACCATTATCAATAGAACATTGAGGCCGATTAACTATTTTCTAAAGGTAATTCTTCTTTAATCTTTGAGTTACAATAATCAAGTAGATTGGAGGTTTATATTTTCAACGAACATAATGTATCTATTTATATTCAATTGGACCAAAAAAGAAGCTACTTTACAATTTTATCATGCCTTTCCAAGCTATGATTTAGTCCATATTAATTTTGATGCAAAGAACAAATAACTATTTGTTGCATGAATAAGCCAATAGTATGACATGTTCGATTTTCTTTAAGGAACAACTATTTTTTTTAAGTTTTTTTTTTTTTTTTTTTTTTTAGATTTGAGTGTGATAATTTTTGCAATTATCAATGCTTAAGTATACTCTAACTTCCATCTCTATTTACTCCTTCAACATATTATTTAAGTTTCTTCTTCTTTTCTCTAATAAACTTTGATCTAAATGGACAACATTAATGATATATTTTAGACACTAAATTGTATTAGTAAGATTTTCAATTATAGGAATTTTTTGCTGCATTTACAAGTTAAATACCATTTTTTTGTTGTTCCGACTTTTTATGTTAGAGGTCAAATAAAAAGGTTAGTTCGACTCACTATAAGATAGAATTATGATAATATTCTTGTTGTTCACTCTTATATTTAAGAAATAAATTATTCAGACTAATTTTACATTTATGGTATTTAATCTTATTTTAATTTTATTAATTTTAAATATAAATTTTACAATAACCGCTAGGCAACATGTGCGAGACACGTATACTAAAATTAGTTATATTAAAAGCACGAAAGCCATTAATAAAATATAATATCGTTATCTTTTTTGTCTTTTAAAAATAGATTTTGCATTAGATAAAATAATCATTTAAGTGATTTCTTTAATATTTAGAATTTTATAATCAACTAAAATATTGATTACTAATCTTTCTTATTGAATTAGGTAGGAAGTTTATAATATAAATATATATTAGTTTGGGATTCTGCATGGAAAATAAAGATACCATGTATAGAAATTACATCAATGCATTTAAATTGCATGGAAAAATTAAGATACCACGTATGAAGGATCGAACATGCAACCTCGTTGGATTAAGGTCACAGTCTTAACCAATGCGCTAGAGACTGCCTATTTGTCCAGTCACTCAATATTATTTAACCGTTCAATTGTTCAGAGATCATTTTGACACACATATTTAGTTAATTTTTCCGACAAAGCAGTATCACGTCCATATCAAATTATACTGTATATATAAATTAAATTATTATTTTTTATACATACATATCAAATTTTGAAAGCAACACTTTTAGCAAAGTACCAGACCTCCATTGATATTAAGTACTGCTCTTCGGAGATGGATCCATCTCAATAGAGTCAACGGCTATTCTAGATTGCCAACTTTCTCTAGACTTCCTAGCTATTGGACAAGGATTATTTCTTTTGGGATGATTTCATATTTTCTCCTGTAGAATTGATGAAGAGTTACAATACGCACAACTCATCAATAATGTTACAAAAGAATTAATAGTGTGCGTCGGCTGGGGATGATTCTATTATCAGGAGAAAGCTTAGGACATAAAATAATACTATAATGATTTTGAGACTTTTATGACCTAATAAAATTTTGAGACTTTTGGGATGATTTCATATTTTCTCCTGTAGAATTGATGAAGAGTTACAATACGCACAACTCATCAATAATGTTACAAAAGAATTAATAGTGTGCGTCGGCTGGGGATGATTCTATTATCAGGAGAAAGCTTAGGACATAAAATAATACTATAATGATTTTGAGACTTTTATGACCTAATAAAATTTTGAGACTTTTGGGATGATTTCATATTTTCTCCTGTAGAATTGATGAAGAGTTACAATACGCACAACTCATCAATAATGTTACAAAAGAATTAATAGTGTGCGTCGGCTGGGGATGATTCTATTATCAGGAGAAAGCTTAGGACATAAAATAATACTATAATGATTTTGAGACTTTTATGACCTAATAAAAAGGACAAAAAGTTCCGACCTGCCGGATTCGAACCAGCGACCTAAGGATTTCAGCAAACACACTACAGTCCTCCGCTCTACCAACTGAGTTAAGGTCGGAATGTATTGATTAATAGAAAACCAACACATGGCAAGTTAGTCCATCTCATGAAATTTAAGTCCGACATTTTTTCCATTTCATTATTTATTTCTTGACTCAATCTAACCCATTCAAATTTTCAATTCAATCCCCACCACCTCCAACCAATTTGACACATGGATGAGGATGCGAATAAATTAAACGAAAAGAATTGCTCTGGAAGAGGCAACGGAGCAGGTCGTGAAATAGCATAGGACGTCACTAGCAATGATGATTGCTAAAATGGCCATGACAAGGATTTTCCGATTTATATGAATTAAATTACTCATGTTAGCTGTATTTTTATCTCTTTCACGTACTATTGAAAGCAAACGCTACAATATCAAATAGATAAACAACGTGGTCTGGCATTTCATCTTTTGAAACTTCAACTTAAAAAGAACCTTCAAGTTTGAAGTTTAAGCAGTTAAAAATAATTGTGTAGCCAAAAACAAAAACTAGACGAGATTGCGTTGGAGCAAAATTTATCACTACTGATTAACCTACCATTACTTATTACTAATGGTAGACAAAACAAAAACCTTCAAGTTTGAAGCTTAATCGAATTACTCAATCACAATTCTAAATCACTTAAAAGACATTTCAATATCCGAAAGCCAATGAGAGTTTTAAAAAGACGGAGTTAAAATGTAGGGCAGAATCCGTGCATTAAAACACGATGAACAGACGTGCAAAACCTTGAGGAGGCTGCCCTAAATATACATATCGGCCGGGTGAAATTGAGCTCCCACACATCTTTATTATTACGCGAGAACCCATTGGATCGGCCATTTAAAACACTAAACAGAAAAGTAAAAACGAGAGAAATAAACATAAGAGCAAATGTGAGACCTTTCTACGGATGCAAAAGATGAAATTCATCAATTGCAGAGACGAAGAAATGACTCGAGATCAGTATATGCCCGCAACGGAACGAGAGCGCCATTGTTTCATAAGCTCGCTCTGTTCTCTCAAAGGCAATGTTTCTAAACCCTAGCTTCCAAGGTGATCTTATAGACTTATTTCTGGCAGACCCAGCCTTTTCAGTTGGGCTTTTACATGTTGGGCCTTAAATGTCTACCCATAAATAAGGAAAAATTGCACGGGCGTCCTATTTGGTAACCCTCATTTAATCTATACCCACTTTTTAAAAAAAATTTAACTTGTACTCACTTTTTAAACAACTTTAGGCATCTTTCTCCTCCTTCATCATCTTCTTCTTCGGGTGACAATGATTTTATATGGTGTTTGTGAACATATTTTAAGGTAGTTTATGATGTTTTACAGTGGTGAGCTGTTATGACGCTTTATTTTTTTAATTGCAAAATGGGTTCATTAGATTTATTATTGTTTTGACAAATTGATGATTGGGGTTTGTTCCTGATGATATTTGGAGGTTATGTTTCAAGCTTATTTGGAGTAGATTTAGGTATTAAATCGTATATTGGATTGTTATAATTCGAAGAACAAATTTTGTTTCTCGGCAATTTGCACTTCAGGCCTATTTGGCCTTATGTGCATAAAAACATTGGTTGCACTTCAGACCTTTTGGCCTTAAGTGCATCTGAAGTGCAATTTTTCACTTCAGACTTATTGGCCTTAAGTGTAACAAAACGTTTGTTGCAATTTAGACCTTTTGGCCTTAAGTGCATCTGAAGTGCAATTTTTCACTTCAGACGTATTGGCTTTCAGTGCATGAAACCATTGGTTACACTTCAGACCTATTTGGCTTTAAGTGCATCTGAAGTGCAAATTTTCATTTCGGACTTATTGGCCTTAAGTGAATGAAAATATTTGTTGCACTTCAAACTTTTTGGCCTTAAGTTCATCTGAACTGCAATTTTTACTTCATACTTATTAGTCTTAAGTGCATGAAACCATTGGTTGCACTTCAGACCTATTTGGCCTTAAGTGCATTTGAAGTGCAATTTTTTCACTTCAGACTAATTTTTTTAACTTTAGACCCGATAAGTCTGAAGTTGATCATAAAGTTGGTAGGCTTCCAAATTTTTTTGAAAAGTGGATATAGGTTCAATTGTGACCTCAAAACTGGGTATAGATGCAAAAGCCCCTGTAAATAACCACCACTTCCGACCCGTACTATGTTCGTGCACAAATTGTTGTTTTTGGGACCCTTATTTAAAGAATAGCTGAAGCTTGCAAAAATTTTAAAGTTTAGCCGCCTTAGAGTTTTCAAACTCGAGTTTGAAGTTTCAACTACCTTTCAAACGCCTGTTATATTTCAATTTGCAACCCTAAAAGTTGCTACCTGAAATTATTTTACTTTTGTTTTGGTTAAAATTGAATATCCTAAATCTCCCAAAATTATCACGTTTTTATCAGTTACCTACTTAAACTATCCAATATCCCTAAAAACCCCTTAACTATATCCCTCTATATATTAAAAATTGTCTCGTTAATTCTTTTAATGACATATATAAGATAACTCGTCAAAAGGCGCATAGAAAATAAAATTATACATAAAAACATCCCCACTTAGCCCTGTCTAATAGTTAATTAGTGTTACCCTCTTTAGAAAATTTATTTCTATTTTTCCTCTATTTTCTTTATATTCTAGTCTTCTTATTTATTTTTTATCTTTCTTCTTCCTTTCTCATCTGAATTTTTTTTCCTTCTCTTGTTTCTTCTAAAATTATCTTTGTTCTCCATTTAGGTTTTCTTCTTTCAACACTATTTAATACATCAAAAGCCCATTTTTGTGGTAGCTAATTTAATTGTATTAATCACCAATGTTAATATTTACAAAGCCATAGCTAAGCCAACAAAGCTAGCTATCTAAAGACCGGAAACAAACAAAACTGTCTAAACAATATAACACTTACTCAACTACCAGGATACTTCAAAAAGGAAAGCTCCTAAGGTGATGGACAATTCCAAGCGAGGCTCGCGTACAGCAGACATAGGTTATCTCTTTGGCAACATCATTCTAGCACTTGCTCTTGTGTTCAAGTATCTTAAGATTCCGCCTAATCCATATGTGGTAATTGGTCTTTGCATACACCAATTTAAAGACTTGAGCCTGTTGAGATTTCCTGTTAGCACATTTGATGGTCTATCGACTAAAGTCATCCCAGTTCATGGTGTTCACCCCCTGTATCCCTATTCACTGCCACATTTTGTGCAAGATTGTCCTTGTATAGTCACATTGCACAAAGAAATGGTCTTGTGTCTCCTCATATACCTGGCACAATGCATATTGTGTATTGACATGCATCCCCCATTTACTCAGCCTATCAGCAGTTAGAACTCTGTCGTGCATCATCAACCACATTATAAACTTTGCCTTTGGACGAGTTACATTGTTGAAAACAAGATTCTTCCACTCAACTCTTGGGTAATCCCCGAGAAGGTTGAAGTATAGCTGCCTTATCAGACTCTTCTTGGACTTCTGATCATACTGCCAGTTCACTATGTTTCCTCTAGCTTCAAATATTTTCCTCACCATCCAGCATGTTTGCTGGGGTGTTGGTATACTAGTAAGCTATTGGTTTTTGATATAATATGTGTAAATCCACCTGATCTAGAGTTTATCTTGTTTGTGAGCTAGGTCCCAGCATGTCTTGGTTATGGTTTCCTTGTTCCATAGTTGCATATTTGTGAGGTTTAATCCCCCCTGCTTTAGGTAGAAAAACTTTATCCCAAGCTAATAGAGCCTTCTTTGTGATTACATTAGCTTTTGACCAGACATAGGATCGACATATGCTTTCAACTATTTTTATCACCTTAGCAAGGATGATAAACAATTGTGCCCAGAAAGCTTGTATCCCAAAAAGTACACTTTGAACTAGTTGGATCCTACGAACATAAGAGCGATTTCGTACAGTCCATGAAGAGATTCTTGATGTCATTTTATCTATTAGGGGCTGCCACTGCATGATACTCATCTTCTTTGTAGACAAAGGAACTCCAAGATATTTGAAAGGGAGATCTCTAACAATAAAGCCTAGCTGAAGTAGAATCTTTTGTTGTTTTGTTGTTGTGACTTCTCCAAAATATACTGAACTTGTTCTGATTTGCTTGCAAGTCATATACTGTAGTGAACTGTAGATTGCATTCACTGATACTGCATCACCTCTAGCAAAAAGCAATAGATTATCAGCAAAACACAGGTGTGTTATCCCTAGTTTAGAACATCTAGGGTGATATTTGTACTCCTTGCTAACCTTGAGATCCTTTAAACTTCTGCTCAGATATTCCATTATCACTGCAAATAGGAAGAATGATATTGGGTCACCCTGTCTGAGACCCTTGGGAGCATTGAAAGGTCTTGAGTGTTCACCATTAATTACAATAGAATAATTAACAGCTTGTATGCATTCCATGACCCATGAAGTGAATAGCTGAGGAAATCCCAGCTCTCCATAACTTATTTCTTATAAGGCCACTCAACAGAATCATAAGCCTTATGGAGATCAATCTTAATCATGCATCTGGAAGAGGTATGCTTCTTGGAGTAGGCTTTAACCAATTCATGTGCAAGGATGATATTATCTGCAATCTTCCTACCTGGTATAAATTCAGCCAGTGAGTCACTGATAACAGTGGAGATGACAACTTGGAGTCTTAAAGCTAGAATCTTGGAGATAAGCTTATATAAGACCGTGCAACATGAAATTAATCTGAACTCGTTAACTATTTTAGGCTTGGTAGTCTTGGGCACTAGGGTGATGGCTGTATAGTTGATAGCTTTGTAGATGCTCCCTGTAGTAAAGAACTCTGTAACAACTTCAGTGACTTCCTTCTTGATGACACTCCATGTTTTTTAAAAAAAAATATGTATTAAATCCATCAACACCAGGGGGTTTGTCATCACCAATGGAACATAAACCCTAATAAATTTCCTCCTTAGTGACATCCTTGCACAATAAGATTCTCTATTGTTATGATATGGGAGGGCCATTTTTCACTATCTCCTTGTCAATTGCTAGTAACCTATGAGCAGATGCTCCCATTAATCCTTTATAGAAGCTTACTATTTCATATTTGATGCCTTCAGGATCATTGAGTTTATCTCCGGTAAGAGAAGTCATTTCAACTATCTGATTCTTATGTTGCCTTTCCTTGATCAGTGCAGTAAAATACTTGGAGTTAGAATCACCTAGTATGATCCATTTTGCTATGGCCTTCTGCTTTAAAGCACCATCCTCCAACAGATCCCATATCTCCAGATTTTGCATAAGACTCATTTCCTCTATTAGTAGATCATTTATGCATTGTGTATGGATTCTTCCTTGCATAGTAATAAGTTCTGCCCCAGCTCCTTCAATCTCCTGCTTGATATACTTGAACTCTTGAATATTCAGCTTTCTGAGAGGCAGGAACAAGATAATGAAGAGATTGGGCTGATAAGAAATTCAAATGGTGAAACCACAGTCCAGCCTAAAGATGCATCACAGGAAGGAATAGGTGATGGAATAGGTCCTTCCACCCAGGGCAACATGATAGGGGGAACTGACTACAGAGGAACTGATCCTCAAACCTCGAGGGGACCTGTCCATGAACCTATTCCTCAGTAACAAAACTAGGAAGGAACATCCAAAGAAATTGACACTCCTATTACAACATCCACAAAATTGGATATAGATGAATTAGGTTCATCTGTTGATCAGAAGTTGTATAGGGGAATGATTGGCTCTCTTTTATATCTCAGTACTAGAAGACCTGGCATTGTGTGCAACGTAGGTCTTTGTGCTCGATCTCATGAAAATCCAAATGATTCCCACTTGACTACTGTATAGAGAATATTGAGATACTTGAAAGGCACCACTAACATTTGCCTTTGGTATCCAAAAGGTAGTAATTTTAACCTAGTGGGATATGCTGACGTTGATTATGCATGTTTACTTGTGGATAGGAAGAGTACCTCAGGTATGGAACACTTCCTTGGTTCATGTCTTCTGTCATGGGCTACCAAAAAGCAAAATTCAGTGGCCTTATATATTGCTAAAGCGGAGTATGTTGTTGCTGCTTCATGTTGTGCTCAGTTGTTGTGGATCAAACAACAATTATTGGACTTTGGAATTGATGTTGGTTTCATCCCTATTTTTTGTGATAATACTAGTGCCATTAGTATGATAAAGAACCCGGTTCATCATAAGAGAACTAAGCACATAGATGTTAGGCACCATTTTTTGAGGGACAACTGTGAGAAAGGCTTGATCACTGTGGAGTTTTGTGCTACTGACAAGCAAATTGCTGACATCTTCATAAAAGCCTTAAGTAGATATCACTTTGAGAGGAACAGGTTGGAATTAGGGATGATTAAGATCACCTAAAAGGACAAGTTCAAGGTTAAACGGAAAAAAAATTGAAAAAAAAATAAAAAAATTTTGGTTAGAAAGTCTGTAAATTGTGTATAATTAGATTAAATCTTGCTCAGTCTCATACTTTCCATAGTATACTCTTGTGTCATGTGCTAAAATGACTCATTAATCTTTAATGATAGTTTCTCTATTTTGTCAAATTTAGACTTACACAAGAGAATTATCAGTGAAGAACCTGGTTCATCAAGATAACACGGTATGTTTTCTACACTCTGCATAATTTAAAATAACTATATTTGGATCATGAGCAGAGTCCTACCAAATACCAAAGTTCTTTTGAACTTATCCGTTACAAGTGAACCAGTTCCGTTCAAGACTCCTAACCATATTAAACTACTTATATTCTTTTAAGTCTGCTACTGAAGGGGGAAGAAAGTGGTTCTTCCGAAACTAAACAGGTATCTTCTGATTCTAAAGTTTCTCCTGAGACAATTTCTAAAGTTGCTGCAAATTTGGAAAATAGATTTGTAGGATCTATAGCAGGTGTTGAGACTACAGAATCTGGAAAAGTCGGTGGTAAAAATAAAAAAGAAAAAAAGGAGAGCAAGGGTGCTAGGAGTACTATAAGCGAAAATGGGACAAGAGTGGCTGATTCTTCACCCACTCCTGTGAGTTTAACCAAAGACGCAGGTGCAATGATTGTTTGGGGAGATGAACCTGGTTCATATGTAGAGGAAACCCCGCAGATCTGCTGAAGAAAGTGACTAAAAGCTATAATTCAGATTCTTGATAGAGTTATCAATGGCACCAAAACTCATACCCTTCCATATGGCTTCATTCTAACAACTATGCATGCACATTTCAATGTACCTATGAAAAAGTGGGAGGTTAGTACAAGCATGGATCATTTTTGGGTTAATACTTTGCTTGCTTGCGATTATGAAGTCAATGCCACTCCTAAAGAACCTAGTTCGTCCAAAAAGGTATTAGTGAATAGCAAGGCCAGAGCCTTGGTGCAAGAAAGTGGGGCTAAGGATGCTGAGATTGAAAGGCTGAAGAAGAGGTTGGTTGAGGTAGACACTAAGAGAGATGCTCTGAGAACTGAGCTAGCAAGAGAAAAAGAGAAGAATGATGGCATTCTTCAAGGTATGCTGAAACTCCTCCAAGTAAAAAACCAAGCACCTAGTTCTTCCTAGCCTTAAGTTTCCTAGCCTAGTGTAGATCAACCAGTGATCCAATTCGAGACTTTTTGTTTCTTTTGCTCATGTTTCCAGTATTTTTATTTCTTCTTATGCTTTGTGGTAGAATCTTATCAATCATCAATGAAATTCACTGTCTTTTGCTCTAATTGTTTGTTTATATTTCTTTGATGGTTGAAATTCTTAGCTTGATCTATGATGATTAATCCATATTTGCATTTGAAGTAGCGCCAATGGTCATGAGTAAGCTTTAAAATCTAGTTATCTCACATTTTTATGCAACTTTTTCGATGATGCCGAAATGGGGGAAAAGTTGTGCTTTACACGCTTTACACTTTGAATAGCGATGTTTATAATATAATGTACCTGGTCCTTGATGAAAAGTGATAAAAAGGAAAAATGTTTCTAACATTGTGTTGATGTTGAGCTGAGTTGAAACAGGGCCTAAGCTTATGAAAAGCACAGAGTTTGTCATCATCAAAAAGGGGGAATTTGTTGGGCCAAGTAAAGGTTGGTTTTGAAAACTGACAAAGGAACTCAGGCATGAACCAGGCCCATCCCTCTAGGTCCATCCCTTGTGTGCATAGAAACAGGTAGTTTCGGGCATGTGGGATGCACGTGATGGAGATAAGCTTAAATTGGTATAATTGATATCTCTTGATCGAAAAGGTTGCATAATTGATAATGAGAAGGACTCCTTAATCAAAGAGAACACTATCCAAAATAGGGAAGGAGTTAGAAATTGAAATCAACTAGAACTCTTCCACCAAGGAAGAGTAGCATCAAAATTCTAGTTAATTTTTATTTACTAACTCTATAAATATCAGTGATGTTCTCTTTTACAAGTGTGCACAAACGTAGAAGTTAAACGTGAATTGAGAGCAAAATAGCAATGCAATATTTCAAGCAGTTCATGTGTGATTCAAGTGTGTAAACCTGAAGTTACATGAACCAGATTGAAGAACCAGCTCCATAAAGAGTTTTATGTGTCTTTCTTTATTTCTAGTTCAATTGTAGTAGTTGTTTTCATATTGTACTTTTCAGCTTTATCTAGAAGCAATTGTAATAGGTACTTTGAGTATTCAAGTTAGAGTTAACTTGAAGTTGTCGCAATAGTTAGAGGTTGGTTGCTACAAAGGGATTAGAGGTAATCCTTAGGTTTACAAAGAATTTTGTAAATGTTGTTTTGGCTCAATGATTTAGTGAAGTGTTGAGGAAAATCCTACTGAGTAGTAGGTCGTGATTTTTTCACCTTTTGAGCCAGGTGTTTTCCACGTAAAAATATTTATATTCTTTACTTTTTGCATTTACTATTCCGCAACAGTAGTATAAGGAACACATAGAAGAACCAGGTCCTTCCATAATCAGTTTAAGCGAAAAATTGGACACCACACAAATCACCCCCCTCTTGTGTGGTATTGAAGTATAAAATATCAATTGGTATCAAAGCAGGTTATCCTTGAAGAGGCTAACACCTTAGGAACAGATCAAGATGAGCGCACCACCTAGAAACTGGGAAGGGCAATCCATTGATAGGCCTTCACTCTTTAATGGCCAGTACTACTCTTGGTGGAAAAACAGGATGAGAGATCACATCATCGGAGAAGACTATGAGCTATGGTACATTGTCACTGATGGTCCCCTGGCTACCATAAAGAAGAATGTTGAAAGAGTAGATGTGCCAAAAACAAGAGCTGATTACAATGCTGGGGACTTGAGGAAATGGGAAGAGAATGTTAAGGCCAAGAAATGGCTTGTGTGTGGACTTTGTCCAGACGAGTACAAAAGAATTCAAAGTTGTACCACTGCTAAGGAAATTTGGGACATTTTGCAAATGGCTCATGAAGGAACTCCTCAAGTGAAGATGTCCAGAAGAACAATGATATATTCTCAATATGAGAATTTCACCATGAAGGAAGGGGAAACCCCCTAGGAGATGTATACAAGGTTCACCATACTGACAAATGAACTTAAGTCTCTTGGAAGGGTTATTCTTGAAGAAGTCAAAATTGAGAAGATTTTGACAAGGGTTCTGCCAGTCTCTTGGGAAAGCAAAATCACTGTTATTCAGGAATCAAAGAAAATTGTCACTCTTATATTGGATGAGCTAATCGGAAATCTTATTGCCTATGAACTTAGAAGGCAAACTATGAAGATAGATGCACCCAAGAAAGACAGGAGTCTGGCACTCAGAATCACTGAAGGTGCTGATCTAGAGGAGGATGAAATGACCATGGTCATAAAGGACTTCAAGAAGAACCTAATGAGAGGAAAAGGTCCTTCAAGAAGTGGAAGCTAGAACAAACTAAAGGTTGCTGAAAAATAAACCAATGAGGGGTGTTACAAGTGTGGGAAGACTGATCACCACACCAAAAACTGCCCTCAATGGGAAATTGAATGGAAGAAGGAAAGAACTGAAAGACGAAACAGGTTCAACCTAAGAAGAACAAATGATCAACAAAGGCTATGGTTGATGCCTGGGGAGAAAGCTCAGATGAGGACTCAAAGGATGAAAATGGAGATGAGCTAAGCACTTATGGCAATTGGAGAATCCGATGAGGAATCTGAGGTAAGTATAATTCATCTCAAAGACAAGATTAAATTTTTGTCTAAAGAAAGGCTATTTGAGTTACTCCTGGATTTCATTGATGAATCTAAGGATGTAAACAATGAAAAGGAACTGTTGTCTAAGGAGTGTGTGATTTTGAATGCTAAGTGCAAAAATCTGGAACTTAGGGCTAGTGAAAGTGATAGTAAAAATGATGTGTTTTAAAGAACCAGGTTCATGAACTTGACACCACTGTCCTAGATCTAAGATCTGAAAATCTAAAACTAAAATTAGGAATAGGTAAAAAGAAATCTAATCACAGACAACTCACATTAGAAGAAAACCTAGGAAAAATGAAAGACGAGTTGTACAAAAGAGAGGAGCAGATAAGAGTCCTTAAGGAGGATCTAAGCAAAGTTAAGCACGAGCTAGACAAAACCTGGAAATGGAATAGGTCCTCCGATGCACTTTCATGGCTACATGAACACCATAGTAGCAATAAGAGAGGACTTGGCAACGAGACCCTTGCACTAAAGTGAGATCCCAAAAGCAAGTACCTCGTACTTTCTGAGAATAGAATCTGCACACACTTTGGTAAGACTGGTCACTACAAATATGAATGTAATGCAAAAGAAAATGCTAGTCAAAAGAATAAAATATTTGTTCAAGGGAAAAATAGACTGCCAGGATGGGCCAAAAAGAATTTGATTCACCCTTTTGCCTATAGAAAGGGACCTAAACTAGTTTGGGTTCCTAAGACTAACCCCTAATTTTCTTTTGCGGGTCCAAGTGAAGGGGAGAAACCAAATATGGTACATAAATTGTGGCTGCTCAAAGCATATGACAGGTAGCAAGAACCAGTTCTTTTCATTTGAGGACCTCAAAGGATATAATGTCTCCTTTGGAAATGGGAAGAAAGGTGAGATCATTGAGGTTGAAAAGGTAGGTAAGCCTAATTTTCACTCTATTGAGAATGTCTACTTGATAGATAGCCTAAAATACAGCCTAATCAGTGTACCACAATTGTGTGATAGAGGTAACTTGGTAGCATTCACCTCTACCAAATGTTTTGTGATAAATCTTACCACTAACAAGATTGTTTTGCAGGGAAAAAGAGTAAACAATATTTAAATTTTAGATTTGTCCACACTTTAAGAAAATGAACTCACTTGTTTAAGTGTGTTGGATAATGATCCCCTCCTTTGGCACAAAAGACTTGGACATGCCAGTTTAAATCAACTCAACAAACTAGTCTCCAAGGACTTGGTGATAGGACTACCTAACATTAAGTTCAAGGAAGACAAAGTTTGTGAGGCTTGTATAATGGGGAAGCAGGTAAGAACCTATTTCAAGAGCAAGAAAATGGTAAGTACCACCAGAACGATGGAACTGGTCCATATGGATCTTTGTGGACCAATGAGAACTCTGACTAGAGGTGGTAAGAGATATGTTATGGTGCTTGTTGATGATTACACTAGGTTTACTTGGACATTATTTTTAACATCTAAAGATGAAACATTTGACATGTTTACTTCTTTTGTTAGAAAAACTCAGAAACAACTAGGTAATCAACTTGTATCAATTAGGTCTGATCATGGAACTGAATTTAAAAATGCTAAGTTTGTTGAATTTTGTGATGAGCATGGAATGGAGCATAATTTTTCTGCTCCTAGGACTCCAAAACAAAATGGAGTAGTTTAAAGAAAGTATAGGACATTAGAGGAAATGGCTAGGACTATGCTACTTGCTAGTAAATTGCCCCATAGCTTCTTGGCAGAAGTTGTGGACACTGCATGCTACATCATAAATAGTTGCATGACTAGACCTCTTGTTAAGAAGATTCTCTATGAGTCACTTAAAGGGAGAAAGCTAAATATATCACATCTTAGGGCATTTAGATGCAAGTGCTTTGTGCACAACAATGGCAAAGACTCCGTAGGTAAATATGATCCCAGAAGTGATGAGGGAGTATTATTGGGATATTCTTCACATAGTAAATCTTATAAGATATACAGTAAAAGAACAATGTGTGCAGAAAAAAGTGTATATGTTATTTTTTTTAAAACTGACATTCTTTCTGAGATGAAGGAACAAGATAATGAAGAGATTGGGATGATAAGAAATTCAAATGGTAAAACCACAGTCCAGCCTAAAGATGCATCATAGGAAGGAATAGGTGATGGAACAGATCCTTCCACCCAGGGCAACATGATAGGGGGAACTGATCCTCAAACCTTGAGGGAATCTATCCATGAACCTATTCCTCATTAACAAAACTAGGAAGGAACATCCAAAGAAATTGACACTCCTATTGCAACATCCACGAAATTGGATATAGATGAACCTGGTTCATCTGTTGATCAGAAGTTGTAGAGGGGAATGATTGGCTCTCTTTTATATCTCACTGCTAGAAGACTTGACATTGTGTGTAGTGTAGGTCTTTATGCTCGATTTCAGGCAAATCCAAAGGAGTCCCACTTGACTACTATAAAGAGAATATTAAGATACTTGAAAGGCACCACTGACCTTTGCCTTTGGTATCCAAATGATAGTAATTTTAACCAAGTGAGATATGTTGACATTGATTATGCAAGTTTTCTTGTGGATAGGAAGATCACCTCAGGTATGGCACACTTTCTTGATTCATGTCTTGTGTCATGGGCTACCAAAAAGCAAAATTCAGTGGCCTTATCTACTGTTAAAGTGGTGTATGTTGTTGTTGCTTCATGTTGTGCTCAATTGTTGTGAATCAAACAACAATTATTGGACTTTGGAATTGATGTTGGTTGCATCCCTATTTTTTGCGATAACACTAGTGCCATTAGTATGACAAAGAACCCGGTTCATCATAAGAGAACTAAGCACACAGATGTTAGGCACCATTTTTTGAGGGACAACTATGAGAAAGGCCTGATCACTGTGGAATTTTGTGCTACTAACAAGCAAATTGTTGACATCTTCACAAAAGACTTAAGTAGATATCACTTTGAGAGGAACTGGTTGGAATTAGGGATGATTAAGATCACCTTTTTAGGACCAGTTCAAGGTTAAACGGGAAAAAAAATTGAAAAAAAAATAAAAGAATTTTGGTTAGAAAGTCTTTAAATTGTGTATAATTAGATTAAATCTTGCTCAGTCTCATACTTTCCATAGTATACTCTTGTGCCATGTGTTAAAATAAATCATTAATATTTAATGATAATTTCTCTATTTTGGCTAATTTATACTTACACAGGAGAACTATCAGTGAAAAACTTGGTTCATCAAGTTAACACGGTATGTTTTCTACACTCTGCATAATTAGAAATAACTATATTTGGATCATGAGCAGAGTCCTACCAAATACCAAAGTTCTTTTGAACTTATCCGTTACTAGTGAACCAGTTCCGTTTAAGACTCCTAATCGTATTAAACTACTTAGATTCTTTTAAGTCTGCTACTAAAGAGGGAAGAAAGTGGTTCTTCTAAAACTGAACAGGTATCTTCTGATTCTAAAGTTTCTCCTGAGACAATTTCTAAAGTTGCTGCAAATTTGGAGAATTGATTTGTAGGATCAATAGCAGGTGTTGAGACAACAGAATCTGGAGAAGTCGGTGGTAAAAATGAAAAAGAAAAAAAGAAGAGCAAGGGTGCTAGGAGTACTATAAGCGAAAATGGGACAAGAGTGGCTGATTCTTCACCCACTCTTGTGAGTTTAACCAAAGACGCAGGTGCAATGGTTGTTTGGGGAGATGAACCTGGTTCATCTGTAGAGGAAACCCTCGCAGACCTGCTGAAGAAAGTGACTGAAAGCTATAATCCAGCTTCTTGATAGATTTATCAATGGCATCAAAACACATACCATTCCATGGCTTCATTCTCACAACTATGCTTGCACATTTCAATGTACCTATGAAAAAGTGGGAGGTTAGTACAAACATGGATCATTTTTGGGCTAATACTCTGCTTGCTTGCGATTATGAAGTCAATGCCACTCCTAAACAACCTAGTTCATCCAAAAAGGTATTAGTGAATAGCAAGGTCAGAGCCTTAGTGCAAGAAAGTGGGGCTAAGGATGCTGAGATTGAAAGGCTGAAGAAGAGGTTGGTTGAGGTAGACACTAAGAGAGATGCTCTAAGAACTGAGCTGGCAAGAGAAAAAGAGAAGAATGATGGCATTCTTCAAGCTATGCTGAAACTCCTCCAAGTAAAAAACCAAGCACCTAGTTCTTCCCAGCCTTAAGTTTCCTAACCTAGTGTAGATCAACCAGTGATCCAATTCGAGACTTTTTGTTTCTTTTGCTCATGTTTCTAGTATTTTTATTTCTTCTTATGCTTTGTGGTAGAATCTTATCAAGCAATGAAATTCAATGTCTTTTGCTCTAATTGTTTGTTTATATTTCTTTGATGGTTAAAATTCTTAGCTTGATCTATGATGATTAATCCATATTTGCATTTGAAGTAGCGCCAATGGCCATGAGTAAGCTTTAAAATCTAGTTATCTCACCATTTTATGCAATTTTTTTGATGATGCCGAAAGGGGGAAAAAGTTGTGCTTTACACGCTTTACACTTTGAATACTGATGTTTATAACCTAATGTACTTGTTCCTTGATGAAAAGTGATAAAACGGAAAAATGCTTCTAACATTGTGTTGATTTTGAGCTGAGTTGAAACAGGGCCTAAGCTAACGAAAAGCACAGAGTTTGCCATCATCACAAAGGGGGAATTAGTTGGGCAAAGTAAAGGTTGGTTTTGAAAACTGACAAAGGAACTCAGGCATGAACCAGACCCATCCCTCTAGGTCCATCCCTTGTATGCATAGAAACGGGCAGTTTCGGGCATATGGGATGCACGTGAAAGAGATAATCTTAAATTGGTATAATTGATATCTCCTGATCGTAAAGGTTTTATAATTGATAAGGAGAAGGACTCCTTAATCAAAGAGAACACTATCCAAGATAGGGAATGAGTTAGAAATTGAAATCAACTAGAACTCTTCCACCAAGGAAGAGTGGCATCAGAATTCTAGTTAATCTTTATTTTCTAACTCTATAAATATCAGTGATGTTCTCTTTTACAAGTATTGCACAAACACAGAAGTTAAACGTGAATTGAGAGTAAAATAGTAAGGCAATTTTGCAAGCAGTTCGTGTGTGATTCAAGTGTGCAAACCTGAAGCTACATGAACCAGATTGAAGAACCAGCTCCATAAAGAGTTTTATATGTCTTTCTTTATTTCTAGTTCAATTGTAGTAGGTATTTTCATATTGTACCTTTCAGCTTTATCTAGAAGCAATTGTAATAGGTACTTTGAGTATTCAAGTTAGAGTTAACTTGAAGTTGTCGCAACAGTTAGAGGCTGGTTGCTTCAAAGGGATTAGAGGTAATCTTTAGGTTTACAAAGAGTTTTGTAAATATTTTTTTGGCTCAGTGATTTTGTGAAGTGTTGAAGAAATCCTACTGAGTAGTAGGTCGTGGTTTTTTCACCTTTTGTTTCGGGTGTTTTTCACGCAAAAATATTTGTGTTCTTTACTTTCTGCATTTACTATTCCGCAACAGTAGTATAAGGAACACATAGAAGAACCAGGTCCTTCCATAATCAGTTTAAGCGAAAATTGGACACCACACAAATTAACCCTCCCCCCCTTTGTGGTATTGAAGTATAAAATATCAATTGGTATCAGAGCAGGTTATCCTTGAAGAGGCTAACATCTTAGGAACAGATCAAGATGAGCGCACCACCTAGAAACTGGGAAGGGCATCCACTGATTGGCCTCCACTCTTTAATGGCCAGCACTACTCTTGATGGAAAAACAGGAAAAGAGATCACATCATCGTAGAAGACTATGCGCTATGGGACATTGTCACTGATGGTCCCCTGGCTACCATGAAGAAGAATGCTGAAGGAGTAGATGTGCCAAAAACAAGAGCTGACTGCAATGCAAGGGTTTTGGGGAAATGGGAAAAGAACGTTAAGGCCAAGAAATGGCTTGTGTGTGGACTTGGTCTAGACGAGTAAAGTAGAATTCAAAGTTGTACCACTGCTAAGGAAATTTGGGACACTTTCCAAGTGGATCATGAAGGAATATCTCGAGTGAAGAGGTCCAGAGGAACACTTATGTATTCTCAATATGAGAATTTCACCATGAAGGAAGGGGAAACCAACCAGGAGATGCATACAAGGTTCACCACACTGACAAATGAACTTAAGTCTCTTGGAAAGGTTATTCTTGAAGAAGACTAAGTTGAGAAGATTTTGACAAGGGTTTTGCCCGTCCATTGGAAAAGCAAAATCACTATTATTCAGGAATCAAAGAACATTGCTACTCTTAAGTTGGATGAGCTAATTGGAAATCTCACTGCCTATGAACTTAGAAGGCAACTCATAAAGATGGATACACCCAAGAAGGAAATGAACCTGGAACTAGAATCACTGAAGGTGCTGATCTAGAGGAGGATGAAATGACCATGATCACAAAGTACTTCAAGAAGTACCTAATGAGAGAAAATGATCCTTCAAGAAGTGGAAGCTACAACCAACCAAGGGTTCCTGAAAAACAAACCAATGAGGGGTGTTACAAGTGTGGGAAGACTAATCACCACATCAAAAACTGCCCTCAATGGGAAATTGAATGGAAGAAGGAAAGAACTGAAAGAAGGAACAGGAAGAAGGAACAAGTTCTAGCCAAGAAGAACAAAGGATCAACAAAGGCTATGGCTGCTGCCTGGGGAGAAAGCTCAAATGAGGACTCAAAGGATGAAGATAGAGATGAGCTAAGAACTTATGGTAATTGGAGAATCCGATGAGGAATCTTAGGTAAGTATAATTCATCTCAAAGACAAGATTAAATTTTTGTCTAAAGAAAGGCTATCTAAGTTACTCCTGGATTTCATTGATGAATCTGAGGATGTAAACAATGAAAAGGAACTGCTGTCTAAGGAGTGTGTGATTTTGAATGCTAAGTGCAAAAATCTGAAACTTAGGGATAGTGAAAGTGATAGTAAAAATGTTGTGCTAAAGAACCAGGTTCATGAACTTGACACCACTGTCCTAGAGCTAAGATCTGAAAATCAAAAACTGAAATTAGGAACAGGTAAAAAGAAATATAATCACACACAACTCACATTAGAAGAAAACCTAGGAAAAATGAAAGACAAGTTGTACAAAAGAGATAAGCAGATAAGAGTCCTTAAGGAGGATCTAAGCAAGGTATAAGCACGAGCTAGACAAAACCTGTAAATGGAATAGGTCCTCTGATGCACTTTCATGGCTACATGAACACCATAGTAGCAATAAGAGAGGACTTGGCTACGGGACCCTTGCACCTAAGTGGGATCTCAAAATTAAGTACCTCACACTTTCTGAGAACAAAATCTGCATTCACTGTGGCAAGACTAGTCATTACAAAAGTGAATGTAATGCAAAAAAAAAAAAGGCTAGTCAAAAGAATAAAATATTTGTTCAAGGGAAAAGTAGGCTGCAAGGATGGGCCAAAAAGAATTTGATTAAGACTTTTGCCTATAGAAAGGGACCCAAACAAGTTTGGGTTCCTAAGGCTAACCCTTGATTTTCTTTTGCGGGTCAAAGCGATGGGGAGCAACCAAATATGGTACATGGACAGTGGTTGCTCAAAGCATATGACAAGTAGTAAGAACCAGTTCCTTTCACTTGAGGACCTCAAAGGAGGTAATGTCTCCTTTGGAAATGGGAAGACAAGTGAGATCATTGGGGTTGGAAAGGTAGGTAAGACTGATTCTCACACTATTGAGAATGTCTACTTGATAGATGGCCTAAAATATAGCCTAATCAGTGTATCACAATTGTGTGATAGAGGTAACTTGGTAGCATTCACCTCTAACAAATATTTTGTGATAAATCTTACCACTAATAAGATTGTTTTGTAGGGAAAAAAATAAACAATATTTACATTTTAGATCTGTCTACACTTTCAGAAAATGAACTCACTTGTTTAAGTGTGTTGGATAATGATCCCCTCCTTTGGCACAAAAGACTTGGACATGCCAGTCTAAATCAACTCAACAAACTAGTCTCCAAGGACTTGGTGATAAGACTGCCTAATATTAAATTCAAGGAAGACAAAGTTTGTGAGGCTTGTGCAAGGGAGAAGCAGGTAAGATCCTCTTTCAATAGCAAGAAAATGGTAAATAGCACCAGAACGATGGAACTGGTCCATATAGATCTTTCTGGACCAATGAGTACTCTGAGCAGAGGTGGTAAGAGATATGTTATGGTGCTTGTTGATGATTACTCTAGGTTTACTTGGACATTGTTTTTAATATCTAAAGATGAAACATTTGACATGTTTACTTCTTTTGTTAGAAAAACTCAGAAACAACTAGGTAATCACCTTGCATCAATTAGGTATGATCATGGAACTGAATATAAAAATGCTAAGTTTGCTGAATTTTGTAATGAGCATGACATAGATCATAATTTTTCTGCTCCTAGGACTCCACGACAAAATAGAGTAGTTTAAAGAAAGTATAGGACATTAGAGGAAATGGCTAGGACTATGCAACTTGCTAGTAAATTGCCTCATAGCTTCTCGACAGAAGTTGTGACCACTGCATGCAACATCATAAATAGTTGCATGACTAGACCTCTTGTTAAGAAGATTCCCTATTAGTCACTTAAAAGGAAAAAGCTAAATATATCTCATCTTAGGACATTTAGATGCAAATGCTTTGTGCACAATAATGGCAAAGACTCCCTAGGTAAATATGATCCTAGAAGTGATGAGGGAGTATTCTTGGGATATTATTCACATAGTAAATCTTATAAGATATACAGTAAAAGAACTATGTGTGTAGAAAAAAGTGTATATGTTATTTTTTCAAAAAACTAACATTCTTTCTGAGAGGCGGGAACAAGATAATGAAGAGATTGGGCTGATAAGAAATTCAAATGGTAAAACCACAGACCAACATGAAGATGCATCACAGGAAGGAACATGTGATGGAACAAGTCCTTCAACCCAGGGCAACACGACAGAGGGAACTGACTAGAGAGGAACTGATCCTCAAACCTCGAGGGAACCTGTCCATGAACCTATTCCTCAGTAACAAAACCAGGAAAGAACATCCAAAGAAATTGACACTCCTATTGCAACATACACGAAATTAGATACAGATGAACTTGGTTCATTTGTTGACCAGAAGTTGTATAGGGGAATGATTGCCTCTCTTTTATATCTCAGTGCTAGCAGACCTGGCATTGTGTGCAGTGTAGGTCTTTGTACTCGATTTTAGGCAAATCCAAAGGAGTTCCACTTGACTAGTGTAAAGAAAATATTGAGATACTTGAAAGGCACCACTGACCTTTGCCTTTGGTATCCAAAAGGTAGTACTTTTAACCTAGTGGGATATGCTGACGTTGAATATGCAGGTTTTCTTGTGGATAGGAAGAGCACCTCAGGTATAACACACTTCCTTGGTTCATGTCTTATGTCATGGGCTATCAAAAAGCAAAATTTAGTGGCCTTATGTACTGCTGAAGTGGAGTATGTTGTGCTCAATTGTTGTGGATCAAACAATAATTAATGGACTTTGGAATTGATGTTGGTTGCATCCCTATTTTTTGTGATAATACTAGTTCCATTAGTATGATAAAGAACCCGGTTCATCATAAGAAAACTAAGCACATAGATGTTAGGTACCATTTTTTAAGGGAAAGGATTGATCACTGTGGAATTTTGTGCTACTAACAAGCAAATTGCTGATATCTTCACAAAAGCCTTAAGTATATATCATTTTGAGAGGAACATGTTGGAACTAGGAATGATTAAGATCACCTAAAAGGACCATTTCAAGGTTAAACGAAAAATAAAATCAAAAACAAATTGGAAAAAAAAAATAAAAAAATTTGGTTAGAAAGTCTGTAAATTCTGTATAATTAGATTAAATCTTGCTCAGTCTCATACTTTTTATAGTATACTCTTGTGCCATGTGTTAAAATGACTCATTAATCTTTAATGATATTTTCTCTATTTTGGCAAATTTTGACTTACACAAGAGAATTATAAGTGAAAACCTGGTTCATCAAGATAACACACTATTTTTTTTACACTATGCATAATTGGAAATAACTATATTTGGATCATGAGCAGAATCCTACCAAATACCAAAGTTCTTTTGAACTTATCCGTTACAAGTGAACCAGTTCCATTCAAGACTCCTAACCGTATTAAACTACCTAGATTCTTTTAAGTCTGCTACTAAGGGGGGAGAAAGTGGTTCTTCCGAAACTGAACAGGTATCTTCTGATTTTAAAGTTTCTCCTGAGATAATTTCTAAAGTTGCTGCAAATTTGGAGAATACATTTATAGGATCTATAGCAGGTGTTGAGACTACAGAATCCGGAGAAGTCGGTGGTAAAAATGAAAAAGAAAAAAAGGAGAGCAAGGGTGCTAGGAGTACTGTGAGGGGAAAGGGGACAAGAGTGGCTAATTCTTCACCAACTCCTATGAGTTCAACCAAAGACGCAAGTGCAATGCTTGTTTGGGGAAAGGAACCTGGTTCATCTGTAGAGGAAACCCTCGCAGACCTGTTGAAGAAAGTGACTGAAAGCTATAATCCAGCTTCTTGATAAAGTTATCAATGGAACCAAAACTCATACCATTCCCTATGGCTTCATTCTCACAACTATGCTTGCACATTTCAATGTGCCTATGAAAAAGTGGGAGGTTAGTACAAGCATGAATCATTTTTGGGTTAATACTCTGCTTGCTTGCGATTATGAAGTCAATGTCCCTCCTAAAGAACCTACTTCATCCAAAAAGGTACAGTGAATAGCAAGGTCAGAGCCTTGGTGCAAGAAAGTGGGGCTAAGGATGCTGAAATTGAAAGGCTGAAGAAGAGGTTTGTTGAGGTGGAGACTAAGAGAGATGCTCTGAGAACTGAGCTGGCAAGAGAAAAAGAGAAGAATGATGGCATTCTTCAAGGTATGCTGAAAATCCTCCAAGTCAAAAACCAAACACCTAGTTCTTTCTATCCTTAAGCTTCCTAGCGTAGTGTAGATCAACCAGTGACCCAGTTCGGGACTTTTTGTTTCTTTTGCTCATGTTTCCAGTATTTTTATTTCTTCTTATGCTTTGTGGTAGAATCTTATCAATTATCAATGAAATTAACTGTCTTTTGCTCTAATTGTTTGTTTATATTTCTTTGATGGTTGAAATTCTTAGCTTGATCTATGATGATTAATCCATGTTTGCATTTGAAGTAGTGCTAGTGGCCATGAGTAAGCTTTAAAATCTAGTTATCTTACATTTTTATGCAACTTTTCGATGATGCCAAAAGGGGAAAAAGTTGTGCTTTACACTTTGAATAGTGATGTTTATAACCTAATGTACCTGGTCCTGATGAAAAGTGATAAAAAGGAAAAATGTTTCTAACATTGTGTTGATGTTGAGCTGATTTAAAACATGGCCTAAGCTTATGAAAAGCACAGAGTTTGTCATCATCAAAAGGGGGAATTTATTGGGCCAAGTAAAGGTTGGTTTTGAAGACTGACAAAGGAACTCAGGCATGAACCAGGCTAATCCCTTGTGTGCATAGAAATTGGCAGATTCGGGCATGTGGGATGCACGTGAAGGAGATAAGCTTAAATTGGTATCTCCTGATCGAAAAGGTTGCATAATTGATAAGGAGTAGGACTCCTTAATCAAAGAGAACACTATCCAAGATAGGGAAGGAGTTTGTAATTGAAATCAACTAGAACTCTTCCACCAAGGAAGAGTAGCATCATAATTCTAGTTAATCTTTGTTTACTAACTCTATAAATATCAGTGATGTTCTCTTTTACTAGTGTTGCACAAGCGCTGAAGTTAAAAGTGAATTGAGAGCAAAATAGCAAGGCAATTTTGCAAGCAGTTTGTGTGTGATTCAAGTGTGCAAACCTGAAACTACATGAACCAGATTGAAGAACTAGCTGCATAAAGAGTTTTATGTGTCTTTCTTTATTTCTAGTTCAATTGTAGTAGGTGTTTTCATATTGTACCTTTCAGCTTTATCTAGAAGCAATTGTAATAGGTACTTTGAGTATTCAAGTTAGAGCTAACTTGAAGTTGTTTTAACAGTTAGAGGCTGGCTGCTACAAAGGGATTAGAGGTAATCCTTAGGTTTACAAAGAGTTTTGTAATTGTTGTTTTGACTCAGTGATTTAATGAAGTGTTGGGGAAAATCCTACTGAGTAGTAGGTCATGGTTTTTTCACCTTTTGTTCCGGGTATTTTCCACGTAAAAATAATTGTGCTCTTTACTTTCTGCATTTACTATTCCGCAACAGTAGTATTAGGAACACATAGAAAAATCAGGTCCTTCCATAATTAGTTTAGGCGAAAAATTGGACACCACACAAATCATCCCCCCCCCCCCTTGTGTGGTATTGAAGTATAAAACATCATAAATGTATAGTAATTATAATGTCATAAAATCCAAATCCTTCCATTAACAGTATGACTATAGTTCTGCGTTATATCCCAACTAGAGGAAATATGACTACTTATTCTACTTGCATTGGGCTCTTTAACTCAAGTCTCAATAATACCAGCTAGCTTTATATTATTGGGCATCAAGTAGTTCCTCTGATCTTTCTGTTTATATCATTTATTCATGCCCCTGACATTCCAAAATAACCAAGTCATTGTGTGTTATGTTTGTCCCATCCTCTATCATGAGGTAGGGACTGACTTACACCACAATTTTCTTGAATCCACCATTTCATTCCTGCTTGTAGAAGGTGATAGTACATGAAAGTTTATCAAGTTCAGTGTTGGACTAATCACTTCCTTATCCTTATCTTTCTTCAATTCAAGCTTCTCTGATACTCTACCTTCTTTTGGTTGGGAAATCTTGAAGTCTCCACTTGGGGAATACTCTGGCTTTGCTGAATTACCGTGGAGATCCCATTTTGATCTCCTTGAGGTTCTGTTACTACTACCATAGGTCCTTTAGTTCTCCATTCATAAGTAACCTTTTTTGGATCTCTTCTTCTTATAGGCTGCTCCTCTTGTTGTATTTTAGGTCCTTGTTGATTGGTACATTTATGCCCAATAGCCTGACATTTGTCACAGTAAATTGGTTTTCACTCATACACCAACTTCTGTTAAAACTGCTTACCTCTAGGATCCATCACAATGACTTCTGTTGGCAAGGATTTAGTTACAATAGCCTCAATCAGCATCCTGGCATATGAGATCCTTGTTTGCTTGGTTGTACATTCATCAGCAAATAATGCTTTCCCAATTGCACTAGCAATTTTACTTAAGGATTCACTCCCCTAGCAATTCATTGAGAGCTTAGGAAAAATCAACCACAATGGTATTTCTGTGAGGAATTCCTTGTTTTGATCAAAGTCAGGTGTCCATGGCTTCAGGATGATTGGTCTGTTGCTGATGGTATAAGGTCCAATATATATAATTTCATATAAATCATCCATTAACTAATACTTAATAACATAGTACCCCTCCTCAT
The DNA here is from genome assembly GCF_000393655.2 of Nicotiana sylvestris. Lineage (NCBI taxonomy): Eukaryota > Viridiplantae > Streptophyta > Magnoliopsida > Solanales > Solanaceae > Nicotiana > Nicotiana sylvestris. Next base: position 56,484,390 of record NC_091063.1, read on the forward strand.
GCAGGAATAGATCTTGTTCTGCAATATCCAGCCAGTGTTGAGCTATATATCTCTTCATTGCATTATACCCAGGATTATCTCCAATTATGTATGCAATCATAACACATCTCCATTTCTCTTCCTTTTATGATACATCCTGTAATTCCAGTTGCACAACTATTGTTGGTGGAATATATCTGAGTGTCATCCCATATGCTGCTGCTCTATTTTGTTGAAACAGGCTTGTCCACAGCTTGGGACCTCCAATGGTGGCTTTGCCTGTGTTATTGATGGAAACCTGGGGTTTTCCACTCTCTATCAGATCTATGTTAGGTTCAATTAGATCAATTGCACTTATATCTTCCTGCTCAAACATTTTCCCTTTAATTCTGTTCTCTCTAGTATCAATCTCCAAATTAGGGTTAGGTGCAGGTACTGTTTCGTTGATTTTCTTAGGGGATTTCTCCTTGTTTGATTGTTTTTTCTGATTAATTGATAGAGGAGCACTTAGATTCAACAGCTTACTTACCCCTGTAGTCTCGATGTTGATCCACTTTCCCTTGAGTTCATCATTACCTTCTGCATTTCCGGCATCGACAAAACTTGTTCCTGCGGTGGATTCAATTTTGCTGCATGTGTTTAGTACTTACTGAGCTTCCTAACGCGATTATGGGTGGTTTTTTGGGTCTTCCTAGTCCACGACCTCACCCTCTTCCTATGGCAGCCGTGCCAGCGTACGTTAACTAACGTGCACTGAGAGCATAAAAGCCCATATTTTTTACCAAACCCTTATTGAAAATTTTAACAAATTCTAATTTTTTTTATCTCAAATCTTGTATTAAACTAAAATTCCCAATGAAATTGAAGGTTAATTGGGAAATTTCAAATTTTAATCGAAGTTTAATGATGAAAATCGCGATTGGGACATGGTGTAACCATTTCGGAGGAGATGGAAGAGATCTCTCTCTCTTTTTTTGGTACAAATGATCGTGTGTTTATCTCTTCACCCTCTTACTTTGGTTTTTCAACCCCCAAATATTTACCTATTTAATTATTTTTATTATTAGTTAAAATTCTTAATTAAGTTGATATTTAGACTAGGCTGAGTTAAATAGAAGAGTGTATCACACACACCCTTAAAAAATCGAGGAGGGGTTCTCTACTATATAGGGGTATATAGTTAGGGGGATTTTGTGGACACTGAATAGTTTAAGTAGGTAACCAAAAACGTGATAGTTTAGGGATTTTTTAAGGTATTTACTCTTTGGTTAATCCTACAGTATTTTAGAACTCTTACTTGTCGTATAGTTATTTTCTATACTTGTAAATACTAGAATATAATATTTAAAGTAAACTATTCATATACTTTTACTTTTTGTGTGGTAATAAACTATAAATATATTACCACAACGATTAAAATCGATCACACACTAAAGAGCACTTGAGAGATCAATACCATCTTTTAGGAAGAGGGCATCGCATCCCAAGCCTCCAGAAACGAAGAAACAAAAAAACATTCACTCTTCTAATTACACAATCTTTGCACTAAGAACTTGCACCTACTAGATTAAAGCTCCCCAAACCGCTGTTTGCTCTTTTTGGAATTGTCTCCATTGGCTCCCACTGATCCATTGTGTCACTCTTTTCCTTTTTATGGTAATGCCTTTAGTTATGATGACCAGCCACACTCCGAGAATAGATCTCAACCTTAGCACCTTCGCATAAGCAACACTACTTGGAATCTGCAATCTACTAAGTCTCTCCTTTGTTAATAGTTTGTCCTGATTAGCCAACCAAACTATGAACCTATGTCTTGGGCAATGCATTGTAGTTGCTAGACACAGAATACTGCACATTAGTTGTTAAGCAATAAGATCCATTTTGATACCAGTTTGCCATACTAGCTTTAAGTGCATGCAGTTTCCTCCAATACCAGCTACTATCTAGTGGTGGTAAATAAGTCCAGAAATCCTTATCATCCTTCATATAAATTACTATATAATATTTAAAGAAAATGTATTTAGAAAACGTGAATGGTTCCTTCTGCACTTTTAGATTATTTACATGAATGTTTCTTTTAATCTAGAAGTTTTTAAAAATTACACATTACGAACTATACAAATTCATGATACTAAGAGCTACTAACATTGATCTTCTATTATTGGAACGGAAGCAATGAATTAGCAATCATTATTCAAATTAAATCTTCACAGAAGAAGACAATAATCAAAGGACTTGTAAAGAATCACATTTCAGTTGTATATCTTCGATACATTGCGTTGTTTTTGTTATTGTCTTAACGAGCCAAAGCCCTCTGGCGGCCATACCTGTAGATAAAAGAAAAATAGTAGCAAATTAGTTCTGCTTACCAGATATTAAAATGTTTACTAAATACATAAATTGTCTGAGTCTAACACCCCAATGTTGTGCATTAATGCCCAAGTACCGATATGAATATTTGATGTGAGTGGATGAATTGGCACGAAGAAGTTATCTAATTAAAGGCAAGTAACCATAATATAATCAAATCAAAAGACTACAAAGTAGACAATGGTTATAATAAGAATACGGCAGCTCTTATCTTGGTTGGGATGTAAAGACAGACAAACTGCAATTGCATATGAACTTGGTGTTAGTAGGGTAAAACGTGCCTAAGCTATTGGCTAGTGTCCCATTATAAAGTGAATTTACGGGCAAACAATATTCCCTATGTTGCTCGCACTCGGGTGCGGGTATCCGATCCGCGTGTAGATCTAAAGGTCGGATCCTTCATAATTTAAATTTCAAGATTCGAGGATAAGGATCCCGGTACGGATAAGGGTGCAGAGATTCGGCTAAAAATAATTCTAAATTCTAAATAGATCTATAAAAATATCCGAAGTTATAAGAGATATTGTGCCGAAAACTTATAGGTTATAGAATGCAGCCAATAATTCAATCTTTCATTTTGAGAATATCTCAAGTTGTAGGCACTAGGCACTAGTAAGCAGTTAAAATCCAATCCTCCGTTTCTCATTTTTTGTCAAATTTGTCCATAGATTGTGTTCAAAGTACTCGATCTCCATTGACCACATCCAGTACGAATCCCACACTCTTACGAGTACCAGTGTCGTATAGACATGGGTGCGGCAGCTAAAATGAAGAGTTTGCGCTAACATAGATGGCAAAATACCTTAAACCAAAAAAAGTAGCAATCATCAATTGCCAGGCCAAGTAATCAATGCTGGTTTATTCTTCATAGGACTAACATTTGTACATTTTATTTTGTGAAAGGTTCTCTACCGTTTGTTATACCTCTTGCATTCGTAGTTTTTCCCCAGAAAAACAATAAACTATTAATTCATCGGAAAAAAATTGCAAGCTTTAGAAACTATATAAATAGAACTACGCAGGAATTATAAGTTCATCCCTGCTTAGATAGTAAAGGTAATGAAACTTACTCTACACAACACTTTTCCCAGGATGAGACCATAAGGGATTGGCCCGAGTTGCCGTGAATCCTTGGAAGCATAAATATTATCTCCCTGAATCCAAACATGCCCCTTTGGAACCTAGATACCCCCCACATCAAGAGAAATGGAGAGAAGGGAAAAAACTATTAGACTATAAAGGGCATCACAAGTAGAACTATTATGGAACGAGAAAACAAGATATTACCTCATTCACACAGTAAGCATAGGATTATCACCTCAAGCAAGAATACAAGCCATTTTCAAATTGTTATTCTAATAAGAGGAGTCTGGAACCAAAATGATGCTACCCATTAATGTTCAGATTAGTGACAACCCCTTTTCGTGTTGCATTATTTTGCTTCAGGACTCCGTGAACTAGGGCCTAAATATCTCGGTTTTAACTGCAATAATCCTATTAATGTTCAGTTTAGTTTTGGCAACTCATTTTCGCGATTAAAGTAGTTTATAGCATCATTTTGGTTCCGGACGCCTAATAAGAGAATCGATATGAAACTGCTAAAAAGTATACAACATTTGAATACAATAAAACTTTAAGCATTTTAGAGAAGCGCTTCAAATCACATTTTTGTTTATCCATTTACTTTGAAGAGAATGTAGCAGAAAATCAGAAAATCAGATTCAGATGCCCTACAAAAATGGAAGGAAATTTGCATATCAAAAACTGAAGGTGCTCTTGGAAACAACAGTGAGAGCCTAAGTGGGTAAGCATAAGGAAGCTTCGGAATAACATGCCTAACATAGTGTAGGTCATGTTTCTTGTTTGTTTTAAGCAATATGAAGCACATCACAGATCCTTGCAATTACAATCCGTAAAGAAGACATTAAGATCCAATGACTTAGCACATGACAATTGACAAGGCACTCTTCTACAAACCATATATTAATTAGAACTAGAGTATTTACCAAGGAATTAGCTGACATTTTAGGCCGAATGCAGTTCTTTTTGGGATGGAGGTCTTATGCAGTTCTCTATGAAACCACAAATATGCCTCAACTCAAACTAGTTAAGGTCAACAATGATCCTCTATATTTAATAATTTATGAAGTAGGCAGGGACGTGAGGCTTGGATCACAGGTCATCCCCAAGAGAGGCAGTTTCAAGTATCTTGGGTCGGTTATCCAGGGGGACAGAGAGATCGATGAGGACGTCACTCACCATATAGGGGCCGGATGAAATGGAGGCTAGCATCTAGAGTCTTGTGTGACAAAAAAGTGTCACCGATACTCAAAGGTAAGTTTTATAGAGTTGTGGTTAGACCGTCCATGTTGTATGGGACAAAGTGTTAGCCGGTCAAGAACTCTCATATCCAGAAGATGAAGGTAGCAGAGATGAGGATGTTGAGGTGGATGTGCGGGCACACTAGAACGGATAAGATTAGGAATGAGGATATTCGGGAGAAGGTGGGCGTAGCCCCTGTGGATGACAAGATGCGGGAAGCGAGAGTCAGATGTTCGGGCACGTGCAGAGGAGAGCCTTGATGCTCCGGTGAGGAGGTGTGAGCGGTTGGCTTTGGTGGGTACGAGAAGAGGTAGAGGGCGACCTAAGAAGTATTGGGGTGAGGTGATCGGGCAGGACATAGCACGACTGCAGATTTCCAAGGTCATGACCCTTGATAGGAAGGTCTGGAGGTCAAGCATTAGAGGTGTAGGCTAGGGGGTAGTCGAGCTTTTTCTACTTCATACCAGGGGGTGAGGCGGGTTTGATAGGGTTGATCTTAAACGGTTAAGGGTTAATGTTGAGTCCACACTATCCTTTCTGTTTATCATAGCCCTCTATTTATCATAGCCCCGGGCCTTCATTACTGGTTATTGTTATTGCATGTCATCTATTTTATGGTTTTTATACTTTTATTACTATTTCTATGGTTTCTGCTGACGTTACTGATGAATTGTCGTTTCTTGTTTTATTTCCGTCTTCCTGAGTCGAGGATGTATCGGAAACAGTCTCTTTGCCCCATCGGGGTAGGGGTAAGGTCTGCGTACACACTACCCTCCCCAGACCCCACTTTGTGGGATTTTATTGGGTTATTGTTGTTGTTATGGAGTTACTAAAACTAGAAGCTTCTCCTCACTCTAACATACAAATCTCTAAAAAGATTATGGGCAAAAACTGAACCTAATGTAAGCATTCCAACAACGACTAAGCCTTAACCCAAACAAATTGGTATCATGTATGAATCCAGTGCTTCCACTGTGTTATGTTCTTAACCAATTTCACTAGGATTGCAGGTTTTTTGAGACAACTTCTTTTCATGTGATTTTAGATCTACCTTGTTCTCTTTTAACACCTTCAATCATTATAGGTCATGACGGGCCAACACATTTGGAGGTCCATGTAGGACAAACCATCTCTCTCCTCTCAGTGTATCATACATATATTTGTGCTCTATGGAAGGGGGGAAAATTAGGAAGTCTAAAGAGCAAAGGTACAGCCTTTTCTCGCATTTGCTTAAATAGAAGCAAAGAGACTTCAAGAGTTAGGAGCATTCACGGCAGAAACTGTGTGCGCTATCAGTTGTTTCAAACTTAGTAGAAATCTAAGGAAGGACAGACTTTTGCATCAATAAGGAAGGAGAAAGACACAGAACATTAGGAAGATTAAAACAGTGAATCTGCATCCCAATGACTACATTGGACTATAGTGGAATATTAAAAAAATCATCAAGAATATAAATTATGCAGCCACAAGTGTTAAATAATGTGTTAGAAGAACGTATCCTAAGACATTTTTGTTTATGCCTTCCTATAACTTCTTCACTGCAACAATGAGTCATGCTATATTGTAGAGTAGACATATGGTCTTATAATTAACCAATTAAAAAAATCAGTTAAACTATGGCTCCTAACTTGACAACTATCAGTAATCGATCCAAGAATTGAAAAGGATATTATTACATAGAAAAAGAGCACACCGTTAAGGTGACATGGCGGTCACTTCTAGCAGGGTCGGCTAGAAAAGTGACAGTATCGCCCTCCATACCAACAATGCGTTTAGTAACAGTCTTTCTAGGGTTATCAGGTGAGCGAACGAGGACTACATCACCTGGTCCCAACTTATCCAACAACGGCGATAAGTGTTCGGCCAGCAAAACATCGCCGGTAAGATTCAGTGTCGGTAGCATACTAGGACCGTACACCTACACCAAAAGAACATTCAACAATTTATCTGAAAAGCTTAATTTTTGCCCAAAAATAATGCAGATTAATCGGAGACATACATACATACATACCATTACAGGGGAGCAGATATAATTGTTGGTTACATGTAATAAGCAGAGGAATTTGGCGACAAGAAGTGATTGTTGAATTCCGTCTTTGGCTTTGGACTTCCATTGACTCAAGTACTGGAACACTCTCATTATCCTCTTCGACCTTCACGGCACGACCCAATTCATGAATTACAAAAATTAGGATTTGGGCATTATACCGCACTCCTGTAAAGTTTCTACTGTAATTTCTTTTCTTTACCCATACTTCACTCAACTCTAGCCATGTCACATGAATATTTTACTCCCTCTTAATTTATTTGATTGTATTTTTCATTTTAGTCTCTAAAAACAAATATGTATTTGATAGATAAATATATGTTAATTTTAAATCATTCTTTTGACCCTTACAGCTTGTTTGGATGGTTGTTATCTATTGTATGGTATTGTATTGTTATCTCATAACAATGTTTTATTTTGATTGTTTCATTAAAGTTGGTTGTATTATATTGTTAAATTCATTGTTCCGCAACAATAAAATATATCATTTCTTAAAACAACTGATTAGGTGTGGTGGAATTTTTTCCTATTTTTCTTTATATTTATGCCCTAACTTATACTCCATAATTCTATTTTACCTTTTACCTCTTTTTTTTTTTATTCTATATCTCCAACCAATAACCTACTTTGTCTTCGTCCCTTTTTTTTCCAGAACTTCTGCCGCTTCCAACTATAACGTCAAAGGTGTTTTGTCTTATTTTGTTTAGCTTTTTCTCCTAATTTGATTTTATCTCCAATTTTAATTATCTTTGTTCTGCCAATTCTCGTTCCTTTCTTTATCATAGTTCTTTAACATTTTATTTTTTTTATCATTATTATTATGATCTAAAAAGGAATAGAGTGTACTTATTATTGTTTTTAAAATTATTAACTTGTTCCACTAATTTTGTTAGAATTTGCATGAATTTAATTGCTTAATCTATTTATAAGACAAATTTGGTGATAAATTAGTAGAAAGAATTTTCTTAAATTATTTTTATGCATAGTTCCTGATAAATTTAAACAATTGAAGGTATTTTAGTTAACTTATCCATTACAGTACAATACGATACAGTCAAACCAAATAGCAAAATATTATTTAACAACAACAAATAACACATTATATCCAAGCATTATATTCATAAAACGATACCATATGATACATTACAAAACGATGGGTAACAATGATCTAAACAGAGTGTTAATAAGATAATATTGTAACCACACATATATATATATATTTTAAATTACAAGTTTCATGAATCTTTCTTCTTTTTTTAAATAAGTATTTACTATTCTTTGTCATAATTCTTGTGCTTTTTTCCATTTTGTTTTTCAAAATTTGAAGAATTCAACTTGTATGGGTTCAAATTTGAACAAACATGACCGTTGATGAGCACGACGAACAACGAGATCCTCACAGCTCGACATCTTGCAGAGGGCAACCTTAAGGCGAACAAGAGGCGGCACGACCTTTGTAGTAGTGCAGGTCCATTAGGGGACATCGGGAATATTCTTTCGAATATTCCCTGTAACTTGCCTTTTAGGGATCAGAAAGGTTGGGTTCCTTATATATAGAGCATGAAACAACTTTGTAAGGGGACTTTTTTGGCTAATCCATAATACTTACTGTAAACTTGCTTACATAAAGGATTGAGAAGATTATTGTTGAAGGTTTCTTTTTTGGTCCAAACGAGATAAGGAATTTTTATCATCCGTATTCATCTTATTTATCTTTCATTCTAGAGATTATTATACTTAGCTAAGATTTACCTCTTTATCTTCTTTGATTGATTTGTTCAAAAAGGTTCCGATATCTTTTGAAACAAACAATTTGGCGTCGTCTGTGGGGATTTCTATAGCCGAGACCTTAGTTTCATCTAGATTCTTGAAAGAAATAATCACCTCTTTTTAGTATCTCAAAGGCCAACAATGGCAGGAAAGGGAGAAGTAAGGCTAAAGGCAATAGTAGGACAACCTCCTGACTTCCCTCAATGAAGCCAGTGGAGAAGACAACAAAAATGTAATACCAAGTGCTACACTTGAGGGAGAGATCTCACCCCCCTCCCCCCCCCCCCGCACGAGGGTTTAACTGTCTCGCGCGAGAGGGAAACCTCAACATCTACAGCAGGAGAAGCACCACCGGCCGTGAAAAAGGTATTAGAAGAATGGTTGACAAACACCTTGAGCAACATACTCGAGAAACCCATTCAGAGGGATATCGAAGACACATTACCCGCAGAAACTGCAACTGTCGCCGATGAGCCAGAAACTACACTAACAGGTAACACCCATACTGTCGCTGATGCAGGCAATGATGCACTTGTAGCCATCTTAAAGAAAATGGGAGAGATGGAAAATGAGAACAAAACACTCCGCGACCAGATAAAAGAGCATCAGGAAAGGGTTGATAAAATACCGGGCGCTCCGAAGTTGCTACCAAAATGTGACGTGGGCTGATTCGTCGAACAACCATACAGCGAAGGGGTAGCTCCCCACTCTATTCCAAAAACCTTCAAAATGCCGCCATATCTGAAAGTATATGATGGCACCACAAACCCGGAGGAGCACTTAATCCATTACGTTACTGCAGTAAAAGGTAACGATCTATCAAAAGAACAGGTGTCGTCAGTACTGCTGAAAAAGTTCGGCGAAACTCTGACAGAAGGAGCGTTGACATGGTATTCTCAACTACCAGCACGATCAATATCAACGTTTGAAGAAATGGCAGATAAGTTCGTCACCACTCACGCGGGAGAAAAAAAGGCAGAGGCCAGGGTAAATGATATCTTCGTCGTTAGGCAAACGACAGACGAGGGACTTCGGGATTTCCTAGCCCGATTCAACAGGGTAAGGATGAGCCTATCGAACATGTCAGAAGGGATGGCGGTAGCGGCTTTTCAAAATGGGTTGAACAGAATCGGGTCAAAAGCAACCAAGAAGCTGCTAAGTAGACTCATCCCCCCCACCACCACCACGTGGGAAGAGGTCCATAATTCCTATTGCGCCGAAGTGAGGGCAGACGAGGATGACCTGACCGGCCCGAGCCAGTGACTAACCTCGGTCCAAATTGAGACAAGGAAAGATCGCCGCAACGACGGCCGAAGGGATCAACTACCACGTTTCAACCGAGAAAGGCACCAACCCTATGTCCGAACATCCAACCCACCTCCTACATGACATACAGATGTCGCGCCTCGACACATCGCACCACCCCGAGGCGAAAGAGGTATGCCTCCACTGTTATATGCTCATAACTTTTGTGTTTCTCCTTCAGAAATAGTGTACGCACTGGAAAAGCTCGGCACAAAGGTGCAGTGGCCGCAAAAGATAAAGTCGGACCCAAGCACCGGGAGATCGAAGGTTCTGTGTGAATTCCAAAGGGGACACAAGACCGAGGACTGCATAGGTATGCGGTAGGAAGTGCTAAGAATGCTAAATCAGGGATACCTGAAAGAACCGCGGAGCGACCGAGGACGGGCCAACTTCACTCGTGGACGCGATCAATCTCAAGGACCTCCAAAACCGTCATCACCAGCTTGTACCATACAAATGATCATTGGTGGCGGCGACGATATGATAATCAACCATGTGAAATTCACCACCACACACAAACTCAAACGGACAGTCGCTTACGAACGGTATGACGACCTCGAAGACAGTATTATCTTCGATAAGTCAGATGCCAACGGTTTGTCTTTCCCTCACTATGATGCTTTGGTTATAACTTTACGCATCGCGGATACTGACATAAAGAGAATAACGGTGTATGACGAAAGCGGCACGTGTATTGTTCACCCACGAGTTCTCATGCAGATGAGGCTCGAGGATAAAATAATACCGCGTTGCATAACACTGATGGGTTTTAATAATGCAGTGGAAAGAACCTCTGGAGAGATAGTGCTACCCGTCCTGACAGGAGGAGACACCTTGGAGACGACGTTTCACTTCATGAACCAGGAAACAGCCTACAACGCCATCATAGGGCGTCCATGGATACACGCCATGCGAGCCGTCCCGTCAAGTTTCTATCAAGTAATCAAATTTCCCACCCCATGGGGGATATTTAGCATCTGAGGCGAGCAACGCACCGCCCAAGAATGCTACCGGATCACCCAAGATTGCACACGCACCAAATAACTAAAAGGGGCAAGTGCGGAAGCATAGCAATCAACCATATCGAGAAACAAACCCAACGTACAAATAGAGGCCATCAATGACTCGGATGTCGTAGAAGCTTGCAAGGCAACTGTAGAAGACCTCAACCCCGTCCAACTGGAAAACATCGATAGCACAAAAAAGTCTTATATCGGACACAACCTCTCAGAACCAGGTAAATATCGTGAGTTTTTAACTAACAAATGCCGATTTGTTTGCCTTTTCCCATTAAGATATGCTAGGAATCCCAAGGGATATCACCACACACAGGCTGAATGTCGATCCTCTTTACCCGCTAGTACAGCAAATGAGGAGAAAGTTCAATGCCGCTATCAATGAGGCGGTCATCGAAGAGATTGATAAATTACTCGCTAACGGTTCCATCCGAGAGTCAAAATATCCCCAGTGGGTCGCTAATGTGGTCATGGTCAAAAAGAAGAACGGGAAATGGCGGATGTGTGTCGACTTCACCGACTTGAACAAAGCATGCCCGAAAAATTCCTTTCCATTACCACACATCGACCAGCTCATCGACGCAACGGCGGGACACGAACTACTGAGCTTCCTAGATGCTTACTCTGGTTACAACCAAATTCTAATGGCTAAAGAAGACCAAGAAAAGACCACTTTCATCACTCACCGAGGAACGTACTGCTACAAGGTAATGCCGTTCGGACTCAAGAACGCAGGGGCGACGTATCAAAAGTTAGTCACCAAGATGTTCAAAGAGAAACTCGGTAAGACCATGGAGGTTTACGTCGATGACATGCTAGTAAAGTCGAAAAAGAGAGAGGATCACATTGACCATCTGAAGGAAGCCTTCGAGATATTGAGGCAATACGGGATGAAGCTAAATCCCGAAAAATGCGCGTTTGCCGTAACTTCAGGAAAGTTCCTTGGTTTTCTAGTGTCACAAAGGGGTATCGAGGTCAACCCGGATCAGATTAGGGCCATCGAAGGAATACTGGAGATATTGATCAGCAAGTAGCAGGTGCAAATATTAACAGGACGAATAGCTGCCCTGTCGAGGTTCATTTCGCGATCATCGGACAAATGCCATAAATTCTTCAATGTACTAATGCTGCTTGGTGGGTCGGGCCTGAACCGGACCGGGCCGGGCCCACGGTCCTAACGGGCCTGGTGGGCCGGTCCTGGTGGTCCTGAGAAGCCCGTGACGAGCTAGTCTTCATATATTAGCCCACGAGCCCGGGACCGTTTAGCCCGGGACCGTCAGCCGGGCCTGGGCCGGTCCTGACGGGCCTAACGGGCCCAACGACTTTTTTTTTTTTTTTTTTAAAATGTTTTTAAAATTCTCCAACGGCCATATTTAAAATCTAGCCGTTTGGGCTGACAATTTGACCGTTTTTAAGTTTAGAAAATGCCCATTTGGCCCCCAAACTTTATTTTAACCCCAAACTTTATATAATTACACTTTTTCCCATTTCTCAACTATAAATACCCCCTCATTCTTTCATTTTTATTCACCAATTCATCAATATCTCTCAATCTCTCTACTACAATTACTTAATTTATTGTTGAAATTTCGTGAAAAATTGTGAAGTTGTTGAATTGAAGTTTTCAAGTGTTCAACAATTTTCAATTTTCAAGAAGTTGTTCGGCAATCCGGTAAACTCGTTTCAACTCTTACGTTTTAAGAATATATTTTTGTGTGGTTTAGTTTGCATAATTATAATTAATATGGCATTTACTTTGAAAAAAATGTTTGGTAAAGGAAAAGATAAAACCGGTGAAAGTAGTGGCCAACCAACTACCCTTCCCCCGGCTCCCCGACCTAGAAAAGATAAGCAAGTTGAAAGTAGTCGCCAACCTAGACGTCCTCCTCCTTCCGTAATTCTTGATAGTGATCACCCTTGTTTTCAATTTACCGATAGTGAATTTTACCATAATGTTGCACCAGGTGAAAGATTAGATGATGAAATTATGAATGCTCTTTATCCTAATGAAACTATCTTAGAAAATAATGAGGAAATTGAGGATGATGATGAAACCCAAGCATCGGATTTAGATGATACACCTACTAGTCCTCTTAATAATCCAACTGATGCACTGGCCGACCCACCTGTAGAAACTCCTACTTTTAATAGAGAACCTGCTAAACGCCTAGAAACATCATTAGTTTGGAATTTTTTTACTCAAGTAAGAGAACAAAATAAGGCTAAGTGTAAAACTTGTGGGAAATTAATGGCGCATAAATATACTGGAGACCGTAGCGGCACGGGTAGTTTGACTAGGCACATAAAAACACACCCTAGAGATAAGGCTAGATTTTTACAAATGAAAGCGCAGATAGAGGGGACAAGTGTAGATTCTGCGGTTAACCCTAGTACAGGTTCAAATCTAGTTCAACCAGGAATTAACACTGTCACCGGAGGTATTTTATATTACGATCCAAATAGAGATCGTGAAGAATTAGCAAAGATGATTACTGTTATGTGCTTACCTTATACTTTTGCTTCTAATCCTAATTGGGTTCATTATATTAGAAGAGTTTTTAATCCTACTTATAAAGGTTGGCCTCGCGCAACAGTTAAGAGTGATATTTATAAATTCAAACATGAATATGAACAATATTTGCGGTATTTATTTACTCATATACCTAATCGGATTTCTATTACTACTGATATTGGTAGAAGTGGTAATGATTGTGATTATCTAACTGTTACAAGTCATTGGATAGATGAGGAATGGATAATGCAAAAACGCATAATTGCATATAGAATAATTAATTCGCGTCACACAGGTAAGTTTATAGCTAACACTGTTGCAGATATTTGTAGATATTTTTGCTTTAGCGATAAAATAATGGCAATTTCTATGGATAATGCTTCTAGTAACACTAGTGCTATAGGCATGCTTACAACAACACTAAATCCTGCATTTACTAATATTTTCCATGTTAGATGTATTTGTCATATTTATCATTTAATTATCGGTGATGGTATGCGAATTTTAAACATAGAAATTGAAAAGGTTAGAATGGCTCTTAATTGGATTTTTTATTCAAACCGTAGAAGTAGACTTAGAGAGTATTTTAAAAAATGTGATGAATATGGCCTTAGAGAAAGAAAGGTTCCTAAACCTTGCCCGACTAGATGGAATTGTATGTACGAAAGTTTAGTAGTTGCATATGAATATAGAAACCCAATTAATGCAACGTTTAATTCTCGGGTAGGTGGTGAGGATGATGATGAAATGCTTACTACTCAAGATTGGACGAATGTTAAAATTCTTTTAGATTTTTTAGAACATTTTCAAATTGCTACAAATGCATTTTCTGGGCAATATTATCCTACTATTTCAAACTGTTTAGTTTATATTGCAGCACTATCTGATTTGTTTGTTGAATTTGGTGAGGGTGGGGACATTTATGAACTTGCTATAAATGAAATGAAACAAAAGTTTAAAAAATATTTTTTTTCCTATCCCTCCTATTTATGGTCTTGCTGCAATGTTAAATCCTACAATGAAATTGGGAGGTCCTCATTTTTGGTATTCAAATATTTATAAGGCTTTAGATCTTTCAAATGAGGAAGTTGCTACACTTGCAGATGCAAAAGCCTCAATTAAAATTAATGCTCAAACAGTTTATAATGCTTATCAACTTGCCTTAGAGCATGCTAGGCCAACTATTCCAACCCCTACTTCGTCTAGCTCACAATCGTCTAAAAGAGCTGCGGGCTTAAAAGCTCTTAAATCTTGGACGGAGTTCAGGGATTCTCAAGGTGATAATTATGATGAAACTTCACATCTAAATGAGCTTCAAGTTTATTTGTCTCAGGGACTTGAAAAGGAGAATCCAGATGGCTCTTTTGATCTTTTGGAATGGTGGAAGGCAAGGGAAAAACATTTTCCGGTTCTTGCAAGGATGGCTCGGGATATTTTATCAATTCAAGCTTCAACTGTTGCATCAGAGAGCGCTTTCAGTCAAGCAAGACTGCAAATAGGTGATCATAGAGCGTCTATGAGGGATAGCTTGGAAAAATCAGTACTGTTTAGAGATTGGATCCGCTCGGAAAGAAGAAACTTTGGAATTGCAGAAGCACAACCGGCGATAGATGAAGCTTATGAAGAAATGATAGCGGAACTTGCGGAGGATTCGGCTTCGCCCGGAAGTGGTGATGAACAAGCTTCTTTTCCACCACCACCAACGCAACCTCCTCCGAACCTTGAAGGATTTATGAGATTTGTTAGAGATAATACATAGACTAATATGTAACTTGTATTTTGGCACATCTTCCTTAGTTTTTTTCCTTCTAATGGTGGTATTAGTACCTTGTTGTGCTCATTCCATTGGGGGAAGGAAGACTAAGAAAGATATGTCATTTTTGGTAATAAAAATTATAAGACATACCCTTGAATATCTTTTCGCAATATTTCTTTGTCTTTACTTGGAATTATTTATAAGCTACAATATATATATAACATACAATATATACCACAAGAAAAAATATAAGTTATAATATATATACATAAGATACAATATATACTACAAAAAAATATATAAGAGAATATATATACATAACATACAATATATACTACAAGACAATATACAATGAAATATATATACATAACATTCTATACTAGTATACTATATATACTAAAAAACAAGATTTTTCAAAATTCAAAATTCAAAATTCAAACAAGTTTTTTTTTTTCAATTTACAAAACTAACTTTCTCTACCACTATAAATACCCCCCTCCCTCTTCTTCATTTCAATACTCAATACTCATTTCTCATTCTAAATTTCTCTCAATCTCTCAATCTCCAATTTTCAAGACTTCAAGTCTCAATCTTAATTTTCAAGTTACATCATGCCTCGTTCGGAAAGAGTGCGCTTATTTATTTCGCAGTACTATGAAGTGGTTGAAGAAAATGAAGAAGGCCAAAAATTAAAGTGCAAGAACTGTGGAAGAGTCTTAAATTTTAGTACTGTTCAAACCACAGGCACTTTAAGGAGGCATATAAAGCATTGTGTTGAGGGTATTTATCCAAGAATTCGTCTTTAAGGTTTTTTCAACAATTTGTGTTATTTCAAAATTATTAGACGTATTTATGCTTCATGTTGTACTTTGTTATTAATTTATTATGCATGACAATTTAGTGTTTTACTATTGTTTTGTTATTTTTCTTTTTCGTCAAGCACTTTAATAATTAGATTTCTACATATATACTACATATATATTTTTAATATAGCCATGATACTACAAGAAATTGCCTTAAAAAAAAACCCGCTAGGCCCGCGAAGCCCACGAGCCCGGCCCGTTTAATCCAGGACCATATGGGCTTAGGCCCGTCACGGGCCGGTTCCACCCGTTGAGCCCACGAAGCCCGAGACCGCCAGAGCCCAGGCCCATGAAGCCCGGCCCGTTTGGCCCACGAAGGCCCGGGCCCGGCCCAGAATACAGTCCTACAATGTACTAAGGAAAGACCACGAAATGCAGTAGAATGCAGAATGCGTCGATGCCTTGAGGAAGCTAAAAGCATATCTATCCTCGCCACCACTATTCGTCAAGGCAGACTCGGGTGAATGCCTACTAGTATACCTAGCAGTCTCCAAAGTCGCGGTAAGAGTAGTCTTGATCCACGAAAATAAAGGTACGTAATCTCCAATTTACTATATCAGCAAAACCTTAATTGATGCCGAAACAAGGAACCCTCACCTTGAAAAACTAGCTTTGGCATTAGTCGTAGCTTCACGAAAGCTTAGACCATATTTTCAATGGCACCCCATAAAAGTGGTGACAACCTTCCCCCTGAGGGGAATCCTACACAAACCCAAATTATCCGGTAGACTGGCCAAATGGGCCATAGAATTAAGCGAGCACGACATAACATACCAACCACAAACTGCCATTAAGTTGCAGGTACTCGCCGATTTCGTCGCTGATTTCGTCGCGGAAATATTGTTTGAAGTAGAGAAGGAAGTGCTCTACGCTTCCGCACATTCTGACCTCCGGGTCCCATACACTGACGGCACATCTAATGCATCGTGATCGGGACTGGGACTTGTCCTCGAGGTTCCTACGGGAGAAGTAATTCGCCAGTCCATACAATGCCCCGAGATGACTAACAACGAGGCCGAGTATGAAACTGTGATTGCAGGATTGAGCCTCAAATATGGTGCTTGACGACTCGTCCTCCATTGCGACTCTCAACTAGTGGTGAACTAAGTCACCAGGACTTTCCAAATCAAAGAACAGAGACTACAAAAGTACCAGTCAGAAATTCACAAACTGCTGCCAGAGTTCGATGAATGTCGCCTCGACCAAATACCCAGGGCGCAGAATATCGAAGCAGACGACCTCGCCAAGCTAGCGGCAGCCACCAAGAATATCAACAAGGAAAACATGGTCACACTTCTCCATTCCGCAATAGACCAAGTCGAGGTACATTCTATAAACCTAACTTGGGACTGGTGCAACCATCTAGTAACATATTTTTAGGATGGAACGCTCCCACAAGATAAGAAAGAAGCCAAAAAGTTTTGAATATAGGCAGCCATATACAGCCTCGTAAAGTGTGATCTCTACAAGAGAACGTTTGGCGGCCCCCTAGCCAAATGTCTTGGGCCAAATCAAACAAGGCGAGTACTGGAAGAAGTACATGAGGGGCACTGAGGCGCCCACATGGGAAATTGTGCCCTCGTCTGATGCCTCATCCGCACTGGATACTACTGGACCACCATGAAAAAAGAAGCCGCGAACTACGTCAGGAAGTTTGAACAGTGTCAAAAGTACGCCCCTATGATACACCAAGCAGAGGAACTCCTTCATTCCGTCACTTCGCCATAGCCATTCATAAAGTGGGGGATGGATATTGTTGGACCCCTCCCAGTAGGACGAGGTAAGGTACGTTTCCTTTTGGTTTTAACTGATTACTTTTCTAAATGGGTGGAAGCAGGTGCGTACACTCAGATACGTAAGCAAGAGGTCATCGCGTTCATATGGAAAAATATAATATGTCATTTTGATATCCCCAAAGAAATCAGTTATGACAACGGACCTCAGTTCGTCGGAAAGAAAACGACCGAGTTTTTCAAAAAATGGCACATCAAACAAATACTCTCCATGCCATACCATCCTGCCGGCAATGGTCAAGCCGAATCCTCCAATAAAGTAATACTGAATATATTGAAAAAAAGAAGCTCGAGGATTCCAAAGGGCTATGGCCTGAACTACTACCAGAAGTATTATGGGCATACCACACTACACCAAAACCAGCACAGGCGAGATGCCATATTCACTAGTCTACAGGACTAACGCAGTTATACCCGTCGAGGTCGGAGAGCCTAGCTTGAGATACTCCAACGAGAGCGGACCAGTCGAAGAACGAAGAGACATGGCCCGCATAAGAATGGTAGCCCAAAAACAACAAGTAGAAAGGTATTACAACAAAAAGGCCAAAGTGCGACCGCTCAGGGTCGGAGACTACGTCCTCAAAGCTAAAAGACAAGCAGCGAAAGACCCTAATAAAAGAAAACTGGGAACAAACTGGGACGGACCATACAAAATCACAGCGGCAGCAAACAAAGGAGCATTCCAGTTAGAGACAATGGAAGGAAAACTACTCCAAAACAACTGGAATGTCGCTCATCTAAATACTTCCACTTCTGAAAGGAGGCGCCACCTAAGTCGTACGCTTTTTCCCTCATCCGGGTTTTGTCCCAATCGGGTTTTTCCGGTGAGGTTTTTAATGAGGCGACAAGGAGGACGTCTCGAGGTTCAAACTATTGTTCATTACCCCGCCCATTGACGTGTTCTTTAGGTCGAGAAATGAAGGGACTGGATATAGATAATCAAATCTCCATTGTATGTACAGTGTCGACATGTGATTCTTACAAGAATATAATTAAATCGCCATTGTATGAATAAAGTCGACATGTATTTTCCTACTAGAAGACGATAAAACCGCCAATATGAACATCCCAATAGCCAAGGCCATCGACGAAAATATGAGTTCGACCTCGTTCGAACTACGACGGGATCATACTTTGATGACAGTTCGAAGCAACATCCCAATGGCTAAGGCCATTGACGAAAATATGAGTTCGACCTTGTTCGAACTACACGAGATCCTACTTCGATGACAGTTCGAAGCATCATCCCAATGGCCAAGGCCATAGACAAAAATATGAGTTCGGCCTCGTTCGAACTACGACGAGATCCTACTTCAACGACACTCCGAAGCAACGTCCCAATGGACAAGGCCATCGACGAAAATATGAGTTCGACCTCGTTCGAACTACGATGGGATCCTACTTTGATGACAGTTCGAAGCAACATCCCAATGTCCAAGGCCATCGACGAAAATATGAGTTCGACCTCGTTCGAACTACGACGGGATCCTACTTCGATGACAGTTCGAAGCAAAATCCCAATGGCCAAGGCTACCGACAAAAATATGAGTTCGCCCTCGTTCGAACTACGACGGGATCCTACTTCGCCGACAGTTCGAAGGACGAAAATATGAGTTCGACCTCGTTCGAACTACGACGGGATCCTACTTCGACGATAGTTCGAAGCAACATCCCAATAGCCAGGGACATCAATGAAAATATGAGTTCGACCTCGTTCGAACTAAGACGGGATCCTACTTCGACGACAGTTCGAAGCAACATCCCAATGGCCAAGGCCATCGACGAAAATATGAGTTCGGCCTCATTCGAACTATGACGGGATCCTACTTTGATGACAGTTCGAAGCAACATCCCAATGGCCGTGGCCATCGACAAAAATATGAGTTCGACCTCGTTATGATGGAATCCCTCTTCGACGATTGTTCGAAAATATCATACCAGAGGCTAAGTCCATCGCCAAAAGCAAAAGGAATCGACCTCATCCAAAAGCTAAATCAGCTTAACAGTTGGGCAGGTACCCTGGATGCCATAGATATTGCAAAGATCATCACCGAATCGACAAAACAAATTCTACATTACATCAAAATGTTACTTACACCTATCTGCAACGGGCTCAAGCACGCCCCTTACAAAAATCCCAAAACAAAAAGTAAGTACAAAGAAAAGGTTACATATTATCCCCTGTTGGGTACGCATCTTCATACCAAGAGTCAGAAGCAAGACGATTCGCATCATTGGAGTTTATGTCATCTCTATCAAGAGTAAGAGGGTCGTACCCACAGGCCTCCTGAGCTGCTTGAGCTTCAGTATGCACGACTTGAAGCTCTACTTCAGTTACCCTCCTCTCGGCATGAAGAGCCTTATACACGTCAAGTCGGGCCTCAGCATGGACCCACAACTCATACAAATGACGAGGCACAACCGGATCGTCCGAGGCACGAGACATAGAAGGCTGCGAGCATCGACTTGCATCCTCCGCTCTCAGCGATGCCACTTGTCCATTCAACACAGATAGCTCCACCTCCAACTCCTTAACATGCCCTTCAAGCCCCGCGATCTTAAGCTTAGAGGCCTCCTTTTCCTTAGTCAGCTCCGACCTACAAACACGAAGGGTATCTTCCAAGGCCGCTGTTCCAGAAATAGCTGCCGCCAGCTTATCAGCACTGACGTTCAGTTTGCCCTTAAGCCCCTCAATCTCCACTGCCTTCGTACTCAATTCAACGGTCAAACTAGCCACATTTTCTTGTAAGTCAGCATTCTCGGCCATCACCCCTTGCTTAACTCAAGCTCATCCTCCTTCACCTTAAGGGGGGCCTCGAGTTCACTATTGCGGGCAACAACCTTCATAAGCTCCTCATCCCGCTCCCTCAACTCTTCGACCTTGCGCGCCAGTTGGTCCTCCCTCTGTTTGAGTCCTTCACGGAACAACTGAAAATCGGGGTCTTGATTATAAATATCGGCCATTGTGCGATGCTTAGCGCGATACTGTTGGTATTTGGAAGACATCTTCCCGTTGTCACACCTCCTTTTTCCGCCCCCGCGAGGGTGCAAGGGAGTTTTTCCAATTAAAGGACAATCGAAACGGGATTTGTTTATTTATTTCAGAGTGGCCACTTGGGAGATTTAGGGTGTCCCAAGTCACCAATTTTAATCCCGAATCGAGGAAAAGAATGACTCCATATTACAGTCTGCGCACCAGAAATCCGGATAAGGAATTCTGTTAACCCGGGAGAAGGTGTTAGGCATTCCCGAGTTCCGTGGTTCTAGCACGGTCGCTCAACTGTTATATTCGGCTTGATTATCTGATTTTATACAAATATGAACTTATGTGCAAAATTTTATCTTTTTACCGCTTTCTTACTTATTGTTATTATTTTACGAGAATTGCAACGTCGTGGAAACATATCTCGAACCACGTTACATCAATGCACCCGTAGTTGTTTGGCATATCTCGACTCGGTTGAGATTTGGATTTGGGTCACATAAATGTGCACCCGAGTTAAGGAAAATAAATTATTAAAGGCGCGCCTAAAGCAACTAGCGTCTTGTTATTTTGGGGAAGGCCGTAAAATTCGCTAAACGGCCTTTCCCGACTAAAAAAATGCTTAAACCTTTACTGAGGGTCCTGCAAATTTTTTATTATTATTTTTTTATTTTGACGACGCTCGTCTCACTTATTTATTTATTTATTTTTAAAAGGAAAGTAACTACATTTCTATTTTTATTTGTCTCTAAATAAAGAAAAATCCTAGTTAATTACATGCTAAAAAAACCGTAACTTATTTAATTAATAGATTACAACAGATGCTAACGAAAATTATACTTGAACTTGTAAAAATGAAAAATTGTTTCGCGCCTTATTCCATAAGCTAATATTACTAAAAATGGAATTATGTATATAAAAAACGTACAAGATTGACTAACGTTACTACAATTAGCCATTTTTAACTGTGGTGAGGTTAACTAAATGATCAAAGCTATAGACTAATTCATTAACCCTAATGGATTCGCAATTTAACTATACTTTATTGAAACTACTCTACATTAGTGTAAGTATACTTAATTATTAATACATAAAATTATCGACTACGACCTTTATTTATTTATTTATTTATTTATTTACTTTTATTATTATTATTGGAGCTATAATGTTGACACTACCCAACCACCTTATTTTTACATTTTTATCAAGTCCACAATCTATCTATGTGAGATTATTTGTAACATGAATTAATGCCAATACTGATGAGAGTATAATCACTTAAGAGGACTAATGGAAATTAGTTTTAACCATCTAAACGAAATACTAATTGGGTTTTGACTAAGTACTCTATCTCATTTATGGACTACTTGAATATATGCATGGAAACAAACAACTAACTAGAGATATGCTACTTATCATGATTTACCCCATTAATCTAATAAAATTGAAAGGTTCATGTTATATCAGCGCATGACCATTTATACGATTCCTTCTCTTTTCAATCCAATTATACAAAAAAAATAAAAAAATAAAATAAAATAAAACAGTTCATAAAAAAAACTAAATAGACCAGATTGTCTACTATCTGCTTTATTGAAGCGGTTCGATTTTATTGCTGCATTTCAACTTCAAAGCTTTATCACTACAAGATTCGAATGTGTACCTGGAATTCGAACTACAAATAGAGAAAAGAGGTCAGGAGCAACAATGTACAGCAGTAGCACAGCAACAGAATCCCACAGCAAATAACAGCAACAAAACAGCAATAACCAATGTAACAATGGTCAGAACAGAACTGAAAACCCCAGAAAGCTTGACTGAAAATCAGTAGTACTAAACGCAATCCAACAGATGGCAGTAACAAAGTTCTGATTTCAGCAGTAAAGAAAAGAACCTCACTTTCAGTTTTTAGCTCTCAAAGACTGATTTTTAGTTCTGAAAAATTAGCCTATCTCTCACTTTTAAGTTCTGAAAATTTCTGTTCTCTCAACTTCCAGTCTCAATCCTTTTTTGTTTTCCTTTCTCTATATCAACTCCCCTTATTTATAGGCTAGAACTAAGCATTATTTATTCAAAGCTTTTCACTTTCAGCCTGTATATTCCCTCTCATGTGCATCTATACACTTTTATCATTAATCTCATGCTTATTTTCTGATTTTCCACCCTTAAAGATACCAGACAGGGTGTATTCTGCACTACTAATTCCCTTTTCATTAAATAATTCATTAATTATACACTGAATATTAACTGGCAGGCTACTAACACTAATCATTTTAAATCTTTTAACACCCAAAAATACCCCTGAAAAATCCCCTATTATTATTGTCTTGCCCTCACTCTTAGCAATATGTATTTAAACCTCTCTGATTTACAACTACACCAAATCACTACACAACTACAACCAATCCTTAAGTCAAATTCACACAAAATAATTCAAGCATCAAGACATACCAACAAAGTGATTCATGCTGTATTCGTCCAAACAAAGCAGTTATAAACTAACTATTCGACGAAGTTGTTCAAATCGAATGTAGCTTATAACTCAAACAAACAGAAGAAAAACTTTGACCAAATAAAAAGGTCTTGAAGAAGAAGGAGAATTAATGAACAAAACACGATTACAAAAATAACACTTTAAACAAAAAATCAATAATCCGAAAAATAGAATGAACCAAACAAGGTTACAAACAACACTTAAAACCAAAAATCATAACAGAAAATAAATCAAATGAACTAAATAATCTTTGAAAGAAAAAGCTGACACTTGAACGAACCCAACTCGAACTCGGAGTTGAACATATTGGAGGTCGAACGGACTGTTTTGTGGACGTTAAAAAAAAAGACGAAGCAGCAGCTTAACGTTTTGGACTGGCGACGCAAATGGAGGGACGAGGGTGGTGATCGTGAGGGGGGGGGTGCGACTGATTTTTTAGGGTTTTTCGTTCTTCTTTTCCTTTTTGAAGAAGATGAATGAATAGTCCCCGTTATTTTAAAATCTTCCCCCTTCAAAATCTGTCCTTTCCCGTTCTTTTTATGAAGAACGTGACCCCCCGTTCTTCTTTTTTCCAAAAAGTCCCCGCTTTTTTCCAATTTTTCATGCCCTTTCACGTGCCCTCCCCCTTTTCAAAATCTTTTTTTATTTTTTGGCCTTTAAAAATTCTTTTAACCCCCTTTTGCTGTTTCTTTCTTTTCAATTCTTTTCCCATTCCCAACTCCCCCCGTCCCTTTTCCTTTCTTAAATAATTTTTGTTTTTTTTTTTTTAAATTCTTTCCTCTTTCACGCGTTGTCCCCCTCCCTTTCTTTCGAAAATTTTCAGCCTTTTTTTTTCATTTCAAAATTCCCCCTCCATGCCATGCTTTGTCCATGTATCTTGACATGGACCCCACGTGTGTAGGGGTCCAAGACATGTGTCCCCATGCGCGGTGGAGTTTGGATTATTATGGGTTAGGTCCGAAAATTAGGCCTAAGAACGAGTAATTTAAACTCGAATATTATTCTTTTGCCCGGACCCGAGAATAAGAACACGACGTTGCTCAACTAAATATGTAGGCAAAATAACTACCAAAAGACTAATATTTAAGACAAAACTATATATTTTTTTTCAAGATTAAAATAGCTACAAAATATTAATAAAACTATTTTTGTAATTTTCGTTTTTATATAAAGATAAAATATAAAATAATATTTTTGTATTTTTTCAAAATTAAAATGACTACAAAACATTAATAGAACTATATATATATATATTTTGGTAATTTTCGAAATTATATAAAGTACAAAAGTAAGGTACAATTTTTGTATTTTTTAAGTTTATGAGAAATACATAAACTAAAATTTATATATATATTTTTGTAGTCTTCTTTTGCGGCGAAATAAGATAAAATAGTCAAAATAGCTATATTAGACTCAATTCAAATATTAACGTCTTGTAGCCCTCTTTTCTTTCTTTCTTTTTTTCTTTTTATTTTATTTTTGATAAAATAATTCTAAATTGAGCTACAAACTAAATTGACTCCAAAAATACTAATTAAACTCCTAACAAAAATTATCATACACAATTAAACACCAATTAAAACAAAATTGCATAATTTGACATTAAATGCTAACAATGCAAAAATATTCCTATTTTTGTGACTTTCATTTTTTTGTAAAACAAACTTAATTAAATACTAAATGAAAAATGTGATATATATTTATATTTTTATTAATTAAAACAAATAAACATGCACTCAAAAAAATACAAATAGTTATACAAAATACCACAAAAATAACAAAAATTGCACACAAAGAAAAATTGTTTTATTTTGAATTTTTTGGGAGTAATTCTTTCATTAGGGCAAAAATCACGTGCTTACACCCGTAAATGGCCATCCTCTTCCTTTCCCGACGCTCGCACTTGGTCTCCATGATAAGGGTCTAGCACACAAAAAAAGAGAGGGGAAGTTAAAGGCAAAAACACAGGTCGACAATCACAATGTAAGACCAACGACGAAAAGGAAAAGAAGGACACCTACCTGCAAGGCCATGCCGGCGACGTTCTGAGACAACTCCATGTCGCTCATTGCCCTAAGCACCTCGCCCTCAGGGGCATCACATAGAGGGGCTAAAACAAACACCACTTGGTCGCAATTCAAAAACAAATTGTAGTCCCCCGGAATAACTATGTGACGATCAGATCCTTCCACTCTGACCTCCACGTGAGTATGGCGACCTACTAACTCTTGAACATCCTCTGGGTCAACATCTGAACCTGAGCCTTCGCCCTCGACCTGAAGTCCCCCTCCAACGTTGGATGACGCGCCACCCTCAGCGGAGTGCACAGAGCCGGCCCTTGGGTAAATTCCGTCCGTTTGAGGAGACCTCCCCGCTAAAATGGCGTCGGCTATAAAGATGGGAACACATGTCGTCTGCGACGCCCTACTTCTACCAGCGTCCACGGCCACATCCTTCCTGAGCTCTATTATCCTCTTTTTTCTCGACAACAACTCGTCCCCGTTAGAAGATTCATCCAAAAAATGTGGGGTCGGTACTGAAGAAGCCTGCTCCCTCACGACCATGTCCCGAGAGTAACCTTACACATAAATCGGTTGAGCGTGACCACCTCGAACAGACTCAATCAAAGTAAACTGCATTCTTGCGGCAGCGACGACCTGTCGGAATGCAGGGACTAGTGCCCTCCGCCTGGAAGCTCCTCGACCTGTCGTCATGGAGAGTCGTATCAACAGATGACGACATATGACCAACAAAGCGATAAGGGGGAAACACTTACCGGATGGCACTCTCAGGCCATAATGTTTTATGAAGGCGGACAATCTCGGGTTTCCGCTGCATGGGTCAATAGACGAGCTACCCAATCCCTAATGCCGGCAATAGGGTGGGGCAGACGTCCCATAGCTGCAAATAAGAAACAAACTAACCTTACAATGAATATAGATGAAGGAAGAACAAAATGAGTGGCGACACTTACGAGTCTCGTTCCACCGCTCCGGGAACGTGGCGGAGTCAGAAACAATGTGTTCGGTTTTGACAAAGAAATACTTATGCCAAAACTTGCGAGTTGCCCGGTCGTCGGTCCCAACCACCAGCCCTTTTGTGACACGATGCCTCAAATGCACCATAGTACCCCTATGGAAGCTGGGTGAGAACAGGTGCAAGAGGTGATGTATGGAAACATCGCATTCCGCCAACTCCGCATACTTGGTCAACAGCAGAAGTATCTTGAGCGTGTATGGAGAAAGTTGTGCCGAGCAAATTTGGTAGAACCTACAGAATTCTTCCGCTAATGGGAGGAGAGGAAAAGAGGAGTCAATCACGAAAGGGTACTCGTAGAAAGCGCAGTACCCAGGTCTGTGAACCTCTACGAAATCCCTTCCCGCTGGAACCATGTCAACATGAGCGGGAATGTTGTACTTTGCACGAAGAGCGTCGATGTGAACTTGCTCCGTCTCAGAGAACACGGGGGTAGGAGTAGAAGGGGGATCTTTGAGGAAGTCACTTCGAGACATGGGGTGTCTCGGCAATAACTCCTCCACCGTAGAAAGACTATCACCTTATTCTACCGCTATACCCTCACCACCTGAAGGGGGCTCCATGGACAACGGGGCAGCCTCAGAAATCCCTTCGCGAGATCGATATGATCTGGGCATGCTTTCGTTAAAAAAGGTAGTGACACAGCAAAAAAAAAGGAAGCAGAAGAGGTTGTGAACGAAAAGTGTAAGAAGAAGAAGAAGCAGAAGGGTGTTAAGACAAGCTCGGAGAAATAAGGAGGGATAATCAGAAATGAAATGGCCAAGAAATTTTGGAAAAACAAACCCTCCACCTATTTATAGGATTGGGTGGCGCCAGAATCGAAGCGGAAGGACACAAAGTTGCACCAAAATCGAAGCGACAAGCCATCAATCCCCCATCTCGAAAACACGCGTAATGATGACGCACGTGAAGATGATGTCATTTCCCGGTAAAATGCATTACATGGTGTCTTGCTAAGCACGCTGACCGCCTACCATTGGCCAGGCCGTAACGCTTCGTAGGGTCAAATTTCTCCGTAAGAGCGCATGGTGTCCGCTCATCGAGGACGCACCAAGTTGCAACCCCGACAAGCGGAGGGACTAACTGTATGGGTCCAAATTTGAACAAACACGACCGTTGATGAGCACGACGAACCACGAGATCCTCATAGCTCGACATCTTGCAGAGGGCGACCTTAAGGCGAACAAGAGACGGCACAACCCTTGCAGTGGTGTAGGCCCATTAGGGGACATCGGGAATATTCTTTCGAATATTCCCTGTAACTTGTCTTTTAGGGATCAGAAAGGTTGGGTTCTTTATATATAGAGCATGAGACAACTCTGTAAGGGGACTTTTTTGGCTAATCCATAATACTTACCGTAAACTTGCTTACATAAAGGATTGAGAAGATTATTGTTGAAGTTTTCTTTTTTGGTCCAAACGAGATAAGGAATTCTTATTATCCGTATTCATCTTATCTATCTTTCATTCTAGAGATTATTATACTTAGCTAAGATTTATTCCTTCATCTTCTTTGATTGATTTGTTCAAAAAGGTTCCAATATCTTTTGAGTCAAACACAACTATTCAAATTTTAAATTTGGTAGTGCTTTTTTTGTAGGACTAAAATTTTAGACTAGTACCATAAACTTATACAACTACTAGTATAATAATAAGTGCACTAAATTAAGATTAAGTTAAGATTTTAAATTATGTGTTAAGTTAAATACTGTCATATAAGATGGAGAGGAAGTATTAGTTCGTACGTCTTTATTTGCGATTCTGATTTTAATTACGACAAATATATTCTCAACAAAACAACCCTCCTCCTCTCAATAAAAAGAGAGAACAACATAATGTAGGTCCTTTGTGATTTTAAAGTTGCAACATATAATATCAATCTGAAAAAAGAGTTTTTCTAGGTTAAAGTTGAAGTTTTGCCTAAAGTATCTTTCTCCCGGAGCCCTTCTCAACTTTTCTCTAACAAATTATCTTACTTTCAGATATGCAGATTATAGACTAAGATGGGTAGAGCACAGAAGAGTTGGCTTCTGCTATAGATGAGCATGACACCTCTTCTATATTTCTGAGTTCAACAAAGGAAAATATGATCCTTGTTCAGGTGGAACTAAGTTCAGGGACTATAGAGTTGGGAACATTAGGGAAGGATAACATAGAATTAGTATATGAATATATATCACCACAAGAAAACCAAGAGTAAATTGTACATGACATTATTTGTAACGTGGAATTTCTTTAGTATACAACAACAGTTGGATTTGACAGTTTATTAGCCAAACTCTAAAGAATGCTGGGACTCAGTATTGCTATATTAGGAGCTTTATGTCCTAAATTACAACCTGTATATGAGTATACAAGCACAGAGAAGCACTTCAATCCTGGTGGCTGTCCTATTGAAATTATAGTGACAGAGTCTTCAACTCGATGCCTCTCCGATATGGTTAGATATAAGCGCTTCTATAGAATGATATAGCCAAGGTGTATACTGTGTTTTCGTCTATTCAATTCTCTCCAGATTATACTTCACAATTTCCTCAAGTGCTGCTCGGAAAGGACTAGAAGGAAGGCATTTTAGGCTCTGCAGTGCTAAATCAGCTTTTTCTTTTGCCAAATCTTGTGCTCGCTGAATTCCCCCGGTGGTCTTGACTAGATTAATGGCCTCCTCGAGAGAATCAGCATCTCGAAATTCTGATTCAATTATATTCCTAAGTTTTGGTTCTTTCTCTAATGCAAAAAGTACTGGTGCAGTAAGGTTTCCCTTGGCTAAGTCACTTCCGGCTGGCTTCCCCAATTGCTCTGCTGATTGAGTAAAGTCCAATATGTCATCAACAACCTGGAACGATAAACCAAGATTCTTCCCATACTGAAACATCTGTTCGCTAATATCACGGTCAACACCACTGAAAATGGCAGCTCCTTTGGTGCTTGCAGCAATCAAGGAGGCTGTTTTATAGTAACTCTTGAGCAAATATTCTTCCAGTTCAACATCACAGTCAAACAGATTAGAGGCCTGCTTTATTTCACCACTTGCAAAGTCTTTAATAACCTGTCACAAAAACCAATAACCACAAATGGTGTTAGGTGCGACGAACTAATGATGATATTAAAGCTTCCAATTCTGCAAGACGTACAAACTAAGAAGATCCTAGATACCTGACTGATGAGCTTTATGACTTCAAGATTTTCAAGGTTAGCTAAGTACCACGACGACTGTGCAAACATAAAATCACCGGCCAGTACCGCCACTCTAGTACCATATAATTGGTGAACTGTGTCCTTTCCTGTATTGGAAGTTTTCTTTAAGAGGTCAATTCAAGGAAGCTAAGAAGGTATAATAGAAATTGCAAATAATAGAACCAAGTTAGAAGAAGCACAAGGGTAAATGATTTGGCGGTAGAATTGACCACCTGAATGACACACAGAGTTCATATTTGGAATCTCTATAACAGAATCAATCATCAGTTGATCTAAGCTCAACTATAAGGGAAAAGGAAGAATCAAACACGAGGGAAACTGGTGGTAGAAACAACAATATACTATTATCTGCCTCTACAACCTTGGAAAGTGAAGACCTAGTCCAGTCTTGTTGTTCTTTTCTTAATCTTGAGAATGTGCATACCTAGCCCAGTCTCGGCATTTTTCACTTTTTTTGTGTCTGTGTGTCAAGTGTACTATTTTCAAAAAACAGTTGTACGGAGACCAAATATATTTTTTAATAAAGCATACAGATCTGACAAATTCTGCAAAGTTCTCAGAAACCCGAAAATGAAAAGTATGAAGAATAATTAAACATTAAAGACCTCATCACACGAGCTCTAGCTAATCAACCATATTGCTAATGAAAAGCATTCTGGCTGTCTTTCACGAAGTAAGTCAAACACATCAAGTTCGATAGGAAGACCTCATGCAGATCAATCAGGACAGCGTCAATAATAATTACTAAAACACTCGAGAAACAACAAGCAGCTAGTCCAAGGAAGCGCACAAGAGATAAGTTAGAAATGATAAGCCCAAATCTCATAGGGATGCAACCATGTCGTACTGTCAAACAAAGTTTTCTGAGAGGTTTCTAACCAATAAAAAAGTGTTGCCAATTGCATATGTCTGTTTTTTCTGTTAATGTCATCTGTACAGATTGTCCGGTGCCCACAGTAGGCTCTAGGACATCTTTATTTCTTTAGATATACCTTACTGAAATTCTTCATCAACTGAAATTGCCAAAAGTGAGACTCTTTAAAGGATTGAATATTGTTTTGATAAAATGTGCGCATGCATCACGGCATCATCACAGAATAAGAAAGATAACAATATTTTCTTAGACATTTTCTTCTACAGATACTTATTTCATTTTTAAGAACAATAGCATCCACATTGATGCCTAGAAAGCAATAACCACCGAGTATGTACAATAACCTATTCAGCTACCTGTAAAGTATTAAACTAGGAGCAAGGGTAATAATTATTTTGAGTTTTTAAATAATTAAAGACAGTGCATTTGCTGACACAGCAGAGGAGAATGACAAGTTGCTTAAAATGTCATACCTCTTCGTATGTCACTTTCATCTAACACATCATCATGTATCAAGCTTGCGGTATGTATCATTTCAATGATCTCAGCTAACCTTCTGTGTTCTATGGTGAGTTCCCTGACAGCAAAGCATTTTATAAATATTAGCTGATATGTTGTTGTGAGTATTACTACAAGAAAGAAAATCAAATAGTTCTCCTCACTTCAAACCAGAAATTGCTGCTGTAGCCCTTGACACTAGGAACACTAAAGCAGGTCTCACCCTTTTGCCACCAGCACCAAAAATCTGTTCTGCTGCAGACATCAAAACTGGGTTCTCTGAACCAACAATCTGAAAAATGATTTCACTTAGATACAGAATAGAAGAAAGATAGATTAAAGGTAAATTTGCTGATATGCCATCTGAACACTCGTGTGGTGTTGATCAAATTGAACAACATAGTTTTACAAACCCAAACAGTAGAAAGTGGCAATCAATGATATGAAATTTCTTCAGTTACTTGACAGTTGACATCACAATAGTCACCATTAGACACGCGTGTTAATTTTATCATGATATACATTTGAGATACTCTCACACCCAGCTGCACGTATATTGTATCGAGTCTTTGAATCACAGTATGACTAAATATTAAACAGAATTATCAAATAGTCTTCTTAAAATGAACTTCAGAAGCTCAAGGTCAAGATATCATTTTGAAGTGATAGCATCGCTACTACTCCTTCTATGGTTAATTCTTCTAAGTTTGGTCAAATAAACATATTCATTGATTCCAGTTCTTCACTGTCACTACCATGACCATGTACTGGTTCAAGATTGCATCTCTCCTACATCTAGAGCAGTTAATATGGGATGACCAAATACCAAATAAATTTGTCTAAAAGAATAGGTGTGACTTTTTGAAATGATCTCCAGAAGCTCAAGATTAAGATATCTTTTGGCCGCGTGATACTGACTCGTCTTATGGTTAATTCTTCTTAGGCCGATAACCCAAATTTGGTCAAATAAACATATTTATTGATTCCAGTTCTTTATCCTTACTACCATGAGCATGTGTAACATGAACATGTAATAGTCTGAAACTGCACCTCTCTCCTACATCTAGAGCAGTTCATTTGGGAACAAAACTATGCTCCACTGCGTGTCAATGAAGTTATTATGATAAGTACAACTATATATTAGTTATTTGGGAATGCCAGCAGAACATAAGCTCAAATGAACAGACCATGCCTCCAAATAAGAAAAATTAATGACCTTAATTATTTCCAAATTATGATAGAAATGGAGCTACCTTGACAGCCATTCTCGAGAAATACCAAAGAAGATCTAATCACATATATTCAATTACACTATTTAGCCGACAAAAATCAAATGAGCAAAGGTTCTGAACCAGGAAAGATTGATTAAAGAATATTCAAAGAGACTCACATTCTGTAAGTTCTTGTTTAGAGTAAGGAGGTCATCAGCCACCACTTCAAACACATTAGCAAGTGAAATAGGTTTTGCTGACTTATTCAAACCCAACACTGGCGCCACCCCTGCAAATAGAACCACAAATCAATATTGAAATTATTCCAAGATTGCGCACTTACAAACCTATAGGCCTAAAAAACATTATATCATGATTCAAGTAAGTACCACTAAGTGAAGCCTTAGTTGAAAACGAACGACAGCGGCCAATTTCTTGTCTGCAGGAGAACAATTTCCGAGCAGTGAATCCTCTACTTACATTCCTTAATACCTTGTTATTAGAAGAACACCCACAAGCCAAAAACTCCAATGGAATTCTCCCAATCTCAAGATTATGGCAACTCACAGACATCATCCTTGTAAATACCCACTTAACTAAATTACCAAGATTTTGCCTTTAAAGCAAGAATTGAGCACCCAAGTTGCTTATTTCAATATATACTAAATGAAACCAACAACAGAAAACTGAATTTATAGCAACAATTTGTACTCTTGAGTGAGCTTTATATCCAGAGATGTTTTGAAAGTACTCTAGTAGAAGACAGTTTAAGAACAATTAAGTGTGTATTGAAAAAGGCAGAAATTAATGAGTGGATAATAAAGAACCACATAAAAATGGAGTCTTTGATTTGGTTAGTGACTGAAAATGGAAGAAAGGGACAGTAGCCCGCTGTTTCTAACTCTGAAAATTCTCAAACAATTACAACCAATACACAAGGGGATGAGCTTCGAGCCAAAAAAAAAAAAAAAAAAAAGGAGTGGACCTTATCCCCACTTTGTGAAAAATCTAACTTATGATGTGCAACTCTTTTTCTGAAATTTTTGAGGTTGTACAGTTGCCAAGTGATACACCCCCATATCTCCCAGAAAAATGGTAAAACAAAAACATGATATAGTGAATAAATAAATAAGTAAAATAATGTTTATTTATTTGAACTTTCAGAAGGAGCAGAGAAACGATCTCATGACATGAACCAATTACAATCTGTACCAAATAAAAAAGAATCAATTATAATATTTTCCCTATTTCGCTCATAAAAAAAAAAATCAGGTATGACAATTTGACAAAATTTAACAGTTGGCAAATGATATAGTAATATTTATATTAACGGTTCACCAGATTTCAACATATGGGCATAACCTGGTGTTTAATGAAAGATACAATAAACTATATGAAATTAACGTTCAAATCTCAATAAATGTAGAAAACTATTATTGTTAGTAATTTCTTTTTATTTGTCTAGACTATACTCCCTCCGGTTTACAATCAGTGATCAATTTGCTTTTAGCACGCTCATTAACGAAATATTAAATTCTATACAAAAATACCTACTACTCCCTCCGGTCCAAAATAAGTGATTTTTTGGCCTTTTTCTTGGGGTCCAAAATAAGTGATTTTTCCAGATTTCAAGAATGAATTAATTATTTTTTTCCTACATTGTCCTTGGAGTAACTAGTGTTGGAATATGTGTTAGGAGTGTTTATGTGAGATAGTAAAGATTAATATAGTCAATTCCATTGCTAATTAATGCAAAAAGGTGAATTTCTTAATCTGTGTGAAAACATCCAAAAAAATCACTTATTTTGGACCGGAGGGAGTATAATGAAACTACCCCTAATTAAACATTTAATGTGAAGAGTAATAAAACTTTTTAGGGATATGTATATAGGGATTATTTTGTAAAAACAAATTGAATTCTTTCTTGATTACATAACTGGATACTTATTTTGAACCAAAATGAAAAAACAAATTGGTCATTTATTGTGAACCGGAGGGAGTATATATCAGCAATATTAGTGCATGTGTTAATGGAGGTAACATATATTTAATTGAATAAGTTGAGATAGGAATAAATTGGCACCACTATCATATCAAAATTTGAAAAATAAAAATTGTGAATCTTTCGCATGGTTTTTTTTCAAATATTTGGTGAAACCGTAATCATAAAGTTATTTTGTCATTAGTTTTCTTTTTCTAAACAATGATCTTATAGAGAAATGAACGGACAAAGTAGTTATCCTATTCCTAGCTGATATATTAATGTTGTGTCTCTAATAAAGAAAGAAAAAGATCCTACCTTGGGTCTCATGACGGCTTAGAAAAAACAAAATACGTAATTGATATCCAATGCTCTTATCTTTCTTTCCCAAAAAAATATATTAGAGATAAAAAATATTTAGTTTCTCAAAGTGATTAAAATTTCGGCGCTTATTATTCACTTTTGTTGTTTCAGTTTTAGTTCCTCGACTAATATTATGTTTACAAAACTTTGGTTAAATTCTTTTGTTTTTGTTCAAATTACACTGAAAATAAGTCGTACATTATTTCTAATTGAACTCTAGAGAAATTGAGAAATTCCAAATAATTATGTTGCAGAATATAGCTCAATTTTGAGTCTATTCTCTCTGCTCTACGTTCATATTAATGAAGATCAGAGTTGAGCTCGAGCTTGAGCTCTAATGGCGGAATTGAAATTTCTAAAAGAAAGCTCTTAATCTATGGAAGAGAGAAATAACAGATTTTCATTCTAGAATAATCTGATTACAAGCCTATGTATGTATGTATGTATGTATGTATACACACACACACATCTCCGATCTACTACTACATTACTAATCTAAAAGACTAAGAGGAAAGTGAGCTAACTAACTCTAACTAACCCTTCCGTAAATTAGTTATAACTAACTAACAACTCATGTGCCTCTCACGCGTCTCTTCCTTCAATACTCCCCCTCTAGCTAGATGGGTGCGAACAGGTTGAGCATCCCTAGCTTGTTCATCATATATACGTGTTGTGATTTGAGCTTAGGTAAAGAAGTTTGCGTCTTGATCCTTTGGCATCACATATCTGGTCTTCACGATTCCTTGTTGAAGTTTTCCTCTAATAAAATGTAGGTCTATCTCTATATATTTTGTGCGCTCATGGAATATGGGATTTGCAGCAATTTGAATTGTTGCTTTGCTGTCATAACTCAGCTCGACTGGTAGATCAACTTCTGCACCCAATTCTCTGCAAAGTCCAGTCAGCCATAGGATTTCTGAGACACCAGGTGCCATACTTCTGTACTCAGCTTCTACTGAGATTCGCGATACTGTGCACTGCTTCTTTGATTTCCATGATGCCAAGGAGTCCCCTAGCTTCATCACATACCTTGTTACTGATCTTCTAGAGACTGGACAAAATGCCCAATCTGCATCATAAAATGCAGTTAGCTTGGTCGACTGATTTGAGCTCATTAGCAATCCTTGTCCTGGAGCACCCTTTATGTATTTGACTACTCTAATTGTTGCATCCATGTGTGATCTTTTAGGATAGTCCATAAATTGACTAAGCACATGTCCTGCAAAACATATGTCCGACTTTGTCATTGTGAGATACATGAGTTTCCCTACCAATCTTTGATAGGGTCCTTTTGAAGCTATGTTGCAGTATGTCTTTTGCCTATGAAATCATTTGTTGATCATTCCAGTAATAAGAAGATCATCTACGTACACTAAAATGATCACCATTCTTGTACCCCTTCTTTTTGTAAACAATGAGTAATCAAAGTGGCTTTGTGTGAAACCTCACTGATAAGTGATTCAGTCAACTTCAAGTTCCACTATCGAGAAACTTGTTTCAAGCCATACAAGGATTTGTGCAGCCTACATACTTTCTCCCCCTAGCTAGGAAATCCCTGTGGCAAACACATGTATACCTCCTTAGTTAAATCCCCTTGGAGAAATGCATTGTAAACATCTATTTGATGTAATTTCCAGTTGTGTGTTGCAGCTAATGCTAGGACAACTCTGACTGTTACTATTTTAACCACTGAGAAAAAATTTTCTTGGTAGTCTAGTCCTTCTATCTGGTTGTATCATTTTGCCATTAGCCTTGCTTTGAACCTTTCTATCTCATCAGTTGCTTTGTGTTTTATTTTGAACACCCATTTGCATCCAATAAGTACCTTGCCTTGTGGTAGATCCACTAGTGACCAAGTTCCATTTGGGTGCATTTAGCTCTTGATCCATTGCTTCTATCCACCTAGGGTCTCTCATTGATTCCTCATAACTGTGAGGTTCCTTGGTGGCAGTGAATTTGGATAGACAAATCTGGTAGCTGGCTGAAAGAGCTTGATGGCTAAGGTACTCTTCCAAAAGATATTTGCAGACTGCCTTGGCTGAATGTCTTGTGGAGGTCCCTCTCACTATATAATCCTGCATCCATATGGGTTCTTTCACTGTTCTGGTTGATTTTCTCAATTGTTCTTCGCCTTTAGGAAGCTCAGACCCTTTATGAGGCTAGTTTAGTAGTTTTTCTAGTCATCTAGTGGTAATGTTGTGTCTTATTACTATTTTACTACTATTTCATTTTTCATAGCGCCTGGTCTATACACTGTCTATCGTTTTTCCTTTGCATCTACTTTTTCATTTTCATGATGTTATTTTTCCGATGTTTTCTATTGGAGGTACTGATATTGTGTCTTTGTGTTTTTTTCTTCTTGAACCGAGGGTCTTTCGGAAACAGCCTCCCTACTTCTTCGGGGTAGGGGTAAGGTCTGCATACACACTACCCTCCCCAAACCCCACTAGTGAGATTTTACTGGATCGTTGTTGTTGTTGTTGTTGTTGTTGTTATCTTTAGGAAACTCAGAATCTATTGAAGGAAGGACCGGATGACCTTGATCATTGGCATGTGCATCAACTGATGGTACTTGTTGAGGGATATGATTCTCTTCCTCTGAGAGTTGTTGTGATTCTACTGAAGGTGAAGTTGCATGAGGTAATATCACTCCTTCTAGTGTAGCTGCAATTTGTGTTTTCTCCTCAAGTGATATCTCTTTGCTGGGAAAATCAGTGTGTGACATCACATAATTTAGGTAAACTTGTAGCCTTCCTTCTTTCAGTAACTAAAAAGGAAATATATGCTCCATGAATGTAACATCCCTGCTAATAAAAAACTGGTTAGTTAAAATATTATAGATTCTATTTCCCTTCTGTGTAGAAGAGTATCCCATCAAGACAGTTGTTGTAGATCTGGCTGCAAACTTATTACCTCCACCTATTTTGCTGGCAAAACATAAGCAGTCTATAGTCCTCATGTGTTGCAAATATGGTAATCTTCCATACAGGACCTCAAAGGAAGATTTTCCTCCCAATACTGATAAATGAAGTCTGTTGATTATGTAAACAGCAACATGAACACATTCTCCCCAAAACTTCAAGGGTAGATGGCCTTGAAGTCTTACTGCTTTAGCCACCTCTAGGATGTGTCTGTGCTTTTGTTCAACCACCCCATTTTGTAATGGGGTGTGTACACATGAACTCTGGTGGACTATACCAAGGGATTGAAAAAGACTTCTGCACTCAGAGTTAAAAAACTCAGTGCAATTATCACTTCTTAAAATCTTGACCGAAGCATCAAATTGTGTCTTTATTAGAATAAGGAATTGTCTCAAGCATACAATCACATCACTTTTAAGTCTAAGCAAGTAAATGCAAATCATCCTACTACAATCATCAATGATAGTAAGGAAGAATCTAAAACCATCATGAGTAGGTATCATGTAAGGATCCCATACATCTACATGTATCAAATAAAAAAGTTTATCAGTACTTGATAAGCTCTTAGGAAATGGCAACCTGCCTTGTCTAGCTAAAGGACAGATTGTACATTCCTTTACTCTACTACTACTTGTCTTGAAATTCAAGTTTGGAATCTGTTTCACAACTCTATCAGGAGCATGTCCAAGTCCCCCATGCCAAATTCCCAGATCCTATTCTTTTCCATGACCATCTGCTACTTTCACATCTGCAGCATTTGCCTTAACCATCTTTTGCTGCAGATTGTACAGGCCTTCTAGCTCCTTACCAATCCCCTTCACCTTCCTAGTATGAAGGTCCTGCATTATTCAAAAATTAGGATAAAAGGACACAAAGCATCTTAGATCATTTGTATGTTTTGAAACTGATAACAAATTGTATTTGAAACCTAGTACATACAATACATTTTTAATAACTTCTTCTTCACCAATTCTGCATTCACCTATGCAAGCTATATCCAAAGGACTTTCCATTTGGCAAGTATACCATTGTATCTATATTGTGCTATTACTATTAACTTTGCTTAGTAATTTCTTATTATGAACCATATGATAGGTTGCTCCAGAGTCCACTGTCCAATTTGTGTCCTTTTCTTTATTTTTATTCTCTACTATGTCATTCACAACAAAAGTATTGACAATACCTGCAAATTCCTTCATGTGATTACTAGAGTTGTCTTTGTTGATTAGCTTTAATATCTGATCATACTGCTCCCGAGTGAATACTATGCCTTGTCCTTGCACTGTGGTTGTTGTAGGATGATTCATTGCCTGCTACTCCTCATGTATTACTGCATTAGCTGACTGCTTCTCTTGTGTCTGCTGTATCTCATGTGCTGTCAAGTTTGCCATAGGTCTTTGTTAATATCCACGAGCCTTCTTCCTCATCTTGAAATCTGAGGGATAACCATGTATCTTGTAGCAATTGTTCCTGGTGTGCCCTTTGTAATTACAAAAATTACAATATAAATTGTTCCTCCTAGGTCTATAATTGTTTCCTGAATTCACACTTTCCTTGTTGCTAAATAGTGCAACTCCATCAGATAGATCAACAACTTGTGTGAATTTTCCCAAAGACCTCTGACTCTCTTTTGATATCACCATGGAGTATGCCTTGTTAACACTTCGAACTGGAGTCATCATCAAAATATGGCTTCTAGGTTGATTATAGGATTCATTTAGGCCCATCAGAAACTGCAGTATTCTCTGGTATTCAAAATGCTCAGCTTAATTTTTTAATTATGGACAATCACATCCTGGGTAGGGCATGAGAGCATCATATTCTTCCCAAAGGCCTGTCAATTTAGCAAAGTATGCTGACACTAAAGAAATCCCTTGAGACAGTGTAGCTATTTCTTTATGCAGATAAAAAATTCTAAATTCATCAACCTTATCATATTTATCTTTCAAATCTGTCCAAACATTGTGTGCACTAGACTTGTACACAATTCCACTAAGCAGCTCACTATTCACAGCATTCATGATCCAAGATAGCACTATAGTATTGCATTTTCCCCATAATTCATGTAGAAATCTATCAAATTTATCTTTTGTGCATCCCCCATCCACAAAATCTAATTTGCTTTTACCAAGTAATCCAATTTTCATTGATCTACTCCATAGCGCGTAATTCTCAGTGCCTTTGAGTTGAATAGAGATTAACGAGCTACCTGGTGTATCACATGGTTGTAAGGACAAAGGATGATAATGATCAATGGTGATTCCTGTACTGCTTCCAGAAGGAGTTTGATCGTCAATCGCCATGAATGTTGAGAATTGAACGAATGGCTAGTTCTTCACTTAGATTCCAAAAAACAGAAGAAGATTGCAAATTGATTGCAGAAGCTATTGAACCCTAGCTCGAACGAGAAATGCCTTCGATCTCCAGATGAACGAGAAATTGCAGCAACTGGAATTGATGTCCTTAGCTTGCTGCTGTTTAGATCTTCCGCTCTGATACCATAATGAAGATCAGAGTTGAGCTCAAGCTTGAGCTCTAATGGTGGAATTGAAGTTTCTAGAAGAAAACTCTCAATCTATGGGAGAGAGAAATAACAAATTTTCATTCTAGAATAATCCGATTACAAGCCTAGCTATATATATATATATATATATATATATATATATATATATATATATACACACACATCTCCGATCTACTGCTACATTACTAAGCTAAAAGACTAAGAGGAAAGTGAGCTAACTAACTTTAACTAACCCTTCCGTAAATTAGTTGTAACTAACTAACAACCCATGTGCCTCTCACGTGTCTCTTCCTTCAATACATATATACCTTAAACATTTTCGAAACTACTCTTTTACTCCACACCCCAATCTATTAAGTCTTGAGATTATAAATAATTTATTCGTTCCATCAATCAATTAAGCATCAGTTACAAACCTGTTAAAGCAGATTATATGAATCCTTTTACTTTACTCCCAAACAATGGAAGTTTTATTTGGATATCACAAATCTATCTAATCTCGTCTCCACTTTATACTCCTTATGTTGGTTAAATATGAAGTCCATGTATTCTTTCTTACTTACATCAATTATTGTAGAGCTCTTAATCTTACAATATATGACCTCATCATGTATACTATATAAGGTGGCCCGGAAAAACTTACGCTTGTAAAATCAAACGGAGCCAACACAACGAAAAAAAAGAAAATATATAGAAAAAAAATTCAACTCCACGTGTAAAATTCTAAAGCTAGGTTAAACATGCACAAAGCTATAAGAGAATGTAAAGTTTCATGTCAATTATATAAAGAATGTCAAAGGTATTTATAAACTAAAGTATTCTTTGCCCTAAACATTTGAATTAGATGCTCCATTTTCCTCATTTTATATATCTTAATATTTCTATGGAACATTTTTATTCAATATCTGAAGAAAAATTCAACCTAAACCTTTTATTTTACTTACTTTTTTCTGCATGAGATCTTGCGCCAAAAATTGTCTTCAGTAATTTTTTTGCATGAAGCTCAAGACAGTTTATGGTAAAATTTTAGTAAAGCATATAACCAAATCATTTGCCAAATTGCCTCTGAGAGATCAGCAATGTGAGAAATATCGAAATCCAAAAGTACAATATACACCTAATTAATAGATTAAAAACGTGAATTTCTCTTGTATGTTATTATGTATCAATTATTTCCTCTTTGAAAGACGGTCAATAAGTGTAGACACACTCAAATAATTGAGTACTCTTTACACAATTCAATAATGTGCCCCCATATATAATAATGTTCTTATCTGATATCTATCCCCACTACAATCCATTAGGCCCATAGGCCTAATTAACCAAAAATTAAGCAGATAATTAAATGAAGTCCTTTATAGAGCTCACTATATTAAAAAGAGAAACTAATTCTACGTGGCTAAAATTTAATGATCTCTTATATCCGAAAGAAACTACCACAAAATTTAATCATCTCATATATCTGAATGAAATTACGTACCCCTTTTAATGGTGGATGAGGTTAATTAGTAGTATTGCTTAGTGACCAACTTAACTTGGATTCTCTGGAGCCTGGAGGATAACTTTAATATAAGTGACGAAAATATTATTCAACAACTTAGGGTCTAAAACATTCACAATTAATTTAATTAATTTGAATTCATTGGTGGATTTCTTGATATCTTTTAGAATATATTAAAAAAGGGACAGTCTTGCACATAAAAGAATCAGACATGTAGGTGAGAAGCCTTATTAAAAATATAATTAAATAAATAAAAATGTTCTTTTTCTAACAACTTTAAGCTTTTAGCTATAGTCACATAATTCAATAAGGCTTAAACCACGTGACTGGATTTATACCTAACAAAAGGTAACCTTGCACAAATTTATATACCTGAATCGTTAGAGCTTATCATTTTCACCGCGTAGTCGCGAGAATTTTAGAAAATAGTTTCCATATTATTTTTCAGCCAGAAAAATAAAACTCGTTGCATAATTAATTTTCATGATTAGGAAGTTATAGACATGCATATCAAGGGAGAAATATCAACAAGAATTTGGAAGGACTATCAACTATGTATCCAAGCAATTACCACACGTTCTAACAATCTAAACGTAAAGATAACAATTCTCCAGGTGTGAGAGTATGAGTGTTATATAGAGTTATTTCATCGTTCTCCGCAATTCCATCCGTCCACATATTAATTTAGATTAATTCGTTTATTTATTGTAAGCAGATAAAAGAAAAATCACTCTCCTTTGGTTCTAAAAAACACTTCATGGCCATACATTCCATTTTCACATCACCTATCAGGTGAAAATTCTGACTAATGGTAGATGGTTCTAGTACCAAGCCATGCATCACCATCATCATCGCTATTATTTTTGGAGGAATATATTGACAACCCCTTAAATTTGTCAATAAGTTTTATTTAGATACTCGAACTAAAGGTTATTTCATCGAGCACTTGAATACATGATAAAGTGTTTATATTAGATATATACTTTTAGCTCAAACTTTGGAAAAACTTATGTGCGTATTCCCATTACGTGGATATGTTAACCACTTAAAATATACCACTTTTTTTAATTATACACTTCGGATATAAGCATTTGTTATAACAAACAAAAACAAGATAACTCAATTAACTAAAAACAAACTCTCCATCCGTTAAACAAAAGACTCGCTCTGTTAAAAAAAACACACGAGCCATTATTTTCTCAAAATCTCCCCAATAAAGTTTCTAATAATAACATTTTATTATGTGTTCATGTGCTTAAACGGAACTGATGAAAGTCGTGGAAACAGCAACAAATGCTTGCATTAGGATATGCTTTTGGCATCACATTCATGGGGTGCGGTCCTTCCTCGAACGCTGCTTGGAATGCCTTATGTGAACGATACTGAGTTGAAACAAAAATCAGAAAACTGTTAGAAGAATAAAGAAATATATAAAATATTAAAGAATCAGAAATATTCCGAGTCCACAACTTTTTTGTGCGTCCTTAAGGAATTTTAACCCCCTCACACGTTGCCAAGGTAATGGATTAAATCCTCCCATGATAAAACGGAATAAACCTTCCTGCAACAGTGGCAATACAAACTGCAGGATACCAACGAACGGAGCAAAAACACACTTACGAATTTGAGAGAGAGAGACCGCGAATTAGGATGCAGTATATTCAGAAAGAAAGAACTTCTAGAGTGTTTTTCGTATCTTGAAGATGCAGCCTTGCCTCAGAATTTATAGGCAAATATCAGAAGATGTGTCTGGAAAGGTGCCTTTTCAGAAAATACGCGGCCGAACCGCGGCCAGAGAGCCTCTCTGAATCTGACTGCCGCGATACTACCGCGGTCGCGGCAGAACCGCGGCCAGCGAGGCCCTCTGAACGTTCAGCAGTGATTTGGCATTTAATTAATTATTAAATAATTAAATAAATTTTGTCCAAAAATAATCTTATCGATCGATCATTTGACAAATCCAAATCCAAATCCTCTGAACGTTCAGTAGTGATTTGGCATTTAATTAATTATTAAATAATTAAATAAATTTTGTCCAAAAATAATCTTATCGATCATTTGCCGAAGCCGAGCCGAGCGACGACAACGGCGCGAGGGTTCATTCTCTTCAACTCCTTTTAAGAGCTTTAAGAAGTGAATCTATATATAAGCACATAAATGTGATTGTCCCTCACCAATGAGGGACAAAGTGCAAGACAAAAGTTCACTTCTTCAAATTTTCATTTTCCCTCCATTTTATTTCCCTCCATTTCCAATTCACACTTCTTCTCTTTTAAAGCCCAATGACTTAAAGTCCAACACCTTATACATCGGATTGCATTTTATAGTGGCAAAATCAAATTTAGGGAGCGGTATTTCGCCAATATTTTTCCTTTCATCGAGCCACAAACAGAGAAGTGGCTGCTTTTTACTCCATGATCAAAGTGGCTAAAGTTTTGTCTGATTTTTAGATATTTATGAATGTGTACGTGAATGTTCTTCTAAATTTTAAGAGGAAAGACAATAGATAATCTCCCATAGAAAAATGGCAGCGAACTATCTAGAAGTGAAAAATATTCGATTTAATTTGGGTTTCATAATTTGACAGGGACAACAAACATTGGCATGTAGTTAATATATGCAACGAACTCAATAGTGTTGGAGACATAGATGAAAAAGAAATGCGTGGCTTCGTTCATCTTTGTTCTTATTTTGTCTGTACTACAGATATCAAATGTTGTCTATAAAGAGAGACAATAAGCTAAGATAACAGCTTAATTAGCTTTTGTTTTTTAAGACAAGAATATTGTTGAGGTTTAAGAATGCTAAGGAAGAAAACATAACTAAAAACACCCTATGATCTATTTATCGAATGAATTTGAAAGCACAATTGCGCGTTTGACATTTTAGTTCTTCTCCTCACTTTCAAGCCGTGGAAGTAGCGACTAGTACTTGAATTAAGGTAATCGGTCTACATCACACACCTTAGATGCGGCCCTGTGCATCGAACCGCCCTTTTTTAGTTCAAAATAAGCATACTTCCCGTAAAAGCAAAACAATATTCTTGTTGCTGGAAAGTCTTAGGAAAACAGTGGAGGGACCCCTCCTTAAAAAGGAATACTCGATAAAATTAAAGGACTTATTTGATGGGAAAAACTGGGCCTTTGATAAAATCTCCCTAAATATACCTAATGACACTAAGGAAAGCATCAGGAGTGAGAATACGCCTAAAGGGTCCATTATGCGACATTCCATTATGGTCACTTTCTACAAAAGGTTTCTTTACGACCAAAACTTGCTACAACTTAATAGAGTCCCCAAAAAAC
This sequence comes from Nicotiana sylvestris, assembly GCF_000393655.2. NCBI lineage: Eukaryota > Viridiplantae > Streptophyta > Magnoliopsida > Solanales > Solanaceae > Nicotiana > Nicotiana sylvestris. The sequence goes on from NC_091063.1 coordinate 56,529,009, forward strand.
AACCTAGTAGATTTCAAATGGGTTTGGAACCTAAATTGTCCAAATAAAATCAAATTCTTCATGTGGCAATGTCTCCATAATAGAATACCCTGTAGACAATATCTAGCAAGAATTGGCTTAAATATTGACCCAATGTGCCCTATATGCAGAAATAATGAGGAAGAATCTATAGCTCACACCTTCTTTAACTGCAAAGCCTCTAAATATTTTTGGGATAATCTTGGGTGGCATCATTACTATAAGATACAAGGTGACCACTGGCTTATTCAAGCGAAATCTTTTAATTACCCAATTAGAAATAATTTTATAAATTGGGACTTCTTCTTTCCTTTTGCTATTTGGTACATTTGGCTAAATAGGAACAGTAACAACCAAAACAACACGACTACTCCAATAAATAGTGACTTCATTATTCAAAAGGCAACTGAATACAAACTCCTCACTGAGAAAAGTATATACACTCCTCAAAAATTCCCATCAAAATTGCATGGCAAAAACCACCAAAAGGATGGTTTAAGCTGAACATTGATGCTAGTTTTGATAGTGCTACACAAAAATGTGGTTTGGGAGGTATTTTCAGGGATGCCAATGGACACTGGATTGTGGGCTTTGGTAAACCATCCCATGCAAGTGGATCATTAGAAGCAGAGATAAAAGCTCTATTAGAAGGACTCAAAATAGCTGAAGAATGGAAAATGTACCCCCTTGTAATAGAGACAGATTCCGTGGAGGCTATTCAATCCATCATACAGGGCAATAGATTATATGACGATATTGTTAATGAATGCAGGTGGTTAATCCACCAACAGAAGGAGATGATCTTTCAGCACACATTCAGGCAAGGGAATAGTGTAGCTCATGACATGACAAGGAAGGTTGCGGATCAAATGGAAGGAAAGAAGACTTTTGTTGAAACACCAACTTATGTAAAATGTATTGTGGAAAAGGAACTACTAGAACAATATATTTTTAGAGAAATTTCTATCTTATGATGCTTGTAACACTCTAGCAAGCCTAGAAAATCAAAGTGTCCTTAGGGGCACCAAGTATGTGTACCATGTACTAAACTCTACTTAATTATTAATATATACAATTCTTGTTTGCTAAAAAAAGAAACTCAATTTAAATGAAACTCTTTAAATATCATGCACAAAACATTTGGCATTGTTCTATTTATTATATTCCATATATATGACTTACAACACTAGTACTGATACTATTTAAGGATCTAATTGTTTGACCAAAAGATATTGAAACCTTTTTTATTAAATCAATTAAGAAAGTTGATGGGATAAATCTCAGCCAAGTACAATAAGATCTAACTTGGAGGGTGCTAAAGATGAGCAAGATGAACAATATTTCTCTATATCTCAGAGAAGAACAACCAATTATAAATATGATTGCTTTGAATGTAGAGAGACTTTGCAATAGATATTCAGCTTCAAGTAAAAGTCGTATATCAATCTTAGAATTGTCCCCCTTTACAGAATGTTCGATCCCTTTTATAGGGGACAATCTCCCTTCTTAATCTCAAAAGAAAAAAGTACAACTTAAAGAATATTCCAAAAGCATATTCCCATTGTTTCCTATCATGCTAACACGACTACAAACGTCGTGCGTTCACTAGCTACTGTCGATCATCGTTCGTCACGGCGATCCTTAAGAAGCAACATCGCAGGGACCTCGCTCTCTACTACACTTAGTTTCGGTCGTGGTCGTCCAAATTTCTACCAATACAGTTAGTCCCTCCGCTTGTCGAGGTCGCAGCTTGGGGCATCTTTGATAAGCGAACATCGTCCACGCATACAAAGAAATTTGATCTGCAAACCATTGTCGGTTTCGGTTAATGATGGAAGAACGAAGCATTTCACCATACCTTGGGCGGTGTGTGCTATCTCTGGAGTAACGTCACTTCCACATGCGTCATCATGGCGTGTCTTCCCGAGGGACAACATGATGGTCTATCGCTTCGATTTTGCTGCTACGGGAAGTCTTTTTGCTTCAATTCTGGTGCCACCCAACCCTATAAATAGGGGAAGGGTTTGGTTTTCAAAAACATTTTGCTATTTCTTTTTCGATCATTTCCTTTCACATTTCTAGCTTTGCTTTTGCATTTTTCTTCATCTCCTCTTTCTCGTTCATTGTTCTTGTTTTTTCTTATTACATTAGCATATCTCCCTTCACAGACATGCCTAGAACACACTATTCACGTGAGGGGTTTTTTGACGCCACCCCGCTATCCATGGCGCCACCTCCCGGTGGCGAGGACTTAACGATGGAGGAAGGGGATAGCCTTCCCACCGTGGATGAGCTACTGCCGAGACACCCTATGTCTAGAAGTGACTTTCTTAAAGACCCTCCTCCTACTCCTATCCCAGTATTCTCTAAAACTGAGTAAGTCCACATCAATGTCGTCCGTGCAAAATATAACATTCCTGCTCATATTGAAATGGTTCCAGCGGGAAGAGACTTCGTAAAAGTCCATAGATCGGGGTATTGTGCTTTTTATGAGTACCCCTTTGTGATTGGTCATTCCTTCCCCCTTCTCCCATTAGCAGAAGAGTTTTGTCGATTTTATCAGGTTTTCCCGTACACGCTCAAAATACTCTTGTTGTTGACGAAGTATGCAGAGCATTCACCACCTCCTACATTTGTTTTCACCCAGCTTTCACAGGGGTACTATGGTGCATCTGAGGCACAGTGGGACAAAAGGGCTAGTGGTCAGAACTGACGATCGGGCGAGCCGCAAATTATGGCATAAATACTTCTTCGTCAGAACTGACCACATCGTATCCGACCCCGCTAGATTTCCTGAGCGGTGGAATGAGAATCGTAAGTGCCACCACTTATTTACTCTTTCTTTTTTCTTCATTCTCCTTAGTGTTTATTTATGGTTTACTTTCGCAGTTATGGGGTGTCTGATCACAGCAAATTCAACCTCACATAACAGTAGGAAGAGCGGGCGCTAAGACTTTTACCCCAATAGTGGTATCGGGGTCAATTTCCACAAGGAGCTTGGAATGGAGTTGCGTATTTGTTCAGACTAGGAATGCGTGCTTGCTCCTAATTGTACTTCTAAAAGTTTTTGGGGTTTTTGTTTAATAACTACTATTATCAACTACAAATTTAAGCTAATTTATGATGAAGGGATATGTTCTAAGTTGTGATTAATATAGAGAAAGGCACTAGTGTCGTGGCATCACCTAGGTGGTTAATTAACGGGTAGAAACTACTAATAATAGATTGACATATTTGGGATCAATGTTATAACCGTTGCATAATTGTACCCACTCTTACAACTCTCGGTAGGGAGAGGGAATTTGCCCAATTGACTCTCTCGAGACCAATTAGGTAGGCCAATTAGACCAAACAACTTGGGTTCAAGTAGGGTGATTACTCTCTCGAGGTTTAACCCGTTAATTGGGACTACCATTTCTCATGGGTCCACCCCAATTCCTTGTTGGGTCAATTTTGGGGTCATAGACTCTCTTTCTCAAGAAGAGTCAAGACCCACTAAGCTAGAATCAATGTTTGCAACCATCAATCCTTAATTAAACCATAAAATTAACCCAAATAACAAACACACAATATCAATCTATCATTAAGAAGCAACACCCATTAATTACCCACACTAGGGTTGAGCCACAACCCTAGCTAATGGGTTTATTTAGACATAATTAAAGAAGAAACTAAAGAAATAAAAGATGAAACAACCATATTAATTAATTACTAATGTCAAACTACAACAATCTATGATGAAACCAAGCTATAAATGCCCAAAATAGGCCAAAACATAAGTCTCGCGAGTGCAGCAGCTATCACATATACCAAACTCTCCCTAAAATGGTAAAATATTCTATTTATAGTAGGCTGGAAAAACTGGACAAAAATGTCCCTGCGGGGTTAGTGCGGATCGCACAAAGTTGGCACGCGGCCGCACTGGGTTGCTTGACCTTTGAATCTTGCTCTCTGAATATGGCGATGCGGACCGCACAAAGTTGGAATGCGGCCGCATGAAGACTGGCGCGGACCGCACAAAGTTGTTGTGCGATCGCATGAATAGTTTTGGCAGCTTCTCTGAACTTCTTGGACGTGGACCGCGTGACCATAGAGTGCGGCCGCATGGAGAGGGCCGCGGGCCACTGTCACACCTCCCTTTTACGCACCCGCGAGGGCGCAAGGGAGTTTTTTCCAATTAAAGGACAATCGAAAAGGGATTGGTTTATTTATTCAGAGTCGCCACTTGGGAGATTTAGGGTGTCCCAAGTCACCAATTTTAATCCCGAATCGAGGAAAAGAATGACTCCATATTACAGTCTGCATACCAGAAATCCGGATAAGGAATTCTGTTAACCCGGGAGAAGGTGTTAGGCATTCCCGAGTTCCGTGGTTCTAGCACGGTCGCTCAACTGTTATATTCGGCTTGATTATCTGATTTTATACAAATATGAACTTATGTGCAAATTTTAACTTTTTACCGCTTTCATAATTATTATTATTAAGAATGTGAACATCGCTTAAAACATGTCTTTGGACTGCGTCACATGAAATGCACCCACAATCCGGAACATATTTTATTTAACGTTTTGGGATTTGGATTTGGGTCGCATGAAATGCACACCCAAGTTTAAGAAAGTAGATTATTAAACACGCACCTAAAGAGACTATCGTGTTATTATTTTGGGGAGGTCGTGAAATTCGCTAAACGGCCCTCCTGAATTCTAAGTAACTTAAAACAAGTATTTACTGAGGGCCCCGCAATTTGTATTTTTATTCGGCGAGGCTCATCTCATTCTTATTTTTTAAAGGAATTTGCAACGTCGTGGACATGCATCTCGAACCACGTTACAATCAATGTACCCGCGATTTAGAGACACATTTCAACTCCGCTGAGATTTGGATTTGGGTCACATAAATGTGCACCCGAGTTAGCGAGAATAAATTATTAAAGGCGCGCCTAAAGCAACTAGCGCATTATTATTTTGGGTAGGGCCGTGAAATTTGCTAATCGGCCCATCCCGGAATCTAAGTATTTAATACATATATTTTGTGAGGGCCCTGCAATCTGTGCGTTTTCATTTGGCGAGGCTCGTCTCATTTTTATTATTATTATTTTTAAAGGGTAAACTTAAAGTTACTACATTTTTACTTTATCTATTTAAAGAGTTAATTCAAGGTTATTAAAATATATTGCAAGCCATGCTATACGTAACGCACTAGTGGTTTACGACACGTTCTATTTAACTTTGTTCCAAATTGGAGCCGGTTCACATGAGATGCACCCCCGGTTCCTTTATTCTAATTACATACAAACAACAATATTGCCACAAATCACTAATTTGACGCTATTTATAAACTATCACTCTTTTTCTTCTTAATCTAATTTAATGAAGTACAAGCTAATAATCTCACAAGCTAATAATCTCACAACCTAACAACAAATGGCAAAGCAACTAACAATCAGTGCTAAACAGAAATATAAACATTAACAACAGAACATAACATTAACAATCAGTGATAAACTAACATGACAATATAAATTTTAAGATACGACAAATATATTACTACTACTCAGATTTACCTAGACAAAACGTGCAAGCAAAGAACACTCCGAGCCAACAAAAAGTAGCATGAATACTCACGTTTAATAGCAACGTCGAGCTTCAACATCTCGAACTCGCAAAAAATGGACAGCAACAACCTCGACGGAACTCATAACATGAACGGCAACCTCAAGAGTGGTTTCATGGCTGCCTAGTTGGTCGTTTCTGGGGTGGTGTTGACGACGGGCAACGACGACGAGGGGGGGCTGTTTGATCGACAGGACTGGACGACGAGGGAGCAGCGGGGTTATGGTCAGTGACGACGCAGCTGGTGGTTCAAGCGACGCGGATAATGGTCGTTTGGCCGTGCGGAGGGGCTGGATGGAGGTGGACGATGGAACTGGTGGTTTTGCTGGTGGGGCAGACGAGGGTTATGGGCAGTGACGGGTGGTGGAAGGGTCTGTTTGGTGGTGGTGTTTGGGTGGTGGTGTTTGGACGTGATGGAGTCGGTAGCGGCCGCAATGGTCGTCGGAACAGTGGTCGACGAAGGGAGCTGGTGGCGTGAGGATGGTGGGTTATTGATGGTGGTCGTGAGACGGAGAGGGAGCTGGGGAAGCTGGACGAGATAGCAGGGGGCTGTTTGGGCAGTGGTTCAGGCGTTGTGGGTGGTGGTTTTGGGGTAGGGTTGCTAGGGTTTTTCCTTCTTCTTCTTTAGGAAGAAGAAGCATGAACAGTGTTTTTTCCTTTTTCAAAAATCTCCCCTCCCCTTTCCTTTGCCTTGTCCGTGTATTTGTGCCCTTTGCCCAAAAAATGGACCCCACGTGTGTAGGGGTCCAAGATTTATGTCCCCCATGCGCGGTGGGGTTCCCCGTGTACGGTGTTCCGTCCGTGTTCCCCACGCGTGTCCCCCCATGTGTGGTGGACTCGGAATATTATGGGCTAGGTCCGAAAATTAGGCCTAAAAACGGGTAGTTTGAACCCGAATATTATTCTTTTGCCTGGACCCGAGAAATAGAAACACGACGTTGCTCAACTGATTATGTAAGCAAAATAGCTACTAAAATAAGGCTAATTATTTAAAACAAAACTATATTATTATTATTATTTTTTAAATATTTTTTCGAGATTAAAATAGCTACAAAACATTAACAAAACTATTTTTGTAATTTTCGTTTTTTTAATATAAATATAAAATATAAAGTAATATTTTTTTTATTTTTTCAAAATTAAAATGACTACAAAACATTAATAGAACTATATTTTTTTAAAGTACAAAATAAGGTACTATTTTTTGTATTTTTCAAGTTTATGAGAAATACATAAACTAAAATTTATATATATATTTTTGTAATTTTTCTTTTTGCAACGAAATAAAGCAAAAATAGTCAAAATAGGTATACTAGACCTAAATTACATATTTATGCTAAAAATGTAAAAATTCCCGGGGAGGGTCAAAAATCACGTGTCTACAGCCGCATGAAGTGGGACGCGGACGCGTGGTTTGCTTCTGGAATATGACACTCTTTGAACTTCTTGGACGCGACCGCATAGCAAGATTGTGCGGCCGCATGAGTGAGACGCGGGCCGCATGGAGAGGGTCGCGGGCTGCATGAAGTGGGACGCGGCCGCGTGATGTTTGACTTGTAGTTTTAGTCTCTGAACTCCTATGGTGCGACCGCATGACATGATGGTTCGGTCCGCACCAAGTTCTGAATGTCCTTACTTTAATGATCTTTGGCACTTGAGCAGGTTTCACTCCGATTTGAGCCGATCTTTGACGATTTGTCACTTTATAGCTCAAACCTACAATCAAGCAAAATCTGTAAGCATTTTGGGACTATTTTGTAGCAAATTACACTCAAAGAGCAAGCAAGTATGAGTATAAAACATGTTAAAATCCTACTTATCAACTCCTCCAAACTTAAATCTTTGCTTGTCCTCAAGCAAACAAAATAAGACCCACTCCTCAAAGGCAACATCCAAGTAATTTCAGCTTATCCTAATGTAACCTCAACAAGCATCAATTGGGACTAACAATTGCCCTCAATGCGAATGCATCATTAACACATTTAAACTTTGAAAACTTGTGGATCAAGTGTGACACAAGAGCATCAAGAGTTGACACATTTCATCAAAGAACTTTTCTCAATTACTTTGGTCATTGTGGAACCCAAATTCACACATCCTCAACTCTCCCTAAGTGAACCTCACCTTTTAAAGTATTGACACACAAACCGAGGTTGATGGATTTTTACTCATCTCTCTCAAGGAAGAGGCCACAAGTCCGACTCTAAGTACCATATGCTTGCCCATATGCTTGCCCCTTATCCACTAATGTAGGTTCCCTTCAACTCAAAATCATGTAGGGCTTTTGTGGAGTCATTGTGAAGGCTTTTGGGTAAGGGTAGGACATATTTTTGTTCAAGTGGGTCAATCTTCCCTTAAGCACTTCTTTTGATTCATTTTGGCACACTTTCTTGACTCATTTGAGTATTCACTTCTTTTTCAAGGGGTTAGAGAGACACATTGTCACCCTTTCTTATGCCATTCAACATATTTCTCCTTTTTCTACTTTTTTTTTTTACTTTTGTTTTCTTTGAATCCCCTTTCTGACCTTATTCAATTCGGCCTTTCTTTTTGTCTTATCTTTTCTTTCTTTTTCATTACCTTTCTCTTCTTTTGCTTTTATACCTTTTACCACATTGTTTCCTTTCTTGTCTCCCCTCCAAAACTTAAACATTTGCCATCTACTCAAGGAAAGATTTGGGTGCCAAGAGAGGGTATCATTAAGAATGGGTATAGGCTTGTAGCTTTGGTTCTTGAAAGAAGAAGGTTCAAGGCTCAAAAGGGTTAACTAGGGATCATTTCATTGGTAGGTCATGGAATTGTTCAATCTTAGCATTTTGGATCAAGGAGAGCCTACAATCACTTCTCAAGCCAAATTTCACCTAGGATTTCGCCTCAACAAACATTCGGGGCAAGTTCTAGACCATCGGCTTGGGACTTGGACTCGCAAATCGATTTCTCACCACACACACTCAAGGATTGCTAAAGATATTGAGTCGAGGGCCCATAACGACCTTAGTTACGATTCAAGCGCACAATGGTCCAATACGACCACATGATGACTGTTTGGTCAACACAAGAGTCTCAAGGCCACGACTTTCACCATCCTGAGCACCATATTATGTCTTTGACCATGGGATCAAAGGCAAATGTATTAGGCCCAAGTGAAGCTTTGCCTGAGGTACCTTTGACTGCAAAACTTGAAAATCAAAAAAAAAAAATCAAAAACGAACTCAAACCCTTAAGAAGGTTGTCACGCCATCTATCATTGGGAAGAGCCACTCGGTTCGCACAACACTCTACGCTTGGAAAGAACCGTGGCATTAAGAAAACCAAGGGCTTATTGCAAACGCCAAAACAAAACAAAAAGGCTACGAGCCTACTATGAAGCTAAAAACGAAAAGTTTTAACGAAAATAGAAAAACCGAATGAATATGTACAATGGGGGAGTAGAATATACAGCCGGGGGGGGGAATGGATATGTACATAAAGTAGAAAAGTAACTATAATGAAAAGTTATATACAAGGCAACTATCAACTAGCAACATAAGCTAAGAGTCTAATAAATATGTACAGTCATCCCAAATGTATCAACCATCAAAATAGTAGGGCGCACCCCCACGAATAAAAGCTGGCATTGTCCCCAATGCCAACTACCAAAATAAGCATATAAACAGAGAAAGGATATAGCGTGGCTCCTCAAGCCTGATCCGTCGTCATGGGCTGATCAGTGGTCCCCTGATCCCTTGTACTGGCGGGAACCTCAAACTGGTTCCCGGTCTACTGCTGCTGGGACAGGGGCCGGGTCATGGACTGGCTGAATATCTGGTGGAGCACTGGAAGTATCCTCCTGAACCTGTGCTACCTCTATCACAACACCCTCAGTGCTAGGATTCTTCCTCTTCTTCCTTGGGTGCCTAGGCTCCTCCTCCTGCTGTGGATCTGGTACAACTACGGCTGGTGGTGGTGCTGACTCATCAAAGAACAAGTCTAAAGGCAGCTGGTCTGCCGTTAGCTTGTCAACCTCAGCTCGGAGCACCTTCACCTCTTCCTTAGATGCCCGGGATTTTCTCATCTTCTTGTGTTCTCTAGCAAGCTCCTTTAGAGCTTTGCCCTGTGCAACAACTGCCTTTGTCAAGGCAACCTGAGTAGCCAAAATATCCTCCTGGTTGGCCAGGAGTGTCTTCAATGTCTCCTCAATGGACTGAGGAATCTCAACGGTGGCTGGAGCAGACTGGGCCACAACTGTGGTAGCCAAAGTGGACAACTTGGATGTCGAGACTGACATCCAGTTGTTCAAACTGGCTAATGTCTTTGCTAACTGCTGGGTCGTGAAGGGGTTGGATTTGGAGGTGGGAACCACTGGGCCAGTTGAAGAACTGGGACCCGCAGAGGAGGATGGGATGTCCAGAACAGTAGTGGCAGCAAGAGTAGGTGGCTCAACAGAAGACTCTACCGCAACTGGCTCCTCAGACTGGCCAGTCGGGGCAGAGGTGGATGCTTTTCCCTTCTTATCCCCCTTCAGGTTGTCTGGCCCCTGAATACTAAACCATGAAAACGGGGACACTGGCCAGACTCCAACATCTAAGGGGTATTTCTTCACCTTTGCATCTTCAAAGTACATTGTGAGGGTGTTCGGGTTGGGGTAGTTTCTGTCCGTATCAATGCCAATGGATGTGATCACACTGTACATAAAATTCCCCACATTGATGGGGAAACCTCCCATAATGGACGCAATGAGAACCGCTCGGGCGATTGGAATGGTCTGGTCATGGGACGAAGGGTGCAACCTGTTGCATACAAAAGTTAACCATCCTCTCGCCTCAAAATTAAGGTCATTTCGCAGTATTTTCTTCCCCACCTGAATTCACTCCGGAACAGTACCCGGCTGAGCTAAGAACTGTGCCACTCAAGGACGAGTTTCCTCTTTCAACTCTAACTTCTCTCTGTATTGAGAGTCATCCTCGTCATTGAAACCCAAATACTCGTTCAACGCCTCTCCCGAGAACACTATATTCTTATCCCGCACTTTGGTTGCAATTGACCCTTCTTTGGTGTGGGCCACATTGCTGTAAAATTCCTTCACCATATGTTCATTTACATCGACCAGCTCATCTTTGAAGAAATCCCACCCCACTCTAGTAATAAATTGTTCATGGACTCAGTAGGGTAACAAATCCCGGGTGACTACTCTTCTTTCTAGACTCACCTTCTTCTTGGGCCACACTTCCCGGAATTTATGAAAGGTCACCACACTGACAAATTTGTCCTGCCATACAACTGGGTTTCTAGTTCTTTCAATTCCCCCAACTCTAAGTACCCCACTGTCCGAGACCTTCTCCTCACTCTTGTTTTTATCTTCTGCACCCTCCCCGGATTCTGAAGTTGTGGGGGAGGTGGAGTATTTGGCACTGCCTGTTTCTGATCCCTCAGACGACTCAGGTTGTATAACAGTTGGAGCTTTAGCTGGGCCTGCGGGGGCTTTCCTCGAATCAGTTGAGACATCCTAGAAGGGGAGGTACTCACTCCCCGACTGCTCTTCATCACTCATCACCTGCTTTCTTGTTTTTAGCTTTGGTTGGGCAGTGAGTTTCTTCAATTTTGCTTTACCTCCCCGGGAGGGGTCACCTCCTCGTCCGGGTTGTTTAGCTCCACACCCTCGTTGTTTAACCATTTTATGCACACAAATAATTCTAACATTGTTAGTTCAGGCAGTTGCAGAGTTTAAGTACAGAACAGAAACACAGACAGAGAACAGGTGATAGCAGTGCGGACCGCACAAACAAGGCATGAGGACCGCACTGACCAAATTGGGAAATGAACACCTCTCTGATTAGGAACCATGCGGACCGCATGAACAAGGGGTGCGGCCGCGTGGGGGCCAATGCGGTCCGCACAAACTGGTCATGCGGCCGCATTGGCCATACTATTAAAAACTGGTGCCCTCTGAACCTCACCCACGCGGACCACACAAACATAGGATGTGGCAGCGTGGGCCATGGAGCAGACCGCACAAACCAGTCGTGCGGCCGCGCTGGGAAGTATCAACCTTTAGGCTCAAGGCTTACGCGGACCGCGTAACAGAATGATGCGGCCGCGTAAAAGGCATGTGGATCGCATAATCAGGGAGTGCGGCCGCGCTGGGCTTTCATTACAGGGGCAATTAGGGTTTTACAGAAAACTCAAGTCTTTCACGTTTTAGCATCCTACTTTGTCCCTACTCATTTATAACATGCCCATCATTTCAAAGAACAACAAGAACAATATAAAACTATCATAATCATGAAACGACGAAGAACAAAAAAGAAAAACGAAGAAGTTATGACTAGGGAAACATGTATAAAGTTTAAATTAATACTAAGTAAAGACTAACGTGAGAGATATGTTACCAGGAAAGTGAAGAAATGCTCTTGATATTAACACTAAGAAGGGTCTCTGATGTCAACAGTAACTTTTAGAGCTCAGGGGTCAATTTTTGCGAAAAGTTCTAATGAAGACCCTAATGGCCTATTTATAGGAAACACCGCGGGGCCCAGCACTTACTGTCCAGTGCGGCCGTGTGAATACGACCGCAGAACGCGCTGGGACTTTACCATTTACCTGGTGTTGAAACGAAAGCACCTGGACCGCATGAGAACCACGCGGGCCGCTTAAAGTGGGACGCGGCTGCGTGAACGCAGTTCAGAGACTGATCATTCTTGGCCTTCACCGGTGCGGACCGCACAAGCAAGGGTGAGGCCGCACTAGCCATCTTAAAAAACATGGCAATATTTTCTTTGGCCGGTGCGGACCGCACAAAGTGGGATTGCGGCCGCACGGTCACTGTTTAGAGACTGTGCACTTTTTGCACAATTGTTTTGCACTGGTTCAATCACAATTCCTGCAACATCTCACAAACCATTAGCTAAAAAAAATCCTAATCTACAACAGAAATCAAAAAGAAAGAAAAAGACATGGGTTTCCTCCCAAGAAGCGCCTGATTTAACGTCGCGGCACGACGCATGTTACGATTAAAGTCACTTCAAATGAATGAGTGCCACCACGTGGCTGTCATCAAACTTTCCCAAGTAATGCTTGACACGATGCCCATTGACCCGAAAAACTTCACCATTTTTGTTCTTGAGATCAATAGCACCAAGTGGGGTTACACCAATAACTTCAAATGGACCACTCCATTTAGACTTAAGCTTTCCCGGGAATAACCTCAACCGGGAGTTGAACAGAAGAACCATGTCACCAACTTTGAATTCCTTCCCTCGGGCATACTTATTGTGAAGGTACTTCATCTTGTCCTTGTAAGCACGTGATTTTTGCCCTATATGAGAATTACGCCCAAAAAATCCAAAAATAAAATGATTTTTCTTTGGTGTGCAATTTTGTGATATTTTGTGATATTTTGAATAATTATTTGTATTTGTCTGTGCATGTTTATTTGATAAATTAATAAAAAATACAAAAATATGTCGCATTTTGCATGTAGGATTTAATTCTATAGTTGTTAGTAATTAAATTTGTTTTACAAAAATTAAAAAATTACAAAAATAAGCATCGTTTGCATTTTTAGCATTTAATGTCCAAATATACAATTTTATGCTTAATTAATACTTAATTGTGCGTTAATTGTTATTGGGAGTTAATTTGCGCTTTTATAACTTAATTTAATTCTTAATAATAGTTTAAGTATTTTTATAATTTAGTTTTAGAGAAATAAAAGAAGAAAAGAAAGCAAAAATATAAAGAAAGTCGGAATTAGGCCTCTTCTTCAATTTCAAGCCACAGGCCCAAAAATTGGCCCAATCTTCCCTACGACCCAGTCCATTTCGAACTGGGTCGACCCAGTCCATAACCCAAAAGACTCAAACCCCATTTGTCTTTCATTTTTACAAAACAAAAACAAAACAAAAAAAAAAAGAAAAAACCCTAAAAGACCTAAGTCATCCGCCCCCCCACCTTTGCTTCTTCTTCTCCAAGTTTCTCCCTAGCATCAATGGCTTCCCTTCCATCCTCCTCACTGCACACACACACACATGTCGTCTCCAAGCTGCCCTCCCATGAACAACCTCAGAAACCATGAACGACCTCAAAAACCACCAACGCGACTTCATCCTTCTCGCCGTGTCGCGTCGTTTTCTTTACTGTTGCTGCACCCTTTTCTCGACACATCTGCTGCTTCAGTGATTGCCATGGCCGTGCTTCAGTTCCTGGACAACTACGCAGTCGATGCCGTGTCGCCGCTACAGCTCCGCTCGTTGCCATGGCTGCTGTCGCGACTGCGTCTTCTCTTCGTCGCCGGTTGTCGCAGCTACTTCCTCCATCGTGCTGCTGCCGATGCTGCTGCTTCACGTTGTTTTTTCTTCAGCCATATCACCGCTGTTTCTCTTCCTCCTTCCAGCTGCATCGACCAGCTGTTGCGGCTTCATTTCTGCTTCTAATGGTGCATCATCTCCTTCCTTTCATCAAGGATTCGTTTGGTTTTTCGTTTGAGTCCGTGGTGTTTGTTTCGGGTTCAAGAGGAAGGGGAGTTTATCGTTGATTCATCTCCGGTTAGTTGGTTTTGAGTTTTATTTTGTCCATATTTCGTTTTATATTTCTCGAAATAAAAATCGATAAATGTTCGATCTTTGTTTTGTTCATGTTTATCGTTTGAATTAATTTTTAGTTTACTTCATGTGTCTTGATAATTTAATTTTCAGATTTAAATGGGAAATTAATTAGTTGTTTTTCATGTTTATTTCATTCTAAGTTTATTCATTTTTTGTAAAAAAAAAAAAGAATTGTTAGTTTAATGTTTGTTATTCAAATTGAAGTTTTAAATTAATTGTTTCTTCAATTTGTTTCATGTGTTAAACGTATTTTCAGAAATTGTTAACATTGTTTAATTCATGTTCATCTTTGTTTGAAGTTTCGTTTTTTTATTTAGTAATTTAATGTGAAGTTATGTTTTGCTTCTTAATTTTGGATCATATATCTTTGTTATAATTTTTGTTGGATTTAATTGATTAGTTGAAGATTAGTAATTTGAATGTGTTTATTTGTTCTGTTTAAGTTTAATTCGAAGTTTGAACAAAGTTTGTTTGTTATGGTTATTGAATATTTTCATTCATGTTCATACTTTGTTTGGATGATCTTGAATCCGAATTTTGTATAGTGTGATTTCTTGTTTACCATTTATGATTATTTCTTGAATTGTTCTCATAATCTTGTTTAAAGTTTAATATAAGAATTGTTTGTTGTAATGTTGTTAGAGTTGATTTTAAGTTCAATATGATTGAATTTAGAAATCTTCATACTTTGTTTGTTGTTGGTGTTGAATCCGAAAATAGGATTGTTTGTTGCTAAAATATTGTTCAATCAAATTTTAGTTGTTCTTGGTTGTTCAATTTGTGTTCATGTGATTTGTTGTTGAAATGTTGTTAAAATCATGTTCATGTGATATTGTTGTTATGATGTTCATCCATGTTCATATTGTTGTTTGAACATTGTTAGAAATTGATCATATTGTCTATATTTTGGTTAAGTTTGATTAATTGATGTGTTATAGCTGATGGGTAGTTTGGTAAATTTGTAATACGTTCAGGGGTAGTTTGGTAATTTCAGTAAGGTCGGAAGGGGTAGTTTAGGAATTGTACATTTTGAAATTGTTTATTTGAAGCATGGGGGACAAAATGAAATGGGGTGGGTTGTGATATGATTATTTAATATAAAGGGGGGACAAGATTTAAATTAAAGGGGAATCTTGCATTATTTTAAATGAAGCATGGGGGACAAAATAAAATGGGGTGGTGTGATATATTTATTTAATGTGGGAATGAGTGGGAAGATAATGGGTTTGGTAGAGAAAATGGGTTGATTTTAATTAATGGAAAGATTTTATGAGAGGGGTTATAAGAAGTCTTGAAATCAGAATAAAAAGGGAGGACAAGAGAAATACACAGACAGGAAAAAAACGGGAGAGAGAAACAAATCTGAAAATAAGAGAGAGAAAAGGGCTGAACATTTAAGAGATAGAAAATTCCGAAAAATATTTAAGCTTTCAAATATAAAAAAAAACTAAAAAAAATATTATGTTTTCTTTTGTTGTTTGAAATCAGAATTAATTGTTGTTTCATAAAAGCTGGAAGCTTTTGTTTTTTTTTTTGGATTACTACTCCACCGGTCTGTTACTGGGTTGTTACTGTTGCTGGGCTATTGTTGCTGTGTTGTACTGATTTTACTGCTGTTGCTGATTCTCATATTCATTTTCTTTGCTTCCAATATCAGGTACACAACTGAAAAGCTGTTTATTGTAATCCGAAATATGAAGCGTGAATACATATGAAGAATGAAAATTTGAAGTTTTAATTTCGTTTTTATTTCTTTGTTCCTTTTGTTGATTGTATTTAAGCTATTTCATGAATTACTAAATAATAACTGGAATAAGAAAATAATATCATAAGTTAGTCTGTAATAAATCAGTTCGGCAAAATAGGTTAATTCACTAGTTATGAAGGCTTCAAGATTATAGGTTGATCATGAACAAGTAGCTAAATTTAGCTAAGACACGAATTTAAATTAAACATCGTAAATTAGGCATTAAGGCATGACTTGAGCTTAAGCAAGATTAAGAGAACGTTTAAGTCTAATAAACTTTCTAATAAGCTTTAGTAATTATGGTTAAATCTAGTTTCAAATGATTGTGAATAATTAATCTCAATAATTTTTTTTAAAAAAAATAACAATGCTGAGTTTTAATCTAGCTATATTTGTTTATTTTGAATATTAGTTGTTGAATTTTTATTTTATTTATAATTTCGAAATTAAGAGTGAAATTCCTTTTTCATCAATATTTGTATTAATTAAGCAATTAGCATGTCATGTCTTCTTAAAATAATAAAAGCTAGTAATAAATTAGGATTTTCTTTCTTTATTTTAGAGACTCATTTTTATAGAAAAATGTAGTCGTTTTAAGATTTGTCCAAATAAATGAGATGAGCCTCGCTTAATGAAATGTATAGATTGCGGGGCCCTCAATAAATGTACATTTAATCGCTTAGAATTAGGGAGGAGCCGTTTTAGCAAATTTCACGGCCCTACCCAAAATAATGATACGCTAGACTCTTTAGGCGCGATTTAATTAATTTTACCTTCTTAAACTCGGATGCGCATTTCATGCGACCCAAATCTAAATCCTAAAACATTGAATAAAAATGTGTTCCGGATTGCGGGTGCATTTCATGTGACGTAATCCAAAGACATGTTTTAAACGATGTTCACAATTTTTTTAAAAAATAATAATAATAATAATAATAAAGTGGTAAAGAGTTAAAATTGGCACATCGGTTCATAATTGTATTAAAATCAGATAAATAAGCCAAATATGACAATTGAGCGACCGTGCTAGAACCACGGAACTCGGGAATGCCTAACACCTTCTCCCGGGTTAACAGAATTCCTTATCCGGATTTCTGGTTCGCGGACTGTAATATGGAGTCATTCTTTTCCTCGATTCGGGATTAAACTGGTGACTTGGGACACCCTAAATCTCCCAAGTGGCGACTCTGAAATAAATAAACAAATCCTGTTTCGACTGTCCTTTAATTGGAAAAAACTCCTTGTACCCTCGCGGGGGCGGAAAAAGGAGGTGTGACAGTCCTTGTACAAGGACGAGCTGGAGTAGGCATGAAATCTAAACTCGTCTAGCTCATTGAGTTGCTCAACCCGGAGATTCGCAGCGACATCCCATTCTAAGTTCAATTTTCTCAAGGCCCACATAGCCTTATGCTCCAATTCCACCGAAGATGACAAGCTTTCCCAAACACCAACCGGTACGGAGACATACCAATCGGGGTCTTGTAAGCTGTCCGATAGGCCCAAAGAGCATCATCTAATTTCTTCGACCAATCGGTCCTATTGGCATTGATAGTTTTGGACAAAATACTCTTGATCTCTCAGTTGGAAACCTCAACTTGGCCACTCGCTTGAGGATGATAAGGAGTGGTCACCTTGTGATTTACACCATATTTGGCAAGCAATGAATCAAAAGCCCGGTTGCAAAAATGAGAACCACCATCACTAATGATAGCACGTGGAGTGCCAAACCTTGTGAAGATACTCTTTTTCAAGAATGCCACCACACTTCGAGCTTCGTTGTTGGGCAAAGCGACGACTTCGACCCATTTCGACACATAATCAACCGCTACCAAGATATAGGTGTTCCCACAAGAACTCACGAACGGCCCCATAAAGTCGATACCCCACACATCAAAAATGTCCACCTCTAGAATTGTGTTGAGAGGCATCTCATCCTTTTTTGAAATCCTACCGGCTCGTTGGCATTCATCACATCTCTTGACAAAATCACTGGCATCTTTAAACAATGAGGGCCAATAGAAACCGCAACTAAGCACCTTAGAAGCCGTCATCACCCCGCCATGATGGCCACCATAGGGAGAGGAATGACAAGCCTCCAAAATACTCAATTGTTCTTCTTCCGGGACACATCGGCGAATCACACCATCGATGCAAATCTTGAACAAATATGGCTCATCCCAATAATAATCCAAACTATCCCACTTGAGCTTCTTCCTTTGGTTAGAAGGGAGCTCATACGGGATTATACTGGTCACGAGATAATTTGCCACATCGGTAAACCACGGCATATCATGCATAGATACCGCAAGGAGTTGTTCATCCGGGAACGCATCATTGATCTCAAGGCCGTCAGAAGGCCTCCCCTCTTCCTCCAAGCGGGACAAGTGGTCCGCCACTTAATTTTCACTTCCTTTCCGGTCCACAATTTCTAGATCAAACTCTTGAAGAAGTAGCACCCATCTCATCAACCTTGCTTTTGAATCTTTCTTGGTCATCAAATACCTAAGGGCGACATGATCAGTATGGATAATCACTTTGGCCCCCATAAGGTATGGTCGGAACTTTTCCATGGCAAACACAATAGCTAGCAACTCCTTCTCAGTGACTGTATAGTTTCTTTGAGCTTCATTCACCGTCTTGCTTGAGTAGTACACCGGATGGAACATCTTGTTGATCCTTTGGCCCAAGACCGCCCCTACCGCAACATCACTAGCGTCGCACATGAGCTCAAATGGCAAGCTCCAATTGGGTGCGGTAATGATAGGGGTAGTTGTAAACTTGTGTTTTAGAAGCTCGAACGCCTCCATGCATTTCTCATCAAAGACAAACTTGGCCTCTTTCTCTAACAACTTGCATAACGGGTTAACTACCTTAGAGAAATCTTTGATGAACCTTCGGTAGAAACCCGCGTGCCCCAAAAAGCTCCTCACCCCTTTGACAGAAGTAGGGGAGGTAACCTTGAAATGACTTCAATCTTGACTTTGTCAACTTCAATACCTCTCTTCGAAATCTTATGACCCAATACAATACCCTCTTCTACCATAAAATGGCATTTTTCCCAATTGAGAACTAGGTTTGTATCTTCACATCGGGCCAACACACGATCCAAATTTGTCAAGCATTCTTCAAAGGAGTCCCCCACCATGCTAAAATCATCCATAAATACCTCCAATATATCTTCCACCATGTCGGTGAAAATTGCCATTATACATCGTTGAAAGGTCGCTGGGGCATTACACAATCCAAACGGCATCCTCGAAAATGCGAATGTGCCGTAGGGACAAGTAAAGGTCATCTTTTCCTGATCTTCCGGGGCGATGAGAATCTGATTGTACCCCGAATACCCATCTAAAAAGCAATAGAATGACCGAACCGTAAGACGATCAAGCATTTGGTCGAGGAACGACAACGAGAAATGATCCTTTCGAGTCACCTTGTTAAGCTTTCTATAGTCCATACAAACTCTACATCCCGTCACTGTCCGAGTAGGAATCAACTCATTGTTAGCATTGGTTACCACAGTCATCCCGCCCTTCTTCGGTATGCATTGCACCGGAGAAGTCCATGAGCTATCAGAAATAGGATACACCACACCGGTGTCAAGCCACTTGATAACTTCCTTCTTGACCACTTCTTGCATAGCTTCGTTGAGTCTCCTTTGGTGTTCAAGTGAGGGTCTCGCATCCTCCTCCAATATGATCTTATGCATGCAAAAGGCGGGGCTTATACCCCGAATATCCGCCAATGTCCATCCGATCGCCCTCTTGCGCTTTTGTAGAACCGCCAAAGTGGCGTCAACCTGCACGTTAGTCAAGCAAGATGAAAGAATAACAGGCAAAGTGAAATTAGGGCCCAAGTATTCATACCTGAGGTGAGGAGGAAGTGGTTTCAACTCCAACACCGGCGGCTCCTCAATAGATGTCTTGGTTGGGGGAGTTTTGCGATTCTCCATATCCAAGGATAACTTCCTAGGCTCATAAGAATACAAGCCCATACCATGCAAAGAGTTTACACATTCAACTCTCCCGGCATCATCATTAACATCCATGTTTAAGAGCACGGTCTCAAATGGGTCCTCAACATTCACCATTGCTCTTGTGTCATCCACTATCACCGTCGTGACAATGTCAACAAACGAGCACACCTCGGTGCTATTCGGTTGCCTCATAGATTTGCACACATGGAACACCACCTTTTCATCACCAACACGGAAGGTCAACTCTCCCGCTTCGACATCTACCAAAGCCTTTCCAGTAGCTAGGAAAGGTCTTCCAAGGATAATTGGCACCTCAAAATCCACCTCACAATCCAAGATAACGAAATTGGCCGGCAATATGAACTTATCAACACGAACAAGGACATCATCAATAATCCCCAAAGGCCGCTTCATTGACCGGTCCTCCATTTGAAGCCTCATAGAAGTTGGACGAGGTTGTCCGATTCCCAAGGTCTTGAAGACCGAATATGGCATTAAATTGATACTTGCCCCCAAGTCACAATGGGCTTTTGAAAAGTCGGCACTTCCAATTGTACATGGGATAGTGAATGCACCGGGGTCCTCAAGTTTCGGAGCCATAGAATGCATAATTGCGCTCACTTGATGGGTCATCTTGATTGTCTCACACTCCATTGATCTCTTTTTTGTAACCAACTCTTTCATGAACTTTGCGTACCCCGGCATTTATTTGAGTGCCTCCACCAAAGGCACGTTGATAGTCAAACTCTTCATCATCTCAATGAATTTCTTAAATTGGTTGTCACCTTTTTGCTTGGCCAGCCGTTGAGGATAGGGCG
Source organism: Nicotiana sylvestris (assembly GCF_000393655.2). Classification (NCBI taxonomy): domain Eukaryota; kingdom Viridiplantae; phylum Streptophyta; class Magnoliopsida; order Solanales; family Solanaceae; genus Nicotiana; species Nicotiana sylvestris. The sequence continues at coordinate 56,549,762 of NC_091063.1, forward strand.
GAGGAGGCCGAGGTAAGGGTGCTTTGGCTTTGGGCACCACCAGCTCGGGCATATCAATCACGTGTTCCCTAGATGGTTTCACGACCTCTTGTGTCTCCTCTTCAACCTCATGAATATCAATCCGCACATCATCTCTCACACTTGGTTCAACTACATCTTCAACCACCGAAGGCATTTCATTATCTCGTAACTCATCTTCATCCACTATAACTTGGTTTCCTCTTGAGGCATGCACATCACCGCCTCTTCCACTTCGCGTTGTCACCTTCATCATATGATTATTGTGACCACCTTTGGGGTTTACTATTGTATCACTTGGGAGAGCACCCTTTTGGCGAGCATTTAAAGACTGAGAAATTTGGCCAAGTTGTACTTCCAATTTATGGATAGAAGTGTTGTGGGAGGCCATTTGAGCTTCGGAGTCTTGGTTCTTCTTCATCATTTGCTCAAACATAACTTCAATTCTACCAAATTCATTTCCCAAAGAACTAGACCCTTGAGATTGAAACGGCGGCGGGTTGTTCGGTTGTTGAAACATCGGAGGCCTTTGAAAGCCTTGCCCCCGATTTCCTTGGTCACCATTGTTATTCCACCCACCTTGACCATTGTTGTTTTTCCAATTGTTGTTGTTGTTTTCGCTCCAATTCCCTTGATTACCCGAATTGTTGTTCCCCCAATTTCCTCCTTGGTTGTTGTTATTGTTCCAATTACCACCTTGTTGATTGCCCCAATTTCCTTGGGGTCTCCATTGTTGGTTCCCTTGATTACCTCTATTCCCTTGATAGTTGTTGACGTATTGGACTTCCTCACTTTGATCATCATAGCATTCATTCGAATAGCCACCACCATTATCATAGTTATCAAAATTTCCTTGAGGTTGTTGCCCTCTTTGCCTCCTTTTCATCATATTCACTCCTTCAATGGCGTTGACTTGGCATGGGTTTTGAACTTGTTGTAACTGCGCTTTAGCCAACTGATTCATTATTGTTGTACGTTCGGAAATGGTTTGGCCGTGATCATGTAACTCCTTATGCAAATGTATGACGTTAGGATCACCTTGAGGCACATTAGCCCGGCTTTGCCATGTCGACGATGTGTTGATCATCTCATCTAACACATCACAATCTTCATTGTAAGGAAACTTCATAAAATTTCCTCCCTCCAGTTGGTTCACAATACATTGGTTGGTTGTGTTGATGACCCTATAGAATGTTTGTTGGATCATTACATTAGTCATATCATTTTTAGGGCATTCATTCACCATTGTTCTAAACCTCTCCCATACCTCGTGTAATGGTTCAGTCGGCTCTTGCTTGAAGGCTAGAATCTCGTCCCGTAGAGCCGCCATGTGACCTGGAGAGAAAAACTTAGCGATGAACTTGTCCGCCAACTCATCCCATGTAGTGATGGAATTATTGGGGAGCCTCTCCAACCAATCTAACGCCTTCCCCCGAAGTGAGAACGGGAAAAGTCGAAGTCTCAATTCATCCTCCGAAACATTTGTCTGCTTGCTACCCCAACAAGTATCCACGAAGCCCTTCAAGTGTTTATAAGCATTCTGATCAGCGGCCCCGTGAAATAACCTCGTTGTTCGAGCAAGGTGAGCATCATATTTATAATCTGGAAGTTCCCCGCCCGGATTCGGGGAGGAACTATTGCACTTGCGTACCCTTGATTGGGTAGAACTCTTGGTGCCACTCTTGGTGGAGGTGGAGGAGGGTCTGGTATATTCTCATTTGAATTGGCATGTCGACCTCTCCTAGGAGCTTGAGGTAATACGTCTTCTTGTTCTAGATCCTCAACCTCCTCCCCCACGACCACGTTGCCAAGAGGGTCATTTGCGTTTAAAGCCATGTGTACCTAAGTGAATTGACACAAAAAAATTAGTAAAAAGAAGGAAAGAGAAGCAAAACACAAAACTAGCTACACAAATAGTCAACACCGTAAGTTCCCCGGCAACGGCGCCAAAAAGTGATCGCAGCAAACTCAACCTCACACAACGGTAGGAAGAGTGGGCGCTAAGACTTTTACCCGAATAGTGGTATCGGGGTCAACTTCCACAAGGAGCTTGGAATGGAGTTGCATATTTGTTCAAACTAGGAATGCGTGCTTTCTCCTAATTGTACTTCTAAAATTTTTTGGGGTTTTTGTTTAATAACTACTATTATCAACTACAAATTTAAGCTAATTTATTATGAAGGGATATGTTCTAAGTTGTGATTAATATAAAGAAAGACACTAGGGTCGTGGCATCACCTAGGTGGTTAACTAACGGGTAGAAACTACTACTAATAGATTGACATATTTGGGATCAATGTTATAACCATTGCACAATTGTACCCACTCTTACACCTCTCGGCAGGGAGAGGGAATTTGCCCAATTGACTCTCTCGAGACCAATTGGGTAGGCCAATTAGACCAAACAACTTGGGTTCAAGTAGGGTGATTACTCTCTCGAGGTTTAACCCATTAATTGGGACTACCATTTCTCATGGGTCCACCCCAATTCCTTGTTGGGTCAATTTTGGGGTCGTAGACTCTCTTTCTCAAGAAGAGTCAAGACCCACTAAGCTAGAATCAATGTTTGCAACCATCAATCCTTAATTAAACCATAAAATTAACCTAAATAACAAACACCCAATATCAATCTATCATTAAGAAGCAACACCCATTAATTACCCATACTAGGGTTGAGCCACAACCCTAGCTAATGGGTTTAGCTAGACATAATTAAAGAAGAAACTGAAGAAATAGAAGATGAAACAACCATATTAATTAATTACTAATGTCAAACTACAATAATCTATGATGAAACCAAGCTATAAATTCCCAAAATAGGCCAAAACATAAGTCTCGCGAGTGCAGCAGTTATCAGATGTACCAAACTCTTCCTAAAAATGGTAAAATGTTCTATTTATAGTGGGCTGGAAAAACTGGACAAAAATGCCCCTGCGGGGTTAGTGCGGACCGCACAAAGTTGGCACGCGGCCGCACTGGGTTGCTTGACCTCTGAATCTTGCTCTCTGAAGATGGTGATGCAGACCGCACAAAGTTGGAATGCAGCCGCATGAAGACTGGCGCGGACCGCACAAAGTTGTTGTGCGGCCGCATGAATAGTTTTGGCAGCTTCTCTGAACTTCTTGGATGCGGACTGCGTGACCATAGAGTGCGGCCGCATGGAGAGGGACGCAGGCCGCATGAAGTGGGACGCGGCCGCGTGGTTTGCTTCTGGAATATGACACTCTCTGAACTTCTTGGACGTGACCGCATAGCAAGATTGTGCGGCCGCATGAGTGAGACGCGGGCCGCATGGAGAGGGCCGCGGGCCGCATGAAGTGGGATGCGGCTGCATGATGTTTGACTTGTAGTTTCAGTCTCTGAACTCCTATGGTGCGGCCGCATGACATGATGGTGTGGTCCGCACCACGTTCTGAATGTCCTTACTTTAATGATCTTTGGCACTTGAGCAGGTTTTACTCCAATTTGAGCCGATCTTTGACGATTTGTCACTTTATAGCTCAAACTTGCAATCAAGCGAAATCTGTAAGCATTTTGGGACTATTTTGTAGCAAATTACACTCAAAGAGCAAGCAAGTATGGGTATAAAACATGTTAAAATCCTACTTATCAGCATCCACCCCATCCTATTGCAGCCATAAGGGATTGGGTAGCCCGTCTGCTTCCCCATGTAGTAGAGACTCGAGACCGGCCCACTTTCGTGAAACGCTATGGGCCGAAAGTTTCATCTGGTGAGCGTCTTCCTCTGTATCATTCTTCTTCCATATATCATTTTCTATTGATACGAATCATTATGACGATAGGTCGTGGAGCTTCTAGGCGGGGGACCCCAGTACCTATATTTCGTAAGGTCGTCACCTCCGCAGGGATGCAATTCTCTTTGGGCGAGTCTTCCCGAGATGGTCATGCCCAGTCATTACAGGCGAGGGACTCCTCTCAAGACATGGTTGTGAGGGAGGACATCCCTTCTTTACCAGTTCAACATCCCATGGATGAGTCCTCTAATGGGGACGAGTCTTCCTTGAGGAAGAAGAGGAGGACGGAGCTTGGGAAGAGCATGGTCGTTGAGATCGGCAAGAGAAAGATGGGTACATTAGATAAGGCACTGGTACCCACGTTTATGGCCGACGCCATCTTGGCAGGGAGATCTCCCCAAACAGAAGGGGTTTATCAAGGAGGGGGGTCTGTGAGTTCTACCGAGGGCGGCACATCATCTACTGTTGGTGGGGGTTTGCGCGTCGAGAGCGACGGTTCGGGTTCAAACATCGACCCAGAGGATGTTCACGAGTTTGCGGAGCGTCATACTCACGTGGAGGTCAGAATGGAGGGTTCTAATCGACACATAGTCGTTCCTGCAAATTATGACTTATTATCGGACTGTGATCAGGTGGCATCTGTTTTTACCCTTTTATGTGCTGCCCTTGAGAGTGAGTCACTTAAAGTGATGAGTGATGCGGAGTTGTCTCAGAGCGTTTTTGGCATGGCTCTACGGGTAAATATCTTTCTTTTTATTTCGTCGTTGGATCCATATTACTAATTTTGGCCCATTTGTTCTAACTTTTACTTCTTGTGCTAGACCCTCATCATGGAGATCGAGCGTGAGTGTTGGGAAATGAGGAGGACGACCCTCTATGGAAAGATGTTTTCCAAGTACCAAAAATATCATACCAAGCATCATATGATGGTTGACATCTACAATCAAGATCGTGATTTCCAACTGCTCTGTGAAGGGCTCAAGCAGAGGGAGGATCAACTAGCGCGTAAGGTCGAGGAGTTGAAGGAACGAGATGAGGACCTTATGAGGGCCGTTGCCCGTAGCAGTGAGCTTGAGGCAACCCTTAGAGCTAAGGAAGATGAGCTTGAGCTAAGCAGGGGAGTAGTGTCTGAAAATGCTGATATTCAAGCGAAGTAGCCAGTTTGGCTGCCGAACTGGACATGAAGACGACTGAGGTCGACGAGCTTAAGGGAGAATTGAGTGTGAATGCTGATAAATTGGCCCATGCTGAGAGGGGGAGGGCGACGACCGTTTCTGAGGTGGAGGTTTTAGAGGACGCTCTCCGTGTTTGCAGGTTAGAGCAGACTAAGGAGATGGAGGCGTCTGCGCTTAGGACGACGGAACTTAAGGGGCACATTCAAGAGTTGGAGGCGGAACTGTCCGCACTGAACAAGTAAGTGGATTCTTTGAAAGCGAAGGACGTACGACGACAGTCGCAGCCTTCTACATCTTATGCCTCAGCTGATCCTGTCATGCCTCGACATTTGTGTGAGTTGTGGGTTCATGCCGAGGCCCAGCTCGATGTGTACAAAGCCCTTCACGTTGATGGGAGGGCGTCTGAAGAGGAACTTCGGCATGTACGTGCTATGGCTCGTGCGGCTCATAAGGCATGCAGGTACGATCCTTTCTCGCCTGATGGAGATGATATTAATTCTGATGATGCAAACAGATTTGCCTCTGACTCTCGGTACGAAGACGCGTATCTATCGTAAATGATGTGTAGTATTTGTTTTGTGCTTTTTGCTTCGTGATTTTTGTAAGGGTGTTTTTGAACCCTTTGTAAGGATCAATATTTGTAATATATTTGCTATAAATGAAGGCCGTTTTGGGCATTCTCCTTTGAGTTGTTTTCTTTCTTTGGTTTGTTTGATGACGGTTTCTGCCGCAATCACATCGCTTTGGAGCTTTGTTGAAATGCTAAACTTATTGCATTTAGTTGAACTATGTTTGTTAGCAACTGCCTTGGCCATAGGGATATTGCTTTTGAGCTGGCGCCAAAGTAGTATCCCGTCATGGTTCGAATTATGTCGAACCCACTTTTTGTCGATGGCCTTAGCCATTGGGATGTTACTTTCGAGTTGGCACCGAAGTAATATCCTGTCGTGGTTCGAATGATGTCGAACCCATTCTTTTGTCGATGGCTTTAACCATTGGGATGTTACTTTCGAGCTGGCACCGAAGTAATATCCCGTCGTGGTTCGAATGATGTCGAACCCATTCTTTTGTCGATGGCCTTAGCCATTGGGATGTTTCTTTTGTGGCGCCGAAGTAATATCCGTAGTGGTTCGAATGATGTCGAACCCATTCTTTTGTCGATGGCCTTAGCCATTGGGATGTTACTTTTGAGCTGGCGCCGAAGTAATATCCCGTCGTGGTTCGAATGATATTGAACCCATTCTTTTGTCGATGGCCTTAGCCATTAGGATGTTGCAGGTGTCGATTTTATTCATGCATTGGAGACGCATGTTGATTTTGTGTACATAATGGAGTGATATTATTCATATGTTGGGGATACATGTCGATTTTGTATATATATAATGGAAATTCTTATATCTAGTCCCTTCATTGTTCTCCTGGAGATATAGTCAGCAGGCGGGGCAATGAACAATACCTCACACATTGAGGCGCCCTCCTCGTCGCCTCATTAAAAACCTTCCCGAGAAAACCCGATTGGGACAAAACCCGGGTGAGGGAAAAAGAGTACGACTTGGGCGGCGTCTCTTTTCAGAAGTGAAAGTATTTCAGGTGGGCGACGTTCCAGTTATTTTGTAGTAGTTTTCTTTCCATTGTTTCTAGTTGAAATGCTCCTTTGCTTGCTGTTGCTGTGATTTTATATGGCCCGTCCCAGTTTGTTCCTAATTTCCCTTCATTCGGGTCTTTCACTGCTTGTGTTTTTCCTTTTAGTACGTAGTCCCCGACTTTGAGTGGTCGTATTTTGGCCTTCTTGTTATAATATATTTCTGCTTGTTGTTTTTGGGCTACCATTATTACGTGTGCCATATCCTTTCGTTCTTCGACCTCATCTAGGTCTTGTAACCTGCTCTCGTGATTGCTTGATCCACTCTCATTTGAGTATCTCATGCTGGGTTCCCCGACCTCAACAAGTATGACTACATCAGTGCCGTAGACTAGTGAATATGGTGTCTCGTCTGTGCTGGTCTTCGGCGTTGTGCGGTAGTCCCATAGCACCTCCGGTAGCAGTTCCTGCCATAGCCCTTTGGCATCTTCAAGATTTTTTTTAGTATGTTTAATATTGTTTTATTGGAGGATTCCACTTGGTTATTACCGGCAGTATGATATGGCATGGAGAGTATCCGCTTGATGTGCCATTTCTTGAAGAATTCAATTGTCTTCTTCACGATGAACTGGGGTCCATGTCGCAACTGATTTCTTTGGGAATGCCGAAGCAGCATATGATGTTTTTCCAGATGAACGTGATGACTTCTTGTTTGCATATTTGAGCAAATGCACCTGCCTCCACCATTTTGGAAAAATAGTTAGTTAAAACCAAAAGGAAACGTGTCTTACCTCGCCCTACTAAGAGGGGCCCAACGATGTCCATCCCCCATTTTATAAACGGCCATGGAGAGGTGACGGAACATAGGAGTTCTCCCACTTGGTGTATCATATGGGCATATTTCTGGCATTGCTCATATTTCTTGACGTACTTTGCGGCCACTTTCTTCATAGTGGGCCAGTAGTATCTTGCACGAATAAGACACCTGACGAGGGCCCGGTTACCCCTATGGGCGCCACAATGGCCTTCGTGTACCTCTTCGAGCACATGCCTTGTCTGATTTGGTCCAAGGCATTTGGCTAAGGGGCCACCAAATGTCCTTTTGTACAGATCGTGGTTAATAAGGTTGTACTTGGTCGCTTGTATTCGGAGCTTTTTGGCTTCTTTTTTATCTTGCGGGAGTGTTCCTTCTTGTAGATATGATACAATGCGATTATGCCAGTCCCAAGTTAAATTATAGAATGTACCTCAACTTGGTCTATTGATCAGTGGAGGAGGATGACCACGTTCTCCTTGGTGATGTTTTTAGTTGCTGCCGTCAATTTGGAAAGACCATCCGCTTCGATGTTTTGCGCTCAGGGAATTTGGTCAAATCGGCATACGTTGAATTTTGACAGCAGTTTGTGGATTTCGGTCTGGTATTACTGCAACCTTTGTTCCTTATTTTGGAAAGTCCCAGTGACTTGATTTACAACGAGCTGCAAGTCACAACGGAGGATGATCCGTCGAGCACCATACTTGATAGCCAACTTTAATCTTACAATTACGGCCTCATACTCGGCTTTATTGTTAGTCATTTCGGGGCATCGTACAGATTGGCGAATCACTTCGCCCGTCGGGACTTCGAGTACGAGTCCCAGTCCCGATCCCGAGGTGTTGGATGCACCGTCGGTGTAGAGGACCCAAATGTCAGATCGATCAATTGAAGTGCGGAGTGCTTCTTGTTCGACTTCGGGCAATATTTCCGCACTAAAGTTAGCAAGTACTTGCGACTTTATCGCGATTCACGGTTGATATGTTATATCATGCTCGCTTAATTCTATGGCCCACTTGGCTAACCTTCCCGATAGCTCGGGTTTGTGTAGGATACTCCTAAGGGGAAATGTTGTTACTACCTTTATGGGGTGGTATTGGAAATACGGTCTAAGCTTTCGTGAAGCTATGACTAATGCTAGGGCCAGTTTCTCAAGGTAAGGGTACCTCGTTTCGGCATCAATTAAGGTTTTGCTTATATAGTAAATTGGATATTGCGTACCTTTGTCTTCTCGGACTAGGACTGCACTTACCGCGACTTCAAACACAACCAGGTAGACTAGGAGGCACTCTCCTGGATCTGCCTTGGCGAGTAAGGGTGGCGAAGACAAGTATGTCTTTAGTTTCCTTAGGGCGCCGACACATTCCGAATTCCATTGAAGTCCATTGTCTTTCCTTAATACATTAAAGAATTTGTGGCATCTATCTGATGACCGTGAGATGAACCTTGACAAGGCGGTTATCTGTCCTGTCAGCTTCTGCATCTGTCTTTTGCTGGTCAGCACTTCGGGTATTCCTTCGATTGCTTTAATCTGTTCTAGGTTGACCTCGATGCCTCTTTGGGATACCAGGAAACCGAGGAACTTACCCGAACTTACACCGAAGGCGCATTTTTTGGGGTTCAACTTCATGTCGTACCGTCTTAGTATATTGAAGGCTTCCTTTAGATGATCGATATGATCTTCTTTCCTTTTTGACTTAACTAGCATATCATCGATGTATACTTCCATTGTTCTACCGAGTTGGTTTTTGAACATTTTGGTGACCAATCTCTGATATGTCGCCCCCGCATTCTTTAGCTCGAATGACATCACTTTATAGCAGTATGTTCCCTGGTGAGTGATGAAAGTGGTTTTCTCCTAGTCTTCTTCTTCCATGAGGATCTGATTGTAACCCGAATAGGCATCTAAGAAGCTTAGTAACTCATGCCTTGTTGTTGCATCGATGAGCTGGTCGATGTGTGGTAATGGAAAAGAATCTTTCGGGCGTGCCTTGTTTAGATCCGTGAAATCTACACATATCTACCACTTTCCGTTCTTCTTTTTCACCATGACCATATTGGCGACCCATTGAGAATATTTTGATTCCCAGACCGAACCATTCGTGAGCAGCTTATCGACCTATTTGCTAATGGCTGCGTTGATAGCGGCGTTGAACTTCCTTCTCATTTGCTGCACCGGCGGATAGAGGGGATCAACATTTAGCTTGTGGGTGGCGATATCTTTTGGGATGTCTGGCATATCTGCGTGGGAAAAGGCAAACAAATCGGCATGGTTAGTCAAGAACTTATGGAACTTACCTGGTTCCGAGAGGTTGTGCCCGATATAAGCCTTTTTTATGCTGTCGTTGCCATCTAACAGGACGGGATTAAGATTTTCTATCATTGATTCAGATGCTTCCACGATGTTGGGTTCCTTGATAGCGTTTGCCCGCACGTCAAGTTTGACCCTCGACATTGCTGATTGCTATGCTTCCGCACTCGCTCCTTTGAGTTGTTTGGTGTGTGCGCAATCTTGGGCGATACGATAGCATTCTTGTGCGGTGCGCTGCTCCCTTCAAATGCTGAATATTCCCCATGGGGTTGGAAACTTGATCACTTGATAGAGACCGGAAGGGATCGCTCGCATGGCGTGTATCTATAGGCGTCCTATGATGGCGTTGTTAGTTGTTTCCTGGTTCATGACGTGAAATGTCATTTCCAGAGTGACTCTTCCAGCTAGGACGGGTAGCACTATTTCTCCACAAGTTCGTTCAACTGCATTATTAAAACTTGTTAGCGTTATACAGCGTGGTATTATTTTATCTTCGAGTCTCATCTGCACGAGGACTCAAGGATGGATAGTACAAACGCCGCTCACGTCATCTACCATTATTCTTTTTACATCAGTATCTACAAACAAGAGCATCATAGTGAGGGAAGGACAAATCGTCGGCATCTGACTTATCGAAGATGATACTGTCTTCGAGGTCATCACACCGTTCGTGAGTGATTGATCATTTGAGTTTATTTGTGGTGGTGAATTTGACATGATTGATTGCTGCATCATCGCCTCCTCCGATGATCATCTGTATAGTGCGAGCGGGAGAAGGCAACTTTGGAGGTCCTTGGGGTTGTTCGCGTCCGCAGGCAAAGTTAGCTCGTCCTTGATCGCTTAGTAACTCTTTCAGGTGTCCCAGGCCCAGCATTTGCACTACCTCATGTCGCAGTCCTATGCAATCTTTGGTTTTGTGACCCCTTTCTTGGTGGAATTCGCAGAAAGTGCTTGACTTCCAGGTACTGGGGTCTGACCTCATTTTTTGCGGCCATTGCACCTTTGAACCGAGTTTCTCCAGTGCGTACAGTATTTCTGAAGGAGAAACACAAAAATTGTGAGCAGATAGGAGTGGAGGCGTACCTTTCTCGTGTCGATATGGTGTTGTGTGTCGAGGGGGAGCATCTGTGTGTCATGGTGGAGGCAGGGCAAATGTCCTGGTGTAAGGCTGATGCCTTTCTCGGCCGAGGCGGGGCCCTAACTGATCTCTTCGACCGTCATTGCGATGATCTTTCCGTGTTTTAGCTTGAAGTGACGTCAACTGTTGGTTCGGACCGTTGAGGTCATCCTCGTCGGCTCGTACCTCGGCGCAGTAAGCATTATAGATTTCTTCCCAAGTAATTAGAGGCTATTTCATGAGCCTGCTTAGCAATTTTCTGGTCACTCTCGACTCGTTCCTGTTTAGCCCAGCCCATTCTGGAAGGCTGCTACTGCTATTCCTTCTGACATATTCGGCAGGTTCATTCTTACCCTGTTGAACCGAGCTAATAAGTCTCTGAGTCCCTCGCTGTGCATTTGCCTTACGGCAAATATATCATTTACCCTAGCTTCTGGATTTTTGGCTCCTGCATGGGTGGTAACAAATTTATCTGCCATTTCCTCGAACGTTGTTATCGAGCGTGTCGGTAGTTGAGAGTACCATGTCAATGCTCCTCCTGTTAGGGTTTGGCCGAACTTTTTCAATAGTACCAATGGTACCTGCTCTTTTGAAAGATCGTTACCTCTCACTGCTATAACGTAATGGATGATATGATCTTATGGATCGGTAGTACCGTCATATATCTTTAGGTAGGGAGGCATTTTGAAGGTCTTTGGGATGGCGTAGATGACCACTTCTTCAATGTATGGTTGCTCGATGAATCGACCAACATCGCATTTTGGCAACAACTTTGGAGCGCTTGGTATTTTGTCCACCCTCTCTTGGTGTTCCTTCATTTGGCCGCGGAGTGCTTTATTCTCATTTTCCATCTCCTCCATTTTCTTTAAAACAGTTGCAAGCGTGTCATTACCTACGTCATTAGTGACATAAATGTTACTTGTATGGGGGCATCCTGCTCATAAGCATTTATCGTGACATCTGCATGTGCAGCATTCCTGTTATCCCTTTGAGCGGGTTTGTCAAGTATGGTGTTCAGAGTACTCGTTAGCCATTCTTCCAGCAATCTTCGCACTACTGGTGGTGCCTCTCCGGTTGCAGATGTGGAGGCTTTATTCTCTCATGAAGCAGTTACACTTTCGTGCGGGGGAGGTGAATCGTCTCCCCTGGGTGTGATGCCCGACGTTTCATTTTCGTTATCCTCCCTGCTATCTTCGTTGATGGTGTTCAGAAGGTTGGTTATGACGCCTGCTATAGCTTTCAGTCTTGCATCTCCTTTCCCTGCCATTGTTAGTTTACATAAAGCTAGGAAGAGGTGGTTATCCCTTTCAAGAATCTAGATGAGACTAAGATCTTAGCTAAAGAAATCCCCACAGACAACGCCAATTTGTTTGACCAAAAGATATTGAAACTTTTTTGATTAAATCAATTAAGAAAGTTGATTGGGTAAATCTCATCCAAATATAATAAGATCTAGCTTGAAGGGTGCTAAAGATGAGCAAGATGAACAATATTTATCTATATCTCAGAGAAGAACAACCAATTATAAATATGATTGCTTTGAATGTAGAGAGACTTTGCAATAGATATTCAACTTCAAGTAAAAGTCGTATATCGATCTTAGAATCGTCCCCCTTTACAGAATATTCGATCCCCTCTTATAGGGGACAATCTCCCTTCTTAATCTTAAAAGAAAAAAGTACAACTTAAAGAATATTCCAAAAGCATATTCCCATTATTTCCTATCATGCTAACACGACTACAAACATCGTGCGTTCGCTAGCCACTGTCCTCGCTCTCTGCTACACTTGGTTTCAGTCGTGGTCGTCCAAATTTCGACCAATACACCAATCAACTTTTTCTTTGATTATGATTGATTTTTCATGCATATTCTGATTTTTTTTTAAAGAATTGCATCTTATATATAATTCTTCTTATATAGCTTCTAAGTATGTACTAAAAATTTAATAATCAATACTCAAATTAAGATAATTAAAAATAAGTAAAATAATTTAACACTAGTACGTAGGGCTGTGCACGGATCGGATCGGATCGGATTTAGCATATTTTGGATTCGGATTTCGGATTTCGGATTCTAGAAAATGCAATCCGAATCCGATCCGAATTATATCGAATCGGATCGGATTTTAAAGTTTGGATCGGATCGGATATCGGATCATATTATTACGCCTCAAAGTTAAACTAATATGTATATTTTCTTTGTAAAAGAGGCAATATATTAAGAAAAATTCATGTTTATGCAATTATGAGAGTATTATGGTGCCAATATAGCTAAATCTAGCAATTGTAAAGGTAATAACTTGGAGGTTGATGTAAATTAAAGTGTAGTATTTATACATGTCCTAATAATTTTGGATTTCGGATTGGATTGGATTAAAATATACCAATCCGAAATCCGATCCGAAATCCGAAATTTTAATAAACATAATCCGAAATTCGATCCAATCCGAAATCCGAAATTCAAAATTGAATGGATCGGTTCGGATTTCGGATATCCGATCCGAATGAACAGCCCTACTAGTACGTACTACAACCCGGCATTATATTCTTTAAAAGAAAAAGGAAGTTATTTCTTAAACACGTTGACCGAAACAAACTAGGAACTATGAGTTGAAGATAAAAGTTTACATGTATCAATTACTCGTAGTAAAGTACATTAATTTGCTATAAATATCAAGTGTAAGTAGATTTTTACACGAGCACGCTGACTCAAATCTACTTGTTCGAGAAGGAGAAGGGATAAAGAATAACTACTACTATTAGGTATATGGCTGGGACTTCGTAGTCTGGAGCCAATAGCCCAATATGCTGCTTTTTTTCCCCCCAAATATACTATAGGAAATATCCTGTGGAGAAATAACTCGACACATCAGATGATGATAAAACAAGCTTATGAACTCTCATTTTTATTACTCAACCAATGTTTCAAAAGACGGAGGGATGAGGCGAGGCGTTTTACCTCTAATGAGGCGAGGCTTAAGCCTTGAGACACAAATTTCAAGAATTTGTATAAATAGTATACAAATAAAAAATTATTATAAAAATTACATTAAAATCACAAATTTATAACAAATAATCTATTTAAAATATTTGTAAATTATAATTCAACTATAAATAATACGAAAAGTATGACATATCATAATATGCAAATTAATTGCAACATCGTTACAACTCAAACATCAAAAATAATGTATTCGATACGAAATTTTATATTTATCTCTTAAGGAGTAATGAATCTTGAAAGAATTTCGATATTATAATTCGATATTTTTCTTAAAATACTCCTTTTATTTAATATGCTTTCTATTTGAAAGAGAATTTATATAAAACATAATTCACAATTTAAATATGATTCTCAAGAATCATTCATTTTTAAGTTTCAACAAGTTAATAAAGTGACATATAATTCACCTTACAATACCATGATAACTAATTATTTATAGATAGTTACTAGCTAATACTGAGCTATTAAATTAATAAGTATTATATCTCGTAAATGTGAAAAAAATAATATTTAGAAAATAATTATAAAAAAAATTATGGACTATTATATAGTAAAGACATAACAAAAGTTAATAAATAAATACATTTTAAATAAAAGATTTATTTAAAATTAACTATCATAACAGTCTTAGTGGATAACGTGCAATAATTTTTTTTAATTATGACATAAAATACGCTCAACTTAATGATTTATAATTAGGAAAAAAGTAATTTTGAGTAGTCAACAATTTATTAAAAAGTATTGAGGATTTACAAGGTTAGTTACATACAATTGTATAAAGTTCTATAAGGCGAGCCCAGTACGCTGGGTGTTGGGCGTGTCCGGAGCGTAAACTCTGATGACCGAGGCGTAAGTCTCACGATTAAACCCCATACATAAGCCCAGGGGCGTTTTACGAGTGCTCCGCTCAGGACGAGCTCCGGGCGAGTCCCAATTCTACTTTTTAAAACAGAGTACTCAACTAGTCAATACTTTCCTCTTTTTGCCTTTTTGCATTCACTAGCATTCAACTGTTCCTTCACGTGTCTCTATCCCTTTTAGGTTACTAGATCTTTAATTAATCTTAATAATTGGCCTATTGATTATTGGAGGGGACATCTCTATGTTCTCTCATTCAATATGTTCTCTCATTCAATCTTTAAAATGCTATACTACATATTTTAGTTAGAGTCATGGGGTCTTCATACGTTTGGTAGTTAGAGCCCGTTTGACCATAAATGAAAAATCGATTTTTATTTTATTTTATTTTGAAATCAGTGTTTTAAATTTTAAATTTTAAATTTTAATTTTTTTTGAAATTTGAAAAACTTTAAAAAGTTGTTTTTCAAAATTTTCACTTCAAAACACTCACAAAAATTCAAAAATAACTCTAAACTTTATTCATGTCCAAACACAACTCTCATTTTTCAATACCATTTTCAACATGAAAATAATAATTTATTTTCTCCCGAAATTTCACAGGATTTATGTCCAAACGCCCACTTAATTTTTTGGAGAAAAAAGAAACTTTTTTCCATTGGAGTTACGATATTTGAGATCTCGAGATCTTCTTTCTGCTGACATTTGCAATATTTTATTCCCTTTGATTAAAATACTAAGAAATATTTTCAAATTACGAATCTAGCATAGTCCATGGATGGGAGAAGCAACCAACTTCCTTGTTCTTTTTTCCTTGGTCGTTTTCATTCTCCTTAAATTAAAACTGATTAACAACTTGGACACTAGTTAGGAAGGAAACTTCCGTTTTTTAATTATATTTAAGCTTGAATATATTATTTTTTGTGAATGTGAATAGTCTATATTTGTTTAATTAGATGCGAATGGTATCTTATGTGCTGGAGACAAATCCATGGCCTAAAATACTTCATGAATTCCCTTTATCACTACAAAAGAAGGTTCTCTTGTGTTAAAAAGACTCAACAATCAATATATATTTGTACATAAACCACATATGCACAATTTCTAACAAAAGGGATTCATCTTACTATCCTTAGGCCAATGTGGCTCTACCTCTGCTTAACCAATTGGACCAGCCTGAACAGATGGCCTATTTCACTTTCAATATTAAGGGCCCAAAGAAGAAGGAAAGATGCCAAACATGACGGAAAGGAGATAAAACTAGAACAAAATGGTAATCATAATATGAAAAAATAGACAGCTAAAAATTAAATGACTACATAGTGCATGTTAATATGCTAACTTAACACGATCACCCCCTCCTTTAAAACAAAAAAAGGTAAACAAGAAATTTAAAGAAAATTAGGATAGTCTTGCTCCGCCTAACCATGACTTCACTCATAGGTGCAGCTGCCATAACCTGCCACAGTCAAAATTGAATTATTGATAGATTTACAATAAGGTTGCAATGCAAGCCCAATTAAGTAAGTGAGAAACAGAACCAGAGGCGAATCCATGAGTGACAATATTATAGTACAAAAATCAGAAATAGCCTGATTTACGACTGGTAATTGGAAAATAGTCACAGTTTCAAAAGTAATCGAAATTTAGCCATTTTTCCACGTTAAGATAAATTTGAACAAAAACACCCTTAAAAACCCGAAAAAATTCCAACATGTTGGAGTTCGAACTTTTTACACATGAGATTCCAGCATAATATGCTGAAATTGCATAATGTGTTAAAGTTTCAACATAATATATAATTATATATGTTTGAAGTTTATATGTAGGAGCTCCATAATGCAGCATATTATGCTGGAACTTTTCGTGTTTCAGGTAGGGTAGATTTTATCTCCGCATAAAATAGTGTCTCTTTTTTCAATAACTTTACAAACACTTTGTTATTTTTCGATTAAAACGGGCGCTATCTTTACATTATTATATGTATACATGTAAATATTTGTCATATGTATTATATATAGAGAGAGAGTTGAATTCACCAAACGCGTCTTAATTAAATCAGCCACTGAGCAGAATAAGTACTTACTTGGATCGGTCATGACAAGGAGGGCAGAATTACCGAAGTGGCAATTCCAAGGGTTCCTTCCTTTAGTTTGGTAGTAGAGGTTCATGGCAATAGAAGCATGGTTCATCAAATTGTTTGGGGAAAAGCAAGGGCAACCCTCCTGGAATATACTGCGGCAGTCCACATTAGAACAAGCAAAATTTATATTTTGTTGAAGAATTGCATTTTCTGACGAAGGTTTAGCCACACACCAAGTCTTCTACAAAACCAAAAAGTACAAACACATTATTTACCGGTCTATTCACTTACTCCCTCCGTTCGCTCTTACTTCACTCCCCTTAAAAAATAATAAATGAAGTGTATAATTTATAATGATATCCATATTAACTGATGCATATTTTATTAGATTTGAGAAAATGATTTGAAATGAGTAATAAATACTGTGGGTATAACAGGAAAAAAAAGTTTATCTTTTCTTCATACGCATAAAGTAAAGTGACAAGTAAAAATGAAAATTTATTTTTAGTATACATGCCAAGTAAAAGTGAAAGGAGGAAGCATAATCTACATTAACTAATTCAACATTTTATAACTTAATTACCTGCCCATCCGCTATTGTTAGTATCGGCGCTGAAACGAAAAGATTTAAACAGTTAATTAGTACTATCATTTGAACTAAGAGTAGAGGATACTACACATTTAACAGGAAAAATGACTATTAGCGGCAGGAAAAACGGTCACTAGGTAGAATAATGGTCTTGCAAACCTGAAGAGTAGGACAAGAGCAGGAAGAAAAGGGTGAGAATTGCTTTAGCCATAGGTGACTAAATGAAGAGTATTATTGTAACAGTATATTTTATTTAATGGAGAGGAAAACAGAACTGTCTGGCTAAGTTCAGATGCTAAAGAGAGAGCAGAGAATTAAAGAGAATATTGTTGATGGTTTCAGTGAGAGAACGTAGTTGGAGAATTTAAGGAGAGAAAAAGGAGGTAAAAGTGGAAGCTTAATGGTTACATATTAGAATTAATCACTACAAGATGGTGAGCCGTTACAACTTACGTTGAATCTGGGTGAAAAGGACACACAAAAGTCCCTCACACGCACACTGATTCTTGCCTTTTCATGTCTTGTAACCAATGGTGAGCTCCGATTAATCCAAATGATAAGGGAATGACACCGATAACTTTTATCGAGTAAGTCATATTGAGCTTGGTGAAAGATAAAAATTGGTACTAATTAAAGAGAAGGATCAGACAAATTGCTATATATATAACTGTGGTGTTCAAACCAGCTTGCGCACATCTCGATTTAGTTAATTATATTTAACAGTAACCGCGTTATGTTCTTATCATTGCTTGCGTGGTCTTGACTCATGCGTAACTGAAACTAACTGAGCCGTGTCGACAAGCAAAGAGAGGAAACAAAAGAAAAGAACAACTTTAACAAGATTTCCTATATATGCACTTCAACTGCTTCGGTAAAATTTTGCTTTCACAAGAAAAGGAAACGTTTTTTTGGAGCATATGGGACAGTCAGGGACGGAGCTTTATGGTCTGAAGAATTAAGTTCATCGTATTAAATTTCTCTGGAAAAAATATTGGGTTTTTTTCACTTTTAGCTCGCGTCAGAAACTATTTACATTTTTCGGTAGCCGAAAAAGTGTATAAAATTTATATAATTTTGGTATATAATATAGAGAATGTATATATATACCAAAAATATATTAAAAAAGATACATTTTTTAAGATATTATTTTGAGAGTGACTATACAATATCATTTTCCCAAATTTTTTAAATGTACATGCACTATGTTAAATGAAAAGTACTTCTAATGCATTTTGTAACATCACATGGAAAAGTTAAGGGATCTACTTTCACTTTTTTTGTTAATAAATTTTTCCTCTACTCAATCTCTTTAATATAATTAACGTTAAATATAGGGGTGTACAAACCGAACCGAAAAATCGCACCAAATCAAAAAGTCAAACTAAACCGATTAAAAAACCCAACTAGGTTTGGTTTGATTTGGTTTGGTATTGAGTAAAAAAATTCGAATCAAACCGACATATAAATATACAATTTTATATATACTTTTAAGATTTTATATAGAATTTTCTTTAAAAATGTCTAGAAATATTTGGGATTCTCTTGCGGGATATACAACAACAACAACAACAACAACCCAGTGTAATCCCACAAGTGGGGTCTGGGGAGGGTAATATGTACGCAGACCTTACCTCTACCCCGAGGGGCAGAGAAGTTGTTTCCAGGAGACCCTCGGCTCAAAGAGGCAACAAGAGACACTATATTAGTACTATCAATAAACTCATAATAAAACAACATAAAATACCATAAAATCCATAACATAACATAAATACCATAAAATAACAAAGTAACAGCAATATAAGAGATATAGGAAATACGAGAAAGATGTAAGGTATTAATACACAACAGATAAAGCCCATCATCAGTAGTTGATCAATAACATCCTAAGACTAATTCCTAACTGGCTAGTCTCACTCTAGTGCGCTGTAGAAAAGACATCACAATTTCCCCTAACCTACAACCTTAATGCTCGATCTCCACAATTCCCTGTTTAGGGTCATGTCCTCAGTAACCCTAAGTCGCGCCATATCTTGCCTGATCACCTCTCCCCAATACTTCTTAAGTCTCCCTCTACCTCTCCTCGTACCCACCACCGCCAGTCGTTCACACCTTCTCACCAGTGCATCAGTGTTCCTCCTCTGAATGTGCCCGAACCATCTGAGTCTTGCTTCCTGCATCTTGTCCTCCATGGGGGCCACACCTACCTTCTCTCGAATATCTTCATTTCTAATCTTATCCTTCCTTGTATGCCCGCACATCCACCTCAACATCCTCATCTCTACAACTTTCATCCTCTGGATGTGTGAGATCTTCACCGGCCAACACTCGGTCCCATTCTCTTGCGGGATATAATATTTAATATTATATGAAGTGCTCCATATTTATTAACCTTAAATAATGGGTTGTATGATCAATTTCTCATCAAGTGTTACCGAAATGCGTCAATCTCTTTGTTCTTTCATATCATATGTTAATATCTATTAAATTCTTATATCTTTTTCGAATGTGAAGTGATTATTATTATTATTTATGTATTATATTGATTTTTATGTTTAATTACTAAATTTGATTAACCTTGAAAGTGTACATCAACGAAAAATTATTGTTAGACGACCAAAAAAAAATAACTATTACGTATGTATTGCTAAGAAAATTCTCTCATAAGAATGTTTTAATAGATAATATGTTTGTCAATTTTTTTATATTTTTACTAAACATACATTTCTTATCATAAATTTAACAAAGTAAGATTGAAATAATATTTAAGTAGCAAAAAAAATCCAAAAATCCGACAAAACCGAACCAATCCAATCCGATGTAGTTGGTTTAGTTTGGTTTTAATAAAAACCGAACCAATCCGGTCCATGTACACCCTTAGTTAAATATAATGGTTCCTAACAAACACATGCCAACTCCTTTAATTCATCGCTTATTAATTGTTTTAATTTTCAAAGTGAAAAAGGGGTTGATCAGATTGGATCATTTTCTTAAGATCTTTTAAAAGTAGTAATGGTGGATGGGCATATGCACCATGTGAGTAAGTATCAAGGAAGTTGTCTACAGCTTAAAAGTTGATTTAAGGAAAACGAAGCAAGTTTAAAAGACACAATCTAGGCTACAAAGGTTTGAAATTCTCAACCAGCAAATCTCAATAAAGTTACCATTTTCCCTTCTTTTAGCCTTTCTAGTCATCCAGTGCTAGAAAAATGTAACTTTATACTCCCAATAACATGCCTAGTATAAATTTATTATCATCAAATAATCTAAAGAAACATCCGTAAAAGTTAGAATGTACACCCTCCGTCTTCAATTATTCATCGTAATTTTTAATAATAGATATTTCAAATTATTTATCATTTTAGAAGTTCAAGATATAATTAAATTTTTTTTTCATTTTTACCCTTAATAATAATTGTTCTTGAAGATGGAAATAGCACATAATTAAATAGAGTAAATATTCAATGAAGAGAGATTATATCTTAAGATATAAATAAGAGTAAAATAATCAAAAATCCCTCCTAATTAAGGTTTTTTTAAGGGATGTGTAAAAGAGAAACACGATAAATAATTTTGAGAGAGAGAGGAAGTATTAGCTTGGCTGGATTTTTAGAAAGAACTGAATAATTTTGATTAATTCCAATTGATTACGATGTACACCCCCTCCATTTTTATTAGGGTGAAATTCAAAAAATAGCCAGATTTGCAACTGGTCGTTCAAAAATAGCTCAGTTTCAATAGTAATCGAAATTTAGCCACATTTCATGTAAAGATAAATCTGAGCGAAAATACTGTTCAAAACCCGGAAAATACGCCAGTATATTATACTGGAATTCCAGCATAAGTATGCTTAAACTCCAGCATATTATACTGGAGTTCCAGGATAAGTATGCTGGAACTCCAGCATAAGTACACTAGAACTCCAGCTAATATACTGGAGTTCCAGCAAGTATAATTGTCCAGTATAATATACTGGAGTTTGGAGCACTGGTGCTCCAGTATATATAAGTATAATATACTGGAGTTTGGAAAACTGGTTATACCGTGCTATTTTTACTTTTTATTAACGATTGTTTAATATTCTGGCACACCCGTTAACAAAATTATCTCTAACAGGTCGTAACAATAATAACAAGGGATATTTGACTAAAATATCCTTATATATTCTTTAAATGAATAATTTTTTACTATAAACCCTCTTGGAGTTGTAAGATGAAATTGAAAGAAAAAATAAAAAATAATACGTTGTCGGCGATACTTTCTTTTTTAGAAAAAGGACGAAGTTCAAAGCAGTTGGTTCTATGAGATATTGACCTGTAACTCCATTGAAATTTTCTCCCAGACGTAGTTGCCTAATTGGGGAATTAGAGAAAACTCAAATGAGATTAGAACTGTGTCATTGTACGGAAATCTTCTATCGCTACAGCGAGGATAGCTTAGATTGAACTTCAGATGACAATAATTCAATCGGGGTACATAAATATGCCAACAGAAGTTGTTGTCCGTGGGCCATCATTTTTATCCAATGCAATATCTATGACATGTTCTGCATAATTACAGGAATATACTTTTTAAAATAAACAAATTATACTAGGTAACATTTTCAGAAGATGGCTGCAGCCATTTCACTGCCAATTTGGATTTCAAAATCAACATCCACAAAGATCAATGCTTACAATGCCAAACCCAGAATTTCTTATCCTTTAAAAACTCCAAGAAATGCAGTAGGGCCAATATTATTCAACAAAAGCCACAGTCTCTATCCCTTATCCATATTTGAGAGAAGTGGCCGACATGAACACCATTTCACACCTAAAGCTGCTTCTTCCTCTTCGGGTAATACAACTAATTCTTGCAGAAGTTATTGTCTTTAGTTACTACTATTAGATGTTAAGCTGAATTCACACCTTTTGAGCTAAAGAGGAAAAGTCCCCTCAAAACTGAATTCTTCCTGATTTTCAGATTATGGGTAATCTTGATTTCCCAGCAGGTTATGTTATTTTTTACTAAATATTCATACAAGTCCCACATTTGTCACAATTGAGTGAGAAAACCCTAAATGGTATAAATGCAAATTTCCTGATCATTGCCAAATTTACTTCTGAATACCCTTTAAAATTAATAAGAATGAAACAAAAAGAAAATACATGATTCCTGAAGCTGGTGGAGAGAATACTCTGTTCAATCACTGCATTTAAGCTAACATTATGTATCTAAACTCAATTATGTTCTCTATGGTAGTGATAAACAGGATTTACTGTATTGACTATCAGTAAAGGTTGTAGCTTTGTAAAGGTATCCGTGAGAAATAATTTTCAGTTATTACATTCAAGTCTAAATGTTCACTGAACTAGGAGATAGTGTGGAAGAGAAGATTTGACTTGGCACAAAATGTAGTTGAATTACTGGTTTGTTGAGAGTTAACGCCTAGCTGAACTATTTGGATAATGAGTAGATTAGTTTTGATTTCAGTTTAGGAAGGACCCTCAAGCTATGAGAGCAGAATTAGACAAAGCTGCAATGCTGGAGTGGCAATGACCAATCAAAATGTAGCCTCAAGAATCTATTTAATCTGATGGTAGACACATTTTTCATCCACAGCTAAAACATAAATACAGCACCATCATATTTTTCGATGTTGCAGCTTGCAAAGAGAGGAGTCGACCTGTAAAATACTCTTTAACTTGCACTTGCTCTTTTTAACCCTTAGTTTTTTTTTGAGACAGATCAAGTGGACCAATGTTTCCCTTTAACGCGTTTATGAATAAAGAGGAAACCTAATCATATCCTGTGTTTATTTATGACTTGGCAATTTTTTGTGGATTCAGTTGGAAGTGCAGAGGAACCAGCAACTAAGGTGAAGTTTCAAAGATCACTGAGCCTACCTGGTTGCTCTACTTCATTGTCATTGCTTGGAACTGGTCAGCTGCAACACAATCAATAATCTTTTCCAAATAATTCGAGAATCAATTTTAATTTTTGATTTATCTGCACCAAGTTCTTCTAGATCATGATAATGGTTGTGTTCTATGCTCATATTTTGCTGCTCTTCCTGCAAATTTAGGATACAGGGAAAAGGTTTTTGCAATTATTGGTGTCAAGGTCTATGCTGCAGGACTCTATGTCAATGACTCTGTCTTTAGTAGGTTAGATGCTTGGCGAGGACATTCCGCTGCAGCAATTCAGCAGGATACTTCCTTGTTCAACATGATATTTGAAGGTAAGCGGGTGATGTTTAATTGCTTGGACTATTGGGATGGGAGGAGACCATATCAATTAAAGTTGATTTAATGAAGTGCAGCCAATCTGGAGAAATCACTACGCATTGTGCTGGTCAGAGACATTGATGGTAAAACTTTCTGGGATGCCTTAGATGAAGCCATTTCTCCAAGAATCAAGTCACCCACTGCCGAAGATAAATCTGCTCTTTCCACGTTCCGTGGTGTCTTTCAAGGGAAACCTCTTAAGAAAGAAACTTCCATATTCTTGACTTGGATTGACCCAACCAAAATGCTTGTGAGTGTGCAGCTTATTTACATTAAGATTCTATTAGGCCCATATATGTGGACTTTGTTTATTCTTGGCTTTTTTAATTCTAAATTGATGCTCTATTTTATGGAAATTTTGAAGGTTTCACTCTCTTTTGATGGGACGCCTTCCTCAGTAGATGCGATAATTGAGTCTACAAATGTTGCGTCTGCTCTCTTCGATGTATTTCTTGGTGGTTATCCAGTTTCTCCTTCACTCAAAGCATCAGTTGCTAATGGACTGGAAGCTGCGCTCAAGTGAAGGCCATAACGAGTTAGTTTTCCCGTTGGCTTTTAATTCCCTGATTTGTTAATCAATGATTCAGTAGCGCAGCTCCATTGGAAAAAATTGTTTTTTTAGTTTCCATGTATTGGTACCGGTAACAAGCATTATGCAAGCCAAGCATTAAAAGTACAATGAATTATTTGAGAGAAATTCACATTAAAGGGAAACACCAAGAATCTCATGCTAAAGCATTTACTTTTATTTGCTCAAGCATTTTAACAACTTCAGCCATGGTGGGCCTTATGCATGGCTCTGCCTCAAGGCACATCCATGCAATGGTAAAGACATGGTTAATTTCTTCTATGGGAAACTCCTCTAAGTTTCTGTCAAGTACATACTCTTCCCTTTTCTCTTGAACAATTGCCTTCACCTGTAAAAGTAGAATGAGATTAAGTGACCAAATATATGGCATCTTGTGAATTAGAAAGAGATTAATGACAGAATTCATCATATCAGCCTGATAAGAAACAGAAGACTGATACTTAATATATGACGTAAAACTATACTTCATTGACCAAATGGGGTTGAAAGTTAATCTGTCTCCTATCATAAGAATAAAAAGTTAAAAAATTTAATCTGCCTATGTTTTGTATAACTGGTGCCTTGTCAAGTGACATAATATTGTTTGAGAAAGATTGAAATTTCGGTTGGGAATTCTGGTTTCCCTATTAAGTTCAGAGGCTCATGCCACTTTATAATATTAGCCATTTGCATCTCACTGCTAAGCACATTGTGCATTACAATTCTGAGAGTTTAAAGCTTGAAACATTCCTGTTTAAGTTAAACCAGATAGCATGAAAAAGAAAAAACTGAACAAAATGTTTACCCAGGTTACAAGCTTGGTTCCTTCCTCTAAAAATGATTCGTCTGTTGGCTTTTTCCCAGTTAGAAGCTCCAGTAAAACAACTCCAAAGCTGTAAACATCTCCTTTTGCTGTTGCCTTTCCAGTGTCAAAATATTCTGCAGCAGACGTAATATAATTCATAGTTTTTCAAGAACCAAGATTAAACTTCTAATGGCCTAATCAGAAACATACCAGGAGCCAAATATCCAAAAGTTCCAGCTACCAAAGTTGAAACATGGGTCTTATCTGGTTCCATCAAAGTGGCTAGTCCAAAATCAGATACTCGAGCCTCCATGCTATAATCCAGCAAGATATTGCTAGACTTGATATCTCTGTGGATAATGTGAGGAATGCAATCATGATGCAGATATGATAATCCTCTTGCAGCTCCTACCGCTATTTTGTATCTTGAAGGCCAATCCAAAATCTTCCTAGGAGCAGATTTTCCTGCATTTGATGTTGTTCATCTTAAAATTTATCACAATATCAAAAACTCGAAGCGTCTACAGAAGCTGAAATAAGTTAAAATGTATGATATATACCATGAAGTACTTGATCTAAACTACCATTAGGCATAAGCTCATAGATGAGAAGGTTATACTGATTTGCACTATAGTATCCATGAAGTGTCACTATATTTCGATGCTTTATGTCGCCCATTGACACCAACTCTCTTTCAAAACCTCTGTCTTGTTCTGCACTTATTCTGTTTAACCTCTTTACCGCAAAAGAAGTTGATTCATCAATTGTCAGTTTATAGACTGTTCCATAGCCTCCTGATCCTATAATATCTTTGTTGGTCAGCTTCATGGTTTTCTTCAACAACATGTTGGATTTCAATGTGTCCATTTTTGATGATTTAAACATCACTAGCTTTCCACCTGAATATGAACATGAAGAAAACGTAAAATAATTTTCATCAACCATATGGTATCTTAACTGAATATTCACATCATACCAGATAAACTGTCTTGAACAACCATTTGCTTTCTCTTCCATCTACGGTAACAGAGGATTGTCATAACAATCTTCGAGACAACAAAAGAAACCACACATATTGTGATATAGAGTGCAACTTTAGAATTTCCCATTTAGTGCTGCAAGTAGTTAGGCCAAGTTAGAAACGAAATCATATCATTCTGCTCTATTGAGAAAAGATGTAGGGGTTTAAAAAAACAGGTACCTGAATTAATGAAAACTCTTAACTTGACTTTCAGCTTCCCAGCTTTAACTGTGGAATTAAATAAACATTGTTAATAAGGAGTGTACCAGAAGAAAGAAAAACAAAGGAAGAACAGATTATTAGTGGAGGGAACAACTTAAACTCCCTCCACGTTTTTCATTGCATATAGACACTATAGGAGCAGAGGCGGATGCAGGATTCAAACTCTATAGCTTCAATCTTTAAAGTTATTCATTGAATCCATTATATTTTTAAAGTTACGGGTTCATATAAACTATAATATCTATTGCATTTTTTGTGGATTTTTACACGTAAATGTATATTTCGAGTCAAGTACTGCCCAGTATTACAAAGCTGCATCTGCCCCTGTATTAGAGTTGTTTGCCTGTTGCTACATAGAGAACATACTCCTCATTCTGCGTCTACTTAGCAGCAGTGGCGGATCCAATAATGGATTCGCGGGTTGAGAATGTAGTGCTTCGTGGTCGAATAGAGTTAAATGTACGTTTCAGAATCCACTTTTTGTACCCAGAATCACAACGTCTTAAGTTATTAATCCGACACTTATCAGCAGATACAATTACAGCTCTCAGTATGAGTATAGAATGAAGAAGAATCAATCAATTACACAACTTTAAGAACTTGAGGACTTCACCTTGATACCATATTGCAGGAAGGGGTCATTTCTTGAAGCAAACAGCAGGAAGGTCCGCCAGAAAATGCTCTTTTAACCAAAGAAAAATCAAGCAGAGCTCTCAAACCAAAATCATTTAAAGAATTGCCGTCAATTTTATTATAAGAGCATCTAATAGTGGGGTCATAGCTCACCTGTCAAGAAGAAAAACTCTTCAGTATGAACAAGTCTCATGTGAATATGATTTTGCTCTTTTCCTAACTGATAATGGTGTTTTGAATCATTGATATGTTGACAAAAATATTAGTTTACTATTCATGGAAAGACCTACCAGCCTTTGCATGTATGTACTTTTTGTTGGTGACATTATTGCTTTATTGCCAGCACACTCAAAACATATACGTAAACGTAATCTTGAAACTTATACATACCCAACATTGTCGATAATATGAATTGATTTATGGACAGTAACATTAAAAACACATGAAGTTCGATGTGTTTCCATAGATATGGCAACAGTTGTCCTTTTTGCCATTTATGTGGAGGTTGGGAATATTATCAATCTACTAGGATTGCTTTTCTTGGAAAAAGACTGAGCTGTCAAACACGCTATTCAGTTTTTATCCACATAGCTGCACATGAATCTTGTGAAAAGCAAGAAACATTAGAAAAAGCCTATCTATTTGACTTTTTATAGCGTTTAACTGTTTAATTAGGTACGCTTTGAATTTCTTGCAGTAAGGATTGTTCACACGAGCAAATAACAGATTTATTCACGCCTTGATCTGCTACTTTTTTAGTTTCAGCTTTGAGCACGTCTCATTCTCAGGGGAGTTAATAGTTCGGTTTGGCCGGTTATTTTATAAAATTTGTGTCATATCAATTTTTCGGTTATTCTGTTATGTAAATCAAAATTAGACTTTTTGAAACCATCCCAATCATGGCGGTTCTTCTTCGGTATCGATACGGTTCGGTTAATTTTCGGTATTTTTTTAAATGTCATGTAAAAGTCACTAGTAAAAATAGAATGCAAATACGTACATACTTTAATGGAACTTAGCAAAACTTTCTAGAAATTTTTACTGTTTTAAATGATGATGAATTATGAAAACATGAAAGATTGCCATAATATAGATCTATCAATTACTCTACCACTGCATAAAAGAAACTATGCAAAGACAAAGAAAAGATAAATCACACAAGTAGAAAGATATTAACCAAATTGGGACTCAAAAATAAAGTCTACAAAAGATTAAAATATTCAAAAAGATAAATACGAAAGAAATCATATTCAATAAATTATATAGTTTGATATTTCATAATCGTTAGAATACTTTGTTTCTTGCTAGTGAATATGCTGGAAATAATTTAGTTTCAATAGGAGTAGCATAATAGGTTTGGGAATTAGAATTTTGATCTTAATTACTTGTTGGCTTGTAACCATTTTCATAATTCCAAGACCCAAGGAAAGATTTAATACATTATTATTTTTAAACTTAATATATAAATATGTTTTCCATATGTAAATTTATTCGATACGGTTCGGTATTTTTTTTGGTTTATTTTCATAAAATAAAAGACTTACCCTAATTGTTGGTACGGTTGTAGATTTATATAAAAACTTATGGCTTTATTAAAAGAAACTTAAAAATCAATTCGGTGCACTACGGTTCGGCCAGTTTAGTCGATTTTTAAAAATCCATTGACATCCCTACTCATTCTTACGACGGAAATTATGCTCAATTCAAGTGAGAATGCCAAGGTTTGGCAAAACTTGTAATCCAAAAAAATGCATAATGTTGTTACTTGCAACTCGCTTATAATTTTGCATTACTTCTTACCTGTCAACTTTACGTTAGGAGAAAAATAGATGGCCACTCTTCATTCGGTATCTGAATTTCACTGACCCGACTAATAAGAATTTGCACCATATAGACTCACTAAGGAGGAATAATGCGTTCCGTACCAAGAGGTTTTCCATTCGCAGATCAATCTGTACATCTTTGCTTTCAATGCAACGAGGATGGAGTCATACTGAACTCTCAACATAAAGAGTTCCTTCTCTACTGCACTCATTCTGGCTCCAAAAATTCTGATTATAAAGATTAACCCCATATTGTTACAAGCCTAAAATCAATACTATCTATATGCAATCGGGTATTAATATCATCAGAAATCCACAGGATATACATCAACAAATTGCTCAGACATTCATATATACAAAGGATAGACCCCATTGTTTCCCCTCTTAGTTTATCTTCTTTTTTCTTCTTCTTTGAAATCCCTTTCCATTCTCCCTTGCTTGTTAGTAACAGGTCCATTCATATCTCTGACATGGCTATAAAAGTGCAAACCTTTGAGTAACCTACTGGCTTCTCACAATCCTGCAATTTTAAGACTTTTAACAATCACTTAAAGAAGAATAAAAGAGTTGACTGGATAAGTGATAATCAAAAGAGTAAGAAGTCTTGCCTCCCAAGTCGCCTGAGCTCAGGCTGTTCGAGCAGCATATCTTGAATTGGCTTTATCGTCATTCCCTTGGCGCCAGAACTACAATGGACAATAGAAAAGGACCCTCTTAGTGATGCTGAGATCAAATCTTATGCCTCACATGTATGCAAGAAATACAAAAGCAATTCAAGACTCGTAGTAGTTCTCTTCCCATTGACTGGTACATAGTTTGCCTATATACATGCTGTTAAACTTCAAATATTCGCTGGCATCTATATGCAAGGCTAGGGGAGACTGTCTTCTCCTAGATTAATTGGTTCAACAGAGATTTACAAGCATAACATCTCATGCCACATGCAGAAGAATTCGATTATTCGACCAGTATTTGACACTGATGTATCATCCAGCTAAAAGCATAATTCTGAAAGGAATTTTCTATCTGAGAAGGTGGATGATATTCTGGTACAAACTAAGACGGTAAAATGGAGGGACAAAGGAAGTATCTCTTACCCTATTCTTGGCCTAAAGTTTCCCCTGTTATGTGATTGGAATAGAAATTTACAAAAAAGGAAAGGAAATACATTCTCTATTTTCCCACTCCTCTCCCAAGCTTTCTTTTACAATGCAATGGAATTAGGTAAAAAGTAAGAAAGGAAACATCAAGAACATAAATGGTAAATTAAATACCTGTAAATGAAGTCGAGGGACACAAGTCTGTGGTGAATGGTATAATCACTTCCGACATACGTGGCGACCAGATTACCAGAGTCAGGGTGGGGCCAGCTCCTTGATGTGGGAAACCGCAGTATAAAAGTACCTGGGTCTTGACCTCTAAGTGAAGATTCTGCTTCTTCCTTGGTAATGAACCCTTCAATCCACACGGGTGGTGCAGAACCCCACAATGAAGTAATACACTGCTGTGACAACGTAAAAGCTATTGGATACAGCCAACACCACACCTTTTCAAAATTGTCTTGAGAAACTAGATCTTGACAACCAGAGACTCTCCTCAGGAGGTCAAAATCCTGCAAGTTAGACAAATTCATCAGCATATTCTAGCAGGCCATTTTTGCAAGATAATTTAGGTAAAGCAATTTAAGGAGATATCTATGAGATCTTAATATAAAGTGAAGTCAGAAAAACCTGACAAAAAGGTGAAGAATTATTATGTGTGGTGTAGCTTCACGCAAAAACTATTTTGAAAGTTTGTGTTTAACTCAAGAATGATGAAACTGTTAAAAGCTGGTGGAATTTCGGTATGGTCGGAAAAAACTGAGATACACTCTTACCGACTTCCCAAGTATGCTATCTACACTTTATCCCATGATCACATCTAGTTATAATATCTTCCCACACACCCAATTGACATTGCAAGTCAAGAAACGGAATATAGTTGATAAAAGAAAACATTTCTTGCTACAGTGTCAACCCTTCCAATGGGTAGCAAAACCTGTCTCTGGAAGTGTAAAATGGCCTTCCCAAATAGGTGTGTACGTGGATTTGGAACCTCGGAGAATATGTGGGTATTTTCCAAAAAACCGAGGGAATAACAGCAAAGTTACGCCCTCTTTGAAGTAGTTTTTCAGACTATGTACAAGTTTACAGAGAAAAAAGAGAACCTGATAAGTTAGAGATCTGGTATGGCCAAATGTCATCTTCAGGAAATGCTCTTGAAGCCCAGACACCAAATTCTCCCAAAGGACATGGTGGTTGTCATCGGATATTAAATTCCAACATTTGATTCCCACTTCTATCAGCCTCTTTGAAATTGATATTTGATGTCTAAAAAAGTAATGTTATTCATACAAATTGAACAGCAAAATTCTGCACAAACTGGTAGAGACAACAGTATACAAGGTAACTAAATAGTGATGACAACAATGAAATGAATATGGAAATGGAAACCCGACATGTATATTTTGTTTATATCCTATGAACTACATGCCAATCTAATCCTGATCCATAAATTCAAAATCAATATACTAATTTCATAGTTAAAATTTGCCCTAGATGCATATTGCAAGTGCACACCTTTTACCGCAATCAGGAAACAAGCAATCCTTCCATCTTAAATTTATATTTGATCCTATTAGTGATGTCACAGAGAATCTGTTGCTTTTCAGAAAGAACTTTTTCTTTATTTCTAATTGTTTAAAATAATTTATTCTAAACCTCATGAATTAATGAGTAAAAAAATTGGCAAAACAGCTATGCGTCTGAGCTAGTCATTTCTCAGGAGCAGAGTCATTTTCAGATCATTTATGAGGATTTCTTTTACTTTTGGAGGCCAATAGCACTTAGGAATTACCCTTCCAGATCTCCTTTCTTGTTTCTCTATTTTACTAGTGTTATTCCAACAAGTTAGCAATTTCAAATGCAAACAAAGATAAAGGAAACAAGGGGGGGGGGGGATCATAAAACATAAGGCACAAAAACCTTCTGATTTTCTGCGCTATGAGATAAATAGAAAATGCTTTTTTGCTTATTGCCACCCCTTATAAATGGAACTGGTATTTATGCTCTATATAGTGATTTGGTTCTTTCAAAATTTTTAATACATCCATGGTGTTGGTAATTGTCAAAAGTAGCACGGAGAATAGTAATCGTCAAGATGAGGAAATAACAGCTATAACTCCTAAAGAAAGGAATAAATGCCAAAAGTAGCACTACAAACTAGATGGTGTTAGTAATCGTCACTTCGACATGCAACAATAAAATGAAAATATACCTGTGGTGTGAACATCCAGAGAATAAAGAAATTCTCTCCGCAAAGGTTGCAAGTTCTTCTTCTTTAGCACTCATTGCCATTTCCTTGAGAAGAAGACGCCTCTCATTCAGGTCACCGAGGCAGTATTTAAAAACATCCACATCTGAGATTGGATCTCTGTTACTTGGAAAGTCATCAATACCAGAGTTTGTGGTTTCACTGTTCTCTGAATCAGAGGAGAAATTTTGTGCCCCACCATGGCTGACTGGTCTTGCCACCAAAGAATTCAGATATGCATAGTTATCCTATTTCCAATGCATGTTTAGGGAGAGATCATAATAATGACAATAATTAAGAAGTTGTAAACAAGACAAGATTACAGGAAAAAATTGGTACAGGGAAGCAATGACAAGGAGAATAATTATGATGATGATGATTGGACCAGCAATAAATATTGATGAGAAAATCAGGTAGTAATAAAATTATTCTAGATCACAGTCCCGTGCAATTGGTGACCCTAATAGGAAGCACGTGTTGCCAAAATGAGAAGTTTTAGAAGGCATTACTGAGGAAACGGAGTGGCATTGAAGGAAAAATAGAAGGACCAGCATTTTTAAAAGTGAAAAGCGTAAAAAAAGCAGTAAGGTACATGAGGAAGTGAAAATTGAATATTGAAGGACACACTCCTTTGAAGAGAAGTGCATATATATGAATATAAAACTGTAATTACCAAAGCAATAAGAATAACTAAGTTCAACATACAGTAAACAATAATGCCAATGTTAATCCAATTTCTTAAAATTAAGATTCAAAAAAATGACCGCTTACTATTTGTATCACCTTGTGCGATATTCTTTTAAGTGCACACTTCTCTAAAGTGCATGACTTCACCCGTGAAGCGACAAACCCTCACTTTGCACTGCTTTAAGTGACAAATGATGTTTTTAACAGCATGATGACAAAAAGAAGCTTAATTTTCAAAAACCAGCAATAGTTTGTACTTTCAACCTTATTCACCACTTAAGCAAGTAAGCTAGTTTACAAGGAGCAGCATCCATAAGCATATATTAGTTATGTCATCCAAGAAATAGTGTCAGAACATGCTAAAAATAATAGGATGAAGCAGATGTTTAAAATACCTCAGAGATCCAGGAATGAGATTTTGATTCACCATTAGCTTGCTGCAGCACAAAATCATCCTTAAAATTTGCACATAGTTTCTCTTGTCCTAATTTGACCCGCTTTGATGAAGGACTTTGTTTTGCTTCACGTACAATACAGGGCAGATCAGAAGAGCCATCCTCCAATATAGGAGATTGAGATCCATTTAGTAAATGGATTCCCAAAGATGATTTCCTCAACATTAGAGAGGCCGCCCTAGTGTTACGATTCCGAGAAATACACCGGATTGGTCTGGAGAATACCTCAAGGAAAGGATAATTACCCATTTTTGGAATCTCAAACCTAATGCAGAAGAGCCTGTTATCGCACTTGGATGAAAGCTGCAATTGGGACAAAAGGTCAATTTTCTAAATGGTTTTAATAGAAAGAAGTGATCATAGCATTAGTATTTTAATTCATCTCCAAGCATAACCTGTCATCAATTTCCATGTAGAAGTGAACTACAACAATACACTACATAATGTTGTAATAAACCTTACACGTGAGCAGCTACAGAAAAGGGTGCTCAAGTTCACAGATTATAAACTAGGAAGAGTTTTGTGAGACAAAGTATATCCACATTGATGTGCTCATCCCATAGAATAATTATCATTTTAACTGTGCCTAAATCTGCAACAGCTATGATCACGTTAAAATAACTCAACGGGAAGAGGAACAAACACTAACACCTACTAACCAATATTATATTTGCCTCATTAATCACAGATCTTCGTTGCAAGTGGAGATTATTTGTTTCCTGAATTAATAAACCTTCTTCCAAAGCAAGTATTTTCTTATTCAAGATTGCAATCAACAGACAGCTTCTGGCCACTTTGTATTGCATGTGTTAAAAGAAGAAATACAACTATCCAGTATGGTACCTGAGATATCTTGAGCTTAAAGGAAGCACGTCCACTAATTACTTTGCTTGGTCTATCAGAAGAAGCATATTCAATTCCATCATAATTTGTAAGAAGAGGT
Source organism: Nicotiana sylvestris (assembly GCF_000393655.2). Lineage (NCBI taxonomy): Eukaryota > Viridiplantae > Streptophyta > Magnoliopsida > Solanales > Solanaceae > Nicotiana > Nicotiana sylvestris. The sequence goes on from NC_091063.1 coordinate 56,583,839, forward strand.
GCCTCATCATCAACTGGCTTCTCAACTGGTGCTTCGTCATCGGCATACACAAGCGAAGCAACAACCTTTAAAAGCATAGCATATATCCATAAGAACACTTGCAGCTAACTTAAGGACTTCATTAAACTTTTTTGTATGGACAAATAAACAACAAACCTCCACTTCTTCGGTTATGGGGCGACTAAAGTTATCCATCAGTGTTACATCTAAAGAAAAGTTTCTCCGGCAGGAGGCCTGCATTAAACATACAGGTAAAGGAGTAAAAAGAAACTTGTAACCAATAACATAATTACGTAAAGGAGCAAACTCCCTCTTGCTAATTTAATTTCATGAGAGCACCAAATGTATCACCTACAGCTTTTCACCATGTTCATCTCAGAATACTGTAGTTCTCTCTCTCTCTCTAACTCGGTTGCTTTCTTACCACTACCTCAACCAGCACACTAATTACCTTTAAACAGTAGTGTGCTGGATTATAGCCTGTTTGGCCAAGCTTCTCCAATCCAAGAAGCACTTTTTTTCAAAAAAAAAAAAAAAAGTGCTATTTTTCATAGTTGAAGTGTTTCGCCAAGCTTTTGGAAGGAAAAAAGTGATTTTGAGGAGCAGCAGAAGCAGTTTTGGAGAAGCAGAAAAAGTAGCTTCTCTCCAAAAGCACTTTTGAGAAAAATACACTTTGAAGCGGTTTTTAAAAGCTTGGTCAAACACTAATTGTTGCTCAGAAGTGCTTTTTAAATTAATTAGCCAAACACAAACTGTTTCTCGCCAAAAGTACTTTTGAGAAAAGCACTTCTCAAAATAATCCGATTTTTGCAGCTTGGCCGAATAGGCAAGTAGTCTCACTTTAATAAATTACACATTATTATCCCCAATAAGAAGATACGCCTAATTCCTATCTATTTTGAGATGGATGATCAGATAATGAGCTTTACCAACAATTGAACATGTCACTATGCAACAGCTCTTGAATGACAAAAGTAGGTCTCAATATTCCAATATATGCAAAGTTATATAACATATTGCATGGTTAATGCAGCCACACTCCTTCAAGCCCTTGAGAGATGTTAGAGTGTCAATTGACAACAGTTGAAGATTTAAGATCAGCAATGGTAAAATTCAACATCTTATCACCAAAAGAGGCATACTTTAGAATTTTTTTGAAGAACCAGCGTTACAAAAAAAGTCTACAGTATGCCTTTATCATCGATAAAGATATCAAAGTTAACCGTTTCTGATCTTAAATCTTTGACGGTTGTCAATGACATTCTGGCATCACTGAAGGACTTGGAGGAGTGTGGATTTCATGTAACATAGCAATCTTTCACCACCTAGCTTTGTTTCCAATATTAAATATCAACTTAAAATAGAAGATATACGACAAAGTTGTGTAGTTATGGCATATGTTTGAGACACTCTAAAGTTACAATACTCAATCCTGGAAGACTATTCAAAACAGAACTAGAAGTCTGAAATGGGAAGCGGGATCAACTTTTTATAATGTTCCTCAATGATTTGCATGCAAATAATTTTATCAAGATTTCCATTCCCCCAGGATATCTTTTCCAAAGAATTTCAAAGTAGTGTATCTTTATTACCTTTCCACCAACAATACTCCAAACACCATCAGTGTCTTCTTCAATTTCATGCGCGCTTGAACTATCGATAGATAGTTGTACTGGAGGGTCCTGATAGGTGCACAAAGCGGTAGCAGAAACTAGTAAATACATGAGTAGACACAACAACAACAACAATAACAACAACAATAACAACAACAACAACAACAACAACAACAACAAAAACAACAAACCTAGTGGAATCCCACAAGTGGGGTCTGGGGAGGGTAGTGTGTACACAAACCTCACGCCTACCTTGGGAAGGTAGAGAGGTTGTTTTTGATAGACCCTCGGCACATGAGTAGACACAATCTTCGTAAAATTAATGACAATGTTGTTTACCTTAACATAGTGATTTTTGATAGATGATACTACTGGCAAGAGCTCTGCACTGTACACATAACCATCCAGCTGAGAACCCTTTCCACTAATGCAAGGAAACGATATTTCAGAACTGTCTGATACTGAATCATTGTTGAGTGAGGACGTCAAAGACTTCTCGCCTACAATCTCCCCATCAAGGTAGAGGCGCAAAAGATTTTCTGTGACCTGAAATGCTCCAAGGATAAGGGTTGCTTAAACACCCATAAAACAAGACAAAGTCACCAAAATTCTGGTAGTCAGAGAAGAGCAGATGACAACCTGATGAGATCTTGGACTGATGGTAGCTTTAGGATGATCCCATTAGTGTATTACCTTTGTTCCATCTCAGGGCACATTTTATCAAAGATCTCGTTTGTGCATACAAATTCAATTTGTGTAACACATCATGTCATACCAACAATCCTACTAATCTACTCTTCTTTGTGCTGTCAGAACATACATGGCTGATATCACTAGTTTAGTTTGTTGGAACAAAACCAGTTGAAGCAGATGACTCATAGAGCTATTGGACAATGAGTTCTGTAATCAATCTAGCTTTGCCAAAATTTTGGGGCAGAAAAACATTCATTTGTAATTATTTTCATTTCGTTATAAAGAAGTGGAAAGCCACTAGGCCTAAACCAGTTTTTTGATTTCCCTATTCTTGTGCTAAAGCTCTTGAAGGGGAGCCTTAGAGTAACAGCAAAGTTGTCTCCATTTGACCGGTCACAGGCTCGGGCCGTGGAAGTAGCCACTAATGCTTGCATTAGGGTAGGTTGTCTACATCACACCCCTAGAGGTGCGGCCCTTTCTCGGACCCTGTGTTAATGCGGGAATGCTTTGTGCACCGAGCTGCCCCTTTTTTGTGTTAAAGCTCCCTTGTCCAGAGCAAACTTATTGTCAATATCAATATGCCTAATATAGTGAGAATGTGCAACAAAAAAAATTAACTATAGAAGGTAACAATGCCCATTGTGGAGTAAGAAATTAGCAACACGACCATGTTAAAGTAGATAAATGGGAAAACATCGCATCAACTGCTAAGAATAAAGTAAAAGTTATTTACCTCACATCCAACATGAACCCATTTCTTCGTAGAAAATTCACTTTCTGAAGTTGCATACACATCTTCCCTCCACGAAGTTAGTAAAGGATAAAGCAAAAGTCTCTTCTTCTCATCAAGTAACAGGAAAGGAGCATGGGATGTGACATCTGAATGATTCTGCATAATCATCAAAAACCATATGAAAGGAAAAATGGTGCAAAGGAAAAGTTATCTTGCAGAACATAGTCAATAGAAAGCCTCTTCCTTTAATTTTACTGGAAACAAATGGAGGGACATGGCTAGGTTTATGACTTCGTCGAAAAGTACTTGCAACTCTGAAAAAAATTCTATCTGTTAGTAGGAAGGCATGATTTGCAGATAGCTACACTTGGTCACAAATTCAATTACCAAAAATCAAAAGCTAATAGGCAACACGAAGTAATGATGAAATACTATATGACTTAAAGACAAAGACAGTACTCGGGTAATCCTGAACACGATATAAATGAGACTTTTGCTAAGGTGGCAAACATATCCTAAAGGCAAATGACCAGAAAATATGAACAATTCACATTAGCCAGAAGACAAAGTTTGCAACTTGCAATTATCTAAACCATGTACAAGCTATAAAGTAAGAATCTTTCCAACAAGAATGAAACCTAAATCGGAAACTTTAAAGTAACCTCTACAAATAATTATATGACATTATCAAGATTTCATCAGATCAAATTGAATAGAAGGGGAAAAGGCAAATGAATACGTCCCAAATAGTAATGAGGTAATCAAGAGAAAATAAAGCTGCAAATAAACCAAAAACAAATGAAAAGAATAGCTATAAAAGAGCTTTACCTGCAGAAGAATTGTGGAGGGTAAAGTTGATGCCTTATTCAAGTAAAACCAGAAGCAGAGAAAGACCCCATTTGTGGCATCATAATCTTTGAATTCCACTTGAAGATCTTCCAAAAAGCCGTAATCTTGAATACCCATAATTCCCTTTTCAGCTTTCTTGAAAAAACAAAAAATAATGAAAAGAATACCAACAAGTCCAAAATCCCAACGAAGCAGTTGTTGTATTCGTCACTCTCTGTTGAAGCAGTTCTAGGGGCAATGGTGTTTTCTTGACGGCTGTTAAATAACGGTTGGTAGTGTCAATCGGCAGTTCAGGTTCTAGTCTTTCACACTTCCCCCCAAACCAAAGAAGTATTTGGGCAGAATCGTATGTATCGCGGACTAGCGGTACATTTAAACAGTTAAACAAATAGACGAGCGACACGTAGGATTTAATGGGTGTATTAAGTGGAAAAGTGCGGTAAGAATTGTCATTTTTAAATCGGCGCTTTCAACGCGAAAGTCTTCCTTTTTTCAGCACGATTTCCGCCTATTTATAATTTGCTTTTTCGCTTACGAAATTATAATATTCTACTATTCACATTTTGAAATGTTGTAGGCCTTTGCCTAATAAGGAAATTAGAGCTTAAAGTCTACGTACGGTTATAATTGGGTTTGCCCTTTGTATGACTAATCGAGATTAGAATATGATGTATCAAGGTTCAACCTTGAGTCATATCAAATCATAATGCAAAGTTAGGTTGCCGAGCTCGTGGCCCTGAGACCGATCAAAATCGAGATCGAACAAGATAATGATTGAGGGAAGTTTATCGAGTCAAATAACGGAAAATCGAAATATCCGCAATCGGGTGAAGATCACGGCGCTGTCACACCTCCTTCTTCCGCCCCCCGCGAGGATGCGAAGGAGTTTTCTCAAATTAAAGGACAGTCGAAACGGGATTTGTTTATTTATTTCAGAGTCGCCACCTGAGAATTTTAAGGCGTCCCAAATCACCGGTTTTAATCCCGAATCGAGGAGAACATGACTCTGTTTGTCATTCTGCGAACCAGAAATCCGAGTAAGGAATTCTGTTAATCCGGGAGAAGGTGTTAGGCATTCCCGAATTACGTGGTTCTAGCACGGTCGCTTAACCATTTTTATATTTGGCTTAATTATCTTGATTTACTAAATACATTTTTTTTCTTGTTGCCCGATTTTATTACCGTTTTTGTTTAGATGGTTTATAATTATATAAACGAATCACGCGTACGTATATTCGTATTATATACCTTTTATAAATGTAGAGAATCGTGTCACGCATACGTGTACACAAAAAAATTGATAATATTTTTATATTTTTATTATAAAAAAAATTTGATGTTCGAAATTGTGCTTAAAATAAAATTAAGAACATTCATCACTCTTATATGATTGGATAGTGAACTGCACATCTCGGGTTATACGAAATTAATTTAATATCCTCCGACGAATCTCCTTTTATTAAAATTTTGGCTCAAAGTTGCGCGAACGCATAATCCGAACTGCCTTAAAAATGTAATTAGGCCACGCGAACGTATCCCTAATTTCACAGAATATTTCTTGATGGTAACATAAAATTCTCTACAAATTGTTTATTACATCCATCTATTTTTAAATATGAAAGTCGTGGGAAATCGCTGATTTGGACGTCTTCAAATTTCTTGAAAAGAATTCAAAATTTATTATGTGTTGACCGCAAGTTTTATTTTATGCGTATGAATTATATACCTCAAAACTATTCAAATTTTTAAGAATTAATGATATGAAAAACAAACAACGTGTAACTAAAACTACCATTTTCATCGTGAATACAATATTTGTATACCCAAAAAAAAACGAATTGCATGCAAGTCTAGGAAAAGAATTAATTTGATAAACAAACTAATGGTTTTCGAAGAATTTTTATTGTTATATTTTGAGCGAACTCTATTTTTATATATCTTTGACATAAATGTGGCAATTCGTATTTATAAACCCCCCTCCTTCTCACCTACTTGTTTTAGTCCAAAGTTATAATTATTTGGTTAATTATGCTTACGATGATTGAGTTTGGGATAGATATAATCAAACCGATTCTTATTCTCAGCCTATGTGAACTATTTGCAAACACTAACTCTACACTTTGTAAAAATTATTGACATTATTTTTTATACTATTTTTAAAGAAATGAATTGATCGCATTCTTAAAGTAATTGGGCTATTTGTTATAAAAAAAACTAATCTACAAATCGATTTAATAAGATGACATTACATGTAACGTAGTTGTATATCTGAACCATTCATAATATTCCAACATAGTAAACGTAACGGATTATATCAATTCACCTTTCCACTATGGTTATACACATAACTGTTATTACGCCATATACGAACAAAGTACAAATAACATCGTTCAGCCTTAAACAAAATCGGATATTTGACAAAATAGGCTAGTAATGTAGTTTCTTGATATTTCCATACTATTCTATACTTAGCTAACAATATTACAAGATTTAATTAATGGCCAACTTTTTGCCATGTTCCCTATCTCGATAATTCAAACAATAAATGTCATCACTAAACTTCAAAGTAAATAAGATTATCGTAGAAATTACTACTTCACAAGGTCAATTGGCTAATAGTTTATCATATCAAGTATAATACTATATTAACCAACTAAAACAAAACTGAAACTTAAACTAATAAATTTAATGAGTAGAAGACATAATTGTAATTCCGAACTTCATTTTTCTTGCAATGTTGAAGCTTTTCATGACATGAGTTTACAGATATGTACCTGGAAATGAGGGTAGAAGAGGTAAAGTTCAGCAGTAGCAGCAGCAACAAAACAGCAGAATATACCAATGTTTCAACATATTTGCAACAAACAGCAAGACCTGTGAGACCCAGACGCACAGTGGCAGGAATTTTAGGAAAATTTCAGATTTAAAACAAACAATATCAACAAACAAACCCGAACAGACTCAAGGAAACAATGTTTCTGATTTTCTTTCTTTCTTCTCTATTTGTTTCAGATTCTCTGTGTGTGTGTGTGTGTGCGCTTTTTTTTTTCTATTCTGTTTTTTTTCTGTTCTCTTCCTCCTTTTAAGATTTTTTGTTCTGATTTTTCTATGTATATTCTCTCTTTCTGATTCATCTTTTCTTTCTTCTACTTTTTTTTTCTGTCCAGTTCTTCCTCTTGTTCTATCTATCTTTTTTTTTCAGATTCGTTCTGTCCCCTCAAATCAGTCCCAACTCCCCCTCTTTATACAAGTTTTCCTCTTCTAATGCTGCCCGGACCCCCCTTTATTATCTAAGGCAGATTTTTCTCTTAAAATCTGCCACTAAACTGCTTTTTCTTAGTTAATCAGCATTTTCCCTTAATTTCAACCCCTCCACTTCCTTTGGTTTCCCATTATTACATTAATTAATACCCTATTTAACAAAGCACTAACACTAAAGTATTATCCCAACTGTTTCATTCCCAAATTGCCCCTGAAAAAACCCTTAAACTGCAGCTATAACCAATTCTCTTAAGTTCTGGACTGAATTTTAACTAAAATGCAACCTTCTAATCCAATAATATCAATTAACACTTGTAAAACTGAATTTAATCCAATGTCATATCCACATCAGGCCCTAGTTTTCAACAAGAAACACTATGATTCAAACCATTAATCCTATCAGATAATTCTGACCTTACATTGGATCAAACAGCATTACAATCTAGATGAAGGATTCAGGGATTAGACTGACTAAAGCAAGAATAAAGGAACAATTTCAATACACTGAATGAAACTAAACTGAATTTAAACCAAAACATCACATTAACACCACACAGAACTTGACAAAATAGTGAAACTAAAGTTGAACCAACAATCACATTAATACTGCACATCAAACTTCAATGATAGTGTGTACTCACATCCTAAACCAAATCGAACAGTCATTGAAACTAAGATAGATGGCTGCAGTGAGATAGTATACAGGGAACTAGCTTGAAATGAAAAGCCAACTACACAGGGAACGCCTTAAACTTCAATAAATTCAAAATGAAAGAGGTGTGGCATTGAATTTGCAGATGTAAAACTAACACATAATGTAGAGCAACCTTGATATATAAAAAAATGATCATTTTGAACCAAATAAAAGACAATAACAAAGGAAAGCAATAATCGAAACAACATTGAATACGTAAACTTAAATAGACAAAAATATTAAAACAAAACTCATCGGATGAACGGAAACTCAAAACCTGGTGTCCTTAACTTGTATTCAAACTCCCATTTTTGCTTTTAAGATCGAAATGAACCTTAATCGAATGTTCTCGGCTGAGAACTTTCGACTAAGGTTGATTACGACCTTAATTTCTTCTAATTTTTCCTTAACCCCCCGAATTAGGGTTTCTTAGTCGATTTTTTTGATCGAAAGTCCAACCCCTTTGGTACTGATTCGAGGCAAACTGTTAGGATAATGGGAATGGGATGGCTCGGGTGGTCAAATGGTGTTAGTTTGGAACTGATTGGAATGGCGCCGCCACCAGGGAATCTCATGGCGGCGCTAGGGTTCTTGGCTTTGATTCGATATTCGAGGGGTTCCAGGCTGATTCGAAGGAAACCCATGAGGCTCTAGTGGTGAGAGAGGTCCATAGGTTAAAAGGTGTGAGTTTGGTGGTTGTCAGATGAACTAGGGTTTCGGACTGCATCTTCGATCGAAGATTCGAAGACGTTGGCTGATATTTGGAGGATAAGGTTCAGGGATTTAGGATCGGGAAGTTGAAGTGAGTTCAAGGTGTGAAAATGGAGAGGTATGGCCACCGTTCGCCGCCGTGAGGGCGGTGGCTTGAGGTCCGGTCTTTGAAGACTCAGGGAAGAAGAGAGGAGAGGGGGGTCTTGCCTGGGGTGTGGGGTGAAACTTTTGGCTTATATACTAGGGTAATCAATGGATCTTGGCCGTTAGATCAAATGAGATTTACGACTGGGATTGCTTACTTAAGTGAAACGACATCGTATCATTTCCTTTAAGATCGGATCGGTCTCTGACGGGAACGGGTCGGGTAAAAGGTAATGCCTTTGGACCGTTGATCAATTCAAAATCAACGGCCCTTATCAAAGTTTCCCAAAACGACATCGTTTGGGGTATATTTGAGACGGACCGGACCTAGGGTTGTTTGGATTGGGCTGTGAGGGGGTTAATTTGGTTTGGGCCTGGATTTCGGTCCAAGTCTGATTTATGACTTATTTCCTATTTTTCTTTTAATTCCTAATTATTAGATTCCTAATTCTAATTATAAAAATCAAAATTAACCTTACAAAATATTAATCACCTTTTAACAACCATTAACACACAAGACAAAACATTAAACACACAATGACACATTAAAATGACAAAAATAGGATAAATGCATATTTTTTGTGATTTTCTTTTTCTTTTAGAGCTAAATAATAGTTTAATTAATTCTTAAATGCGTAATTAAATCCTAGATATGCATGCAACATGTATTTTTATTTTATTTTTCATTTAACTATAACAAAGTAAACATTTACGGACGAAACACAAATAATTATCCAATAAATGCCACATAAATACTAAAAATTGCACACTAAGAGAATTTTGTTTTTTTTTTTGATTTTTTTTTTTGAGTAGTTTTCGTGAGGCAAAAATCACGTGTTCACAGCTGCCCCTCTTTGTGCGAAAACTCGAAGAGTTTTCGTGCAAAGATAAAGTGAGCGGATACGAGCGATTTTTGCCTGTTCGAATACTCCGTGGGAAGCATTTTTTGAAAGATTTGGCCGAACCTTTGCTTCAAAGGTTTCCTACATATCCTTGGCTATAAAGGAATCAGGTCAATGTAGTTCGGGAAGTTTTGGTATCTGGGAATACCATGAGATTGCTTTTTTGCTGTTACTGCTGTTGCTTGTTGTTGCTACTACCTGCTGACCTCCTTATTACACCCTGCCTAAAGGAAACGAAAAGCTAAACTAGACCATGGTATATGAATTACAAAATCTTATCTAGATCATGCCCTTGTGTTTCTTGTTGCTTTGATGTCTTGGTGACTCATTTGATATCTTTTTGCTTCCAATTTGTCTTGTATTCTCCTTTGACCGCCGATCTCGAATTGTTTATTTCTTTTCGCCTTGTTTTTCATTGTGTCTTGTACTTCCTTCCTCTGTTTGGGACTCTTGTTGTTTCCCTCTGGGGATTTGGTTGGATTCCTCTGCTTTATTGACTCTAAGTGTACTCCTCTATTATATGGGCGGGCTCTTGACTTCAACCAACAATGTCAAAAACAAATTGCCATTCTGTTTTTTTCAGAGGGGCTCCTGATCACTTAAAATCTGTATTCCCTCATTCTCCAGGTGGGCTCCTGATTGCTGATACTTCAACTGTATTCCCTTATTCTCCAGGTGGGCTCCTGATTGCTGATACTTCAACTGTATTCCCTTATTCTCCAGGTGGACTCCTGATTGCTGACACATTAATTGTATTCCCTTATTCTCCAGGTGGGCTCCTGATTGCTGATACTTCAATTGTATTCCCTTATTCTCCAGGTGGGCTCCTGATGGCTGATACTTCAACTGTATTCCCTTATTCTCCAGGTGGGCTCCTGATTGCTGATACTTCAATTGTCTTCCCTTATTCTCCAGGTGGGCTCCTGACTGCTGATACCTCAATTGTATTCCCTTATTCTCCAGGTGGGCTCCTGATTGCTGATACTTCAATTGTATTCCCTTATTCTCCAGGTGGGCTCCTGACTGCTGATACCTCAACTGTATTCCCTTATTCTCCAGGTGGGCTCCTGATTGCTGATACCTCAATTGTATTCCCTTATTCTCCAGGTGGGCGCCTGACTGCTAATACTTCTTTTGCTCTTCCTTGTTCTCCAGGTGGACGCCTGATTGCTGATAATTCCTTTGCTCTTCCTTGTTCTCCAGGTGGACGCCTGATTGCTAATACTTCCATTATTCTTCCTTGTTCTCCAGGTGGACGCCTGATTGCTAATGCTTCTTTTGCTCTTCCTTGTTCTCCAGGTGGATGCCTGATTGCTATTTCCTTTGCTCTTCCTTGTTCTCCAGGTGGACGCCTGATTGCTAATACTTCTTTTGCTCTTCCTTGTTCTCCAGGTGGACGCCTGATTGCTATTTCCTTTGCTCTTCCTGAAACAAATATTTTTTTTGCCCCTGTTTTAAATTAGTTTAAGGCATTGTGGTTAGTTGCGGCATTCTTGCTGAGGGTGGGGTTTCTCTTTGTCCTGTTTTACTGCCTTGGAGTGGTTGAAAAGACTGTTTTGTCCTTGTAATTGATCCTTAACCGTAGGATCCCCAACTGTTGTTTTCACTTCAAACCCTTTCAATTGTAATCATATGTCTCTCCTGACATTACTGAACCACTTTTCTGTTTCAACTTTTCTCACACCCATATCTTATTTTCATCCTATTACTTCCTGCTTATCATGGCCGTATTTTGCATTATGCAATCTTGAATCTTGGTAGTATACCTTGACATTCCTTTTTATTTGTTTGGAACAAAACTTACCTCAAAAGCTCTAGAAGAGTAAGATTATTAGTGACGAAACATGACGATTTTGACAATTAAGAATGAAAAGAAAAATTCAAATTTGGATGACTGTTGGAGAAGAAATAAGGAACTTATCTGATTGGAGTTACTGGCACCAATGATCAGGGTATGCATTTTGGATTAATCAGCCCAGTCTATTTAACCAATCTCCTTTTCAATCTTTCTAAAATTCCCATAACCCAATTTTACTTTTGCCAACTTACAGACCTTGTTTGACTTGCAGTATCTTAAAGAGTTTTCACCGCCAAACCTTCCTCATTTATTTACTTCTTAATTCCTTTTCGCCTTATGGTGCCTGTGAAGGTTTTCACCAATAAGACTCTCTCTTTTTACTTTCTCTCAGCTTCCGTCGTCTCATGGTGCCCGTGCGGGTTTTCACCTATAAGACTCTCTCATTTTCATCGCTTTTTCTTGTTTGGACCAGAGTGTTACGAACCATCTTCATTTGCTTGACTCAACATTTTTCTAAGATTGGTCGAAAGGTTTTTTGGTATGTGTTTGGAATGAAAGGGTATCAAAAGTTAAATAATTTTGATATGGGTTAAAATTACAACTTTTGGAATCATTTTCTTATTGCCAATACAATTCCTGCCCCAGCTTCTTGATTGGGGTCTCTTGATGTTTCATTTTATGCACATTATGCATATTATGCACCCTATGACCGAGCCGTGAGGCGCCTACGTATCCTCTTTGAGGAATCAGGTCAAACGTAGTTCATTCCTAAAATAATACATTTTTTTAATTGATTCCAAAAGAGGGTAGGAAAGAAACAAAATATGGCTCAAAAGGGGGAACAAAGGATACAGTGTTTGGATAGCAGAATAAATTGCCTTTGTCATTCCAATCTTCGAAATAATGCCAAATACAAACATTCAATAATTATACCAAAGAAAAATCATGCATAATATCTCTTTACCGCATCAGAATTGATAGCCATGTCTATGCATTTTCCTTCAACATCTGTTAAACATAATGCATCATTGGACAATACTCTGGTCACAATGAACGGTCCTTGCCAATTTGGGGAAAATTTGCCCTTTGCTTCAACCTGATGTGGAAGAATACGTTTCAGCACATGCTGACCCACTTCAAACTTCCGGGGACGCACCTTTTTGTTGTATGCTCTTGCTATTCTTCTTTGGTACAATTGGCCATGACATACTGCTGCCAATCGTTTTTCATCAATCAAGTTTAACTGTTCCAAACGGGGTTTGACCCATTCATCATCATCAATCTTAGCTTCGGCGATGATCCAAAGGGAGGGAATTTCAATTTCAGCAGGAATTACCGCCTCAGTGCCATATACCAACAAATAAGGAGTTGCTCCTACTGAGGTGCGCACAGTAGTGCGATATCCCAACAACGCAAATGGTAATTTTTCATGCCATTGTCTTGAACCTTCTACCATTTTCCGAAGTATCTTCTTTATGTTTTTGTTTGCTGCCTCGACTGCTCCATTCGCCTTGGGCCGATATGGGGTGGAGTTGTGATGTATAATCTTAAACTGTTGACATACTTCTCTCATTAAGTTACTATTAAGATTAGCACCGTTATCTGTGATGATCACCTTTGGGATTACAAATCGACATATGATATTTGAGTGAACAAAGTCGACCACAACTTTCTTGGTCACTGATTTGAATGTTTTGGCCTCAACCCATTTGGTGAAATAATCAATGGCTACCAGAATGAATCTGTGCCCATTGGATGCTGTCGGCTCAATTGGTCCAATAATATCCATGCCCCAAGCGACGAAGGGCCATGGTGCCGACATTGTGTACAACTCGGATGGTGGAGAATGAATCAAATCCCCGTGTATCTGGCATTGATGACACTTGCGCACAAAATTGATACAATCTCGCTCCATGGTAAGCCAATAGTAACCAGCTCGGAGAATTTTCTTTGCCAACACATATCCGCTCATGTGGGGTCCGCAAACTCCCGAATGTACTTCAGACATGACAGTCGTGGCTTGTTTAGCATCTATGCATCTTAATAATCCAAGATCTGGTGATCTTTTATACAAAATTCCTCCACTTAAGAAGAATCCATTTGCCAATCGCCTAATGGTTCTCTTTTGATCCCCTGTGGCTTGTACTGGATATATCCTCATTCTAATATACTCCGTGATGTCGTGGAACCATGGTTCACCATCAAATTCCTCCTCAACCATGTTGCAGTAAGCGTGTTGATCGTGGACTTGATTATGCAGTGGATCCACATAAGCTTTGTCCGGATGGTGCAACATTGATGCTAGGGTAGCCAATGCATCGGCAACCTCATTATGGACCCTTGGAACGTGCTTGAACTCCACTGATCGAAAATGCTGACAAAGATCATGTAAACATTGCCGGTATGGTAAGAGCTTCAGGTCTCGTGTTTCCCATTCTCCTTGAATTTGATGTACCAGAAGATCCGAATCTCCCAAGACCAAGATTTCCTGGATACCCATGTCTGCAGCTAGCCTTAACCCCAAAATACAAGCTTCATACTCAGCCACATTATTGGTGCAATAAAATCGAAGTTGAGCCGTAACAGGATAGTGATGTCCGGTTTCAGAAATAATTACAGCTCCTATCCCGACTCCTTTCATGTTAGAAGCCCCATCAAAGAAAAGTTTCCAGTCGGGTTTCTCAATTTGCTCCATCTCATCGATATGCATTATTTCTTCATCTGGAAAATAAGTCTTCAAGGGCTCGTACTCTTCGTCGACTGGGTTTTCGGCCAAATGATCGGCCAATGCTTGGGCTTTCATCGCAGTCCGAGTCACATAGACGATGTCAAATTCTGTGAGCAATATCTGTCACTTTGCAAGTCTCCTTGTTGGCATAGGCTTTTGAAAAATATATTTCAACGGATCCAGACGTGAAATGAGGTAAGTAGTGTAGGATGACAAATAGTGTTTCAATTTCTAAGCTACCCAAGTTAGGGCGCAACATGTCTTTTCCAGATGAGTATACTTAACCTCATAAGCTGTGAATTTCTTGCTACGGTAGTAGATGTCCTGTTCTTTTCTGCCGGTGGGGTCATGTTGCCCCAATACACAACCAAATGAATTTTCCAAGACCGTCAAGTAAAGAATCAGAGGTCTTCCTGGCTCTGGCGGGACCAGCACGGGTGGGTTTGACAAATATCCTTTTATCTTATCAAATGCTTCTTGACACTCATCAGTCCATTTGACCGCAGCATCCTTTTTCAACAATTTGAAAATAGGCTCACAAGTTGTCGTGAGCTGAGCAATAAACCTGCTGATGTAATTCAACCTCCCCAACAAACTCATTACTTCAGTTTTGTTCCTTGGAGGTGGCAATTCTTGGATGGCTTTGATCTTTGATGGGTCTAGCTCGATGCCTCGCCGACTGACTATGAATCCCAACAACTTTCCAGATGGAACACCAAATGCGCATTTGGCAGGGTTAAGCTTGAGGTTGTACCTGCGAAGTCTTAAGAAGAATTTCCTCAAGTCCCCAACGTGGTCGGCCTGATGCTTTGATTTTATGATCACATCGTCCACGTATACCTCAATCTCTTTATGTATCATATCATGAAACACCGTGGTCATTGCTCTCATATAAGTTGCCCCGGCATTCTTTAAACCAAATGGCATTACCCGGTAGCAATACGTTCCCCATGGGGTGATGAATGCCGTCTTTTCCGCATCTTCTTCTTCCATTAGAATTTGATGATACCCGGCATAACAATCCACAAAAGATCATATCTTATGTTTAGCACAATTATCGATCAAAATATGGATATTGGGTAATGGGAAATTATCCTTCGGACTTGCTTTGTTGAGATTGCGGTAATCGACGCATACTCTAATCTTGCCGTCTTTCTTTGGCACAGGAACGACATTAGCCAACCAAACAGGATATCGAGTGACTCGAATGACCTTTGCCTCCAATTGTTTGGTGATTTCTTCTTTAATTCTCACACTCATATCAGGCTTGAACTTTCTCAACTTTTGCTTGACAGGAGGCAGCATTGGATCAGTGGGCAATTTGTGAACCACTAAATCAGTGTTCAAGCCCGGCATGTTGTCATATGACCATGCAAAAACATCTTTGAATTCGATGAGCGTTTTAATTAACTCTTCTTGGATCTTTGGTTCAAGGTGTACACTTATTTTAGTTTCTCGGATATTATTCGTGTCCCCTATATTGATGTCTTCGGTATCACTAAGATTAGGTTTGGTTTTTTCTTCAAAATGAATTAACTCTTTACTAATCTCTTCGAAAGACTCATCCTCATCATATTCTGATTCATAATCACAATATACTTCTTGAATTATTATTTCGGAACCAGATTGATTTTTAAG
This sequence comes from Nicotiana sylvestris, assembly GCF_000393655.2. NCBI lineage: Eukaryota > Viridiplantae > Streptophyta > Magnoliopsida > Solanales > Solanaceae > Nicotiana > Nicotiana sylvestris. The sequence continues at coordinate 56,599,603 of NC_091063.1, forward strand.
ACTGGGTTGAGGATTCCTTATGCATGCAATATCACTAGAGCCAGCATAAAAAGGACTGTACAGAAAAAGAAGAAAAAGAAAAGAAAAACTATTAGGAATGATAATGAAAAGGAAACTGTATTTCATTGGATGATAAAAGGCAACAAGGTTTGCACACTTCAAACAAACTGTAAGATAAACATTGGGATTACAACCCTGAAGTAACCCAAACAAACTGAACGAAAATCAAAATAAACTACCCAGACTCCTTTCGAATGGGGAGAGGAGTGGCTTTCCAATTATTAAGCTTTGTCTCTGGCCCAACGAATTGAATTTTCGCGTTGCTAGAACCTTCACCACTTTCCACCATGTTCACATCGTCAAACAACTTTTCAAATCTTTCAATTAATTCCTCCTCAGGATTAATCCTGGATTTAGGAATTGTTGTTATCGGGTGATTTCTGATACCGGTCTTGACAAAAGACTTTGATAGATGTGGAACTGGATTTGGAAGGACCCATACCTTCTGTTTTGGCTTTCTGGCCTTTCTCGCGTTTGAGACAGTGGGTATGAATCCCAACCCAAATGTTCCCCAGTTCTCAGGAAGAGATACTGGTTGTATAATGCCTTGTAAAGACGAGCCCAAACCTTTGCCAGGTACAAAACCATTCTTTAACATTTCATAGGCTACCATGACTGATGCAGAGGTTATCTTTGGATTCGGAATGTATTTCCCCTCTGGAATTTTCTCTACCAACATTGTGTCGGAAACCTGGTAAACCCATGGTCCTTGGTCATTTTCTATTCCTTCGACCGGTACAATGGCACTGCTGTGAGCATTTAAACTGTCTTCCCCATGCACAACTATTTCTTGCTTATCCCATTCAAACTTGACCATTTGGTGTAGTGTTGATGGGACTGCTTTAGCCGCATGTATCCATGGTCGATCCAACAGTAAATTATAAGAAACAACTATATCCAACACCTGAAACTCCATTGTGAATTCAACTGGCCCTATTGTTAGTTCCAGCACTATGTCGCCAAATGAATCTCTGCTTCCACCGTCAAACCCCCGTACGCAAATACTATTTTTCTGGATCCTCTCCTCTTTTATTTTCAATTTACTAAGAGTGGAGAGAGGGCAGATATTTGCGCTTGACCCGTTGTCAACCAACACCCGGGTCACTACGGAGTTTTCACATTTTAAGGCGAGGTAAAGAGCTCTGTTGTGCTCAGTACCTTCCACAGGCAATTCGTCATCAGAAAATGTGATTTTGTTTGCCTCAAAGATTTTGTTGGCTATCTTCTCCAAGTGATTCACGGAGATTTTATCAGGAACGTGTGCCTCATTCAAAATCTTCATTAAAGCTTGACGGTGCTCGTCTGAATGGATCAGCAGTGACAATAATGAAATTTGAGCGGGTGTCTTTTTCAATTATTCCACGATAGAATAGTCGTGGAGCTTCATCTTTCTCAAGAATTCTTCCGCTTCGTCTTCCGTCACAGCTTTCTTCATTGGTGTTGGATTATTTTTAGTTTTTCTTAATTCTTCGGGAGTAAAACATCTTCCCGAACGAGTCAAGCCTTGCACCTCACAGACTTCTTCCTTGACTTCTTTTCCTTTGTACATTACCGTCACCCGTTCATAGTTCCATGGAATGGCCTTATTGTTGTTCACTGGTAACTGAGTTACTGGCTTGATAATAACCCGATCTACATGGGCTCCTTCCACGACTACGATGGGTTTGCTGGCGACCCCTGGTACAATCACTTTTGATCTTTCCTGCTTGGTAGCAATTTTGCTCGAAGATCCCTTCTCAACTACCACTGATGGCTCATCACCATTTTTGTTCTGCTTAGGTACCGACTTCTCCTCGTTTAACTGTTCATCTGGCTTGGCTTCATGAGACCGAATCATCATGATGGTTTGTGATGGCTTCTTTGTTTCTCCATCAGCCTGTACTATTTCTATCATATTGGCCTCCTGATGAGCTGGCATTGGATTTCTGTTGATGTTGGGAGCTTCGGGGGTTTGAACTTCAATTTTATTAGTATCAATCAGCTCTTGTATTGCATTCTTTAAATGCCAGCATTTTTCTGTATCATGGCCTGGTGTACCAGAACAATACTCACAGCTAATGGTGTAGTCCAGATTCTTTGGAGGAGGATTGGGCAGCTTGGATTGTATTGGCCTTAGCATATCTAGCTGTCTCAACCTGTGGAACAAACTAGTGTAGGACTCTCCCAATGGAGTGAAGATTTTCCTTTTCTGTCCCCTTTCACCCCTGAATACTTGACTAGGCCTGAAACCTGGTCCGGAGTAGGCTCGTGGTTAAGGGTAGGTACTTGGTATGACAGGAGCACGCCAATTGGCGTGGGCAGGTGGCTGATTGTATGCTTGTGCATGGTTAATGGAAAAATGAGGTTCTGACGGGTGATAGTAGTGTTGGGGTGAATTGTGGTGGTAAGTTGATTGTTGGGGTCGATGTTGATTGTAGTAAGGAGGTGAACCTCTGGAGCCCGACCAAGTTCCTGAATCAACCATCGCTGCTTCCTCTCTTTTCTTTTTTCCAATCCCTCCTACTCCGCCTTGAATAGCTTGAGTAGTTTCCTTAATAGCCGAATAACTCATGATTTTATTCGTCTTGAGGCCTTCTTCCACCATACCTCCCATTTTCACTACTTCATTGAATGATTTTCCTATCGCCGAAACCAAATGGGCATAGTAAGTTGGTTCCAAGGCTTGTAGGAAGTAGTCTACCATTTCACTCTCCTTCATAGGAGGATCCACCCTTGCTGCCTGTTCCCTCTACTGGAAACCATACTCTCTAAAGCTCTCATTGTGCTTTTTCTCAAATTTTGTCAGGGATAGTCGATCTGGGATAATTTCTAGATTGTATTGGAAGTGATACGCAAATGCCTGTGCCAGGTCATCCCAGGTGTACCATCTCCCATGGTCCTGGCGAGTATTCCACTCTAGAGCTGATCCGCTCAAGCTTTGACTGAAATAAGCCATTAGTAATTCGTCTTTTCCCCCAGCTCCTCGCATCTTGCTGTAGAAACCCCTTAAGTAGGCTACTGGATCGCCATGCCCGTTGTATAGGTCAAATTTGGGCATCTTAAAACCAATTGGTAATTGCACATTTGGGAACAAGCATAAGTCCTTGTAAGCCACACTGACCTGTCCTCCCAACTCTCGCCTGTCTCGGAACGATTGTTCTAAGCTTTTGACCTTCCTGAACATCTCTTCTTGTTCAGCATTTTTGACTGGCTTGTCAATTTCAGTTGGGAGGTCAATACGGGGAGTAAATGAATGGATTTCGGAGGCTTTGAAAGTGGGCTCCGGGGGGTAGTATTGGTTGTCCTGGGCCTGGAATGTAGGCTCACTAAGAGATTTGTGGAATATAGCTGTGGGAGGTGCCACGAAGACAGGAGTTGCTGGTGGAGGAGGGTATGGAACAGGTTTAGGAGGTGGAGACTGCGGCGTATGAGAGGTGGTGCCTCGGTAGTGCTGGTAGATGGGGAAACTCGGGGATAGTTCAGTGGTAGGACTATCCTGAGTTTGGGCTAGTGATAGGGTGGAGGCAGGGTTAGCTGGGTAAGATGGGGGTGATTGCCCTATAGACCAGGCCCGATACATCTTGGCCATTTGCTGCTTAAGTTTAATCATCTCTTCTTTCATTTTACCGACGTCCATTTCCTCCATCTCAATACCTGTGTCGACATCCGGGATAGACATACTTTCGGGTATCGGTCCTTTTGATCTGGTGTGATAATGATAATATGCCAGTATACTCTTAGAGAAACTAACTGCTTGAATTCTGAAAATGAGAAAACTTGTTAGTTTTGAGAGTTTAACACATATATAATTACACGTTGAGATGCAATGCTCCTAGACAAATAACCCTTTTCTATTATGCATTTGCTCGGTTGCTTGTGTCATCCCAGCTTTCTTGACCTTTTTATTGTTACTTACTCTTATTTTATTCTTTTATGATTGTGGTCGAATCTTATAGAGATTGCCTATGTATCATGCCCCCGCATGAATCAGACCTTGCGTAGTTCAGACGTAAGGCAATTGTCAACACTTTTATTTATTCTTGAAATAATACAAAGATGGAACAGACATTACACTTGGAAAACATTATAAGAAAATGGTTTAAAACTCGACACAAACCCAAATCAAATAAAAGACACAACTCTTAACATCTCTGAACATGTTCCTCTTCCCACTTTTGTCGCCAATCATTGGATCATCTGCTCAATGTGGGGCTTGACCTGGATGACCTCCCAGCGTACGATACATTATTTCTAACTCCATTGCCAGATGACGGGCAAAAATAGGTGCATGCTCTATAAACCTTTCATAATCCATCCCTTGGCAGTTCACATAACTTTGAGAGGTGTAAACCGCTAAATCATGGATTTGTGCCCTGAAATCTTGGAGACGTTGGTCTTGGTTTTGCAGTTGTTGTTGGCGAGTGGTGGATATATCTTTGATACGGTCTTCACGATCTAAAGCTGACTCTAATTGAGCTTGGAGTCTGGCCTGATCGAGTCTTGCCTGTGCTCTTTCTCTATCAATGTCTGCGTGCTGATGTTCTCTGTTGTATCTTCTCGCTTCTTCCAGTTGTGCATGAAGTTGGGCTTCTGAATGTATCCAACGATCTTTCTCCTTCTTGAATTGTGCCCTGTCTTCTTCGGATTGCCTTACTTGGCGTTCCTTATTAGATCTGGCCTCTTCGTTTAATTGTTGGATTCTTTCTTTAGCTTTGCTCAACGCCCTTTCGGGTTTTGCCAAAATGGAATCACAATCTTGCATTTTTTCCAAAAGATTGGTGATGATTTTTTGATCCTTCCAACTCCTCATTGGTGTTTCAAAAGCTTTCTTCATTTTTTGAAATTGAGCGTGAAGATTTTTATTCTCACAAGCCAGACTCTTCTTCTCGCCTTCTGCTTCTTGTGCTTGTAAGTCTTTCTCCAAATTGAGGTTCCTCAGATTTTCCTTTAAGGCATGGATAGTTGCTTTGTACCCCTTTTCCTTTTCTCCCCAAATCAATCGCTCTTGGATTTTATCGTTAAAGGTTTGAACATGGGGTATTTTTATTGGCCTTTTTAGATCGGGTTCTGGTGCATCATCCACGCGGGATCATTTTTCAAACCATCTTGCATATCCTGGATTTATCTCGCCCTTTGTAGTATCTGGAACTTGAGTATCATCTTTCAAGTATCGACATCCATTCCACATCTGCTGAATTAAAGCCTCAGGAAGAGTGGCTTCGGGATGTAACTCGATTACTTGCATACTCAAATCTTCATCATCTGGCACCACTTGGTATCTCCCTAGTTGTCTTAGAACTCTCTGTGGTGCATATGGTTGGACGCTTCTCAATCCCAATAGTAGCAAATAACTATTCAAGGTTGACATGTGTATCACTTCCTTTACCGGGAGCCATCCCAAAGTCCACTCAATTTGATTCGCCGTTAAAGACCTTAGATGAGATACCCAGGCTTCCATCCCTTCTGGAGACTTATAATCTTTTATTCTTTCCTAATAGCTCTCGATGAAATTATCATTGCTTGGACCATACTGTATGAACTTGGGCTGATGTTGGAGATGTTCAATCATCCACATTTGCAACAAAATTTTGCATCCTTCGAAGACCTTTGCCCCTGATTTACATAAAGTCAATGCCCGATAAATATCTGAGAGAATGATCGGGGCAAGGGTGTGATTTTCCTTGGTAGTGAGGACCTGTACGACTTTCGCTGTGCGAATATCAATCGTTCGTTCTTTGTTTGGGAAAACCATGATTCCCAGAAAAGCCACCATGAAAGCGAAGCGTCGGTGAATTTGCCAGGTGTCTTTGTTCTGTTTGTTAGTAAGGCCCTTTTCATGAATTTCAAATTCGTCAGGCTTTCCGAATCTTGAATATATGAAGTTGAAAGAACAACACCCGTTGACAACATTGCTTTTTCTGATTTGATTACTGATGTTTAGAAGACCAAAGAATCGATGCACCGAGGGAGCCTTTGTGAATATCAGATTTTGATTTCTTAGATCTCCGTCAAAACCAGCATATCCAGCTATCTCTTCTAATGTAGGAGTAAGCTCGAAATCAGAGAAACGAAAGACATTGTGAACAGGGTCCCAAAAAGTTACTAACGCCGCAATCAAATCATCACGTGGTTTAACTTTCATAATATCTGTGAGAGTTCCCAAATGCTTAATGACCCATTTCTGACCATCTTCTCCTAACTCATGCCACCACATCTGAAGCCGAAATAGAAACTCGTCTGCATTTGCGGACGGTGGGTTTTGGGTGGTGCTCATTTTGTATCTGAAATTAATTTTAACAAAATCAAGACTCATTTTGAAAACAGACACTAAAAAAAATCATTTTTTATTTATTTATTTAACACTTCTTTTTTTCAAAACTTAAAACTATATTTTTTTTCTCTTTTTTTTTTAAAAAAAACATTTTATTTCTCGGCTCTCGCAATGATTTTTTTTCAATTAAGCTGGTCAACAAGCAAATCCGAGGCAAATGAATGCACAAGTAGCAAGTAGGATGCATCAGAATGGTCTTTTCATTTCGGGTTCACCTGTCCTAGACAGACCCAACCCCTGTGTTGAGTCTCCAAGGTCAAATGTACATGATGCAAATAGACGCTCCTACTAGGGATCCGGTACGAGGCTGAGTTATTCTAAGTGAAAAACCTGAGGCAGATTGTTCTAGACCTGGCTTACCCAAACGGACAGTTTGAGCCGAAGTGGGGGCAACGTACCGGGAGCACGAAAGTCTGCCCGGCCTAGTTACTTGTCCCAACTTCGTCTTATTTGGTATGACCTTTAACAGAAAGGTGGGTCACGCACACGTGTGCACCATAAATTCAGAAGATTCAGAAAGAAGGAGGGTTTCGTAGCAGTTTTATATACACAATTCAGATAATATTAAATCGGTAAAAAGCAACATTTAGCACATTAAGCATAAAAATGTAAAAATCAGATAATAAATAAAGCCAACTATAACAGTTATTTTATGCTCGAATTTTTGAACCCTGAACCAGTGGTATTGTCCCCAGCAAAGTCGCCAGAGTTGTCACACCTCCTTCTTCCGCCCCCCGCGAGAGTGCGAAGTAGTTTTCTCAAATTAAAGGACAGTCGAAACAGGATTTCTTTTTTCTGTGTATATTCTCTCTTTCTGATTCATCTTTTCTTTCTTCTACTCTTTTTTTTTCTGTCCAGTTCTTCCTCTCGTTCTATCTATCTTTTTTTTCAGATTCGTTCTGTCCCCTCAAATCAGTCCCAACTCCCCCTCTTTATACAAGTTTTCCTCTTCTAATGCTGCCCGGACCCCCCTTTGTTATCTAAGGCAGATTTTTCCCTTAAAATCTGCCACTAAACTGCTTTTTCTTAGTTAATCAGTACTTTTCCTTAATTTCAGCCCCTCCACTTCCTTTGGTTTCCCATTATTACATTAATTAATACCCTATTTAACAAAGCACTAACACTAAAGTATTATCCCAACTGTTTCATTCCCAAATTGCCTCTGAAAAACCCTTAAACTGCAGCTATAACCAATTCTCTTAAGTTCTGGACTGAATTTTAACTAAAATGCAACCTTCTAACCCAATAATATCAATTAACACTTGTAAAACTGAATTTAATCCAATGTCATATCCACATCAGGCCCTAGTTTTCAACAAGAAACACTATGATTCAAACCATTAATCCTATCCGATAATTCTGACCTTATATTGGATCAAAGAGCATTACAATCTAGATGAAGGATTCAGGGAACAAACTGACTAAAGCAAGAATAAAGGAACAATTTCAATACACTGAACGAAACTAAACTGAATTTAAACCAAAACATCACATTAACACCACACAGAACTTGACAAAATAGTGAAACTAAAGTTGAACCAAAAATCACATTAATACTGCACATCAAACTTCAATGACAGTGCGTACTCACATCCTAAACCAAATCGAACAGTCATTGAAACTAAGATAGAAGGCTGCAGTGAGATAGTATACAGGGAACTAGCTTGAAATGAAAAGCCAACTACACAGGGAATGCCTTAAACTTCAATAAATTCAAAATGAAAGAGGTGTGGCATTGAATTTGCAGATGTAAAACTAACACATAATGTAGAGCAACCTTGATATATAAAAAAATGATCATTTTGAGCCAAATAAAAGACAATAACAAAGGAAAGCAATAATCGAAACAACACTGAATACGTAAACTTAAACAGACAAAAATAATAAAACAAAACTCACCGGATGAACGGAAACTCAAAACCTGGTGTCCTTAACTTGTATTCAAACTCCCATTTTTTGCTTTTAAGATCGAAATGAACCTTAATCGAATGTTCTCGGCTGAGAACTTTCGACTAAGGTTGATTACGACCTTAATTTCTTCTAATTTTTCCTTAACCCCCGAATTAGGGTTTCTTAGTCGATTTTTCTGATCGAAAGTCCAACCCCTTTGGTACTGATTCGAGGAAACCTGTTAGGATAGTGGGAATGGGGTGGCTCGGGTGGTCAAATGGTGTTAGTTTGGAACTGATTGGAATGGCGCCGCCACCAGGGAATCTCATGGCGGCGCTAGGGTTCTTGGCTTTGATTCGATATTCGAGGGGTTCCAGGCTGACTCGAAGGAAACCCATGAGGCTCTAGTAGTGAGAGAAGTCCATAGGTTAAAAGGTGTGAGTTTGGTGGTTGTCCGATGAACTAGGGTTTCGGACTGCATCTTCGATCGAAGATTCAAAGATGTTGGATGATATTTGGAGGATAAGGTTCAGGGATTTAGGATCGGGAAGTTGAAGTGAGTTCAAGGTGTGAAAATGGAGAGTTATGGCCACCGTTCGCCGCCGTGAGGGCGGTGGCTTGAGGTCCGGTCTTTGAAGACTCGGGGAAGAAGAAAGGAGAGGGGGGTCTTGCCTGGGGTGTGGGGTGAAACTTTTGGGCTTATATACTAGGGTAATCAATGGATCTTGGCCGTTAGATCAAATGAGATTTACGGCTGGGATTGCTTACTTAAGTGAAACGACATCGTTTCATTTCCTTTAAGACCGGATCGGTCTCTGACGGGAACATGTCGGGTAAAAGGTAATGCCTTTGAACCGTTGATCAATTCAAAATCAACGACCCTTATCAAAGTTTCCCAAAATGACATCGTTTGGGGTATCTTTGAGACGGACCAGACCTGGGGTTGTTTGGATTGGGCTGTGAGGGGGTTAATTTGGTTTGGGCCTGGATTTCGGTCCAGGTCTGATTTATGACTTATTTCCTATTTTTCTTTTAATTCCTAATTATTAGATTCCTAATTCTAATTATAAAAATCAAAATTAACCTTACAAAATATTAATCACTTTTTAACAACCATTAACACACAAGACAAAACATTAAACACACAATGACACATTAAAATGACAAAAATAGGATAAATGCATATTTTTTTGTGATTTTCTTTTTCTTTTAGAGCTAAATAATAGTTTAATTAATTCTTAAATGCGTAATTAAATCCTAGATATGCATGCAACATGTATTTTTATTTTATTTTTCATTTAACTATAACAAAGTAAACATTTACGGACGAAACACAAATAATTATCCAATAAATGCCACATAAATTCTAAAAATTGCACACTAAGAGAATTTTGTTTTATTTTTTTGATTTATTTTTTTTGAGTAGTTTTCGTGAGGCAAAAATCACGTGCTCACAGGCGCGAATCCCGGCACGTATCAAGAAGAGGCCGATTAATTAGCCAATCATGGGATTTCTTACCTCATATAGAATTGTATCTAGAGTAGGACTCTCCTACTATATAAAAACGGGTCTGATCATTTGTAAATCACATCATATTCACGCAATACAAAACTGTTGGCCCAAGAACATGTGAAGTTTTGAAGAATGACAAATGAACTCAGTCATGGACCAGGTCCATCTTGTTAAGCACAGTCATGATCAACCTATACATGTGAGGTGCACGTGAAGGAGATAAGTCATACTGATCAAGCAGCAATATCTCCTAATCTGATCGAAAAGGTTGCATATTGGATAAGAGGAGAAAGTCTCCTTATATGAAGAGAACACAATCCAGGATAAAGATAGTGTTGGAGTTTGAGATCTTCAAGGTCTCAACTACGATAGAAGATCATCAATTGAGTCCCAATCAAACTCTGATTACTAACCTATTAAATGACAGTGATTGTTCTCTTTTACAGGTATTGCACAAACGCAGAAGTTAAACTAAATTGAGAGCAAAAGAGCAAGGCGATTTTGCAAGCAATTTATGTGAGATTTGAGTGTGCACTCCTAAAGCTACTTGAACGAGATAGAAGAACCAGTTTCATTGTGTCTTTCTTTTATTCTAGTTCAATTGTAGTAGGTGGTTTAAAGTTGTACCTTTCAGCTTTCATAGAAGCAATTGTATTAGGTACTTAGAGTGTTCAAATTATAGCTAACTTGAAGTTGTCGCAACAGTTGAGGTTGTGTGCCACAATGGGATTAGAGTTAATCCTTAGGTTTACAAAGAGTTTTGTAAATGTTGTTTTGGCTCAGTGATTTTAGTGGAAGTTTGGGAAAATCCTACTGAGTAGTAGGTCGTGGTTTTTTTTACCTTTTGAGCCGGGTGTTTTTCACGTAAAATCTCTATGTTCTTTATTTTTTGTATTTATTATTCCGCAACAGTAGTAGTTGGAACACATATAAGAACGAGGTCCTTCCATAAGTAGTTTAAGCGAAAAATTGGTACCATACAAATCACCCCTCTCTTGTGTGGTATTGACGGTTAAAACATCAAAAGCAATATACTGTTATTTTCTAGCTTTCATTATCTTGTTATTCTGTTCATAAGCTAGGTGAAACATATTTGGTTCAAGGGTGATAAACTCGAGGGCCAAGGTTGTTCAATTTGTGTGGTTTGCATTTATTCTTTCGTAGTCAATATCAATATCAATTTATTCTTCTTAATTTGTGCCAAGTTATATCACGTATCCTTAAAACCACGTATAAATTCAATTATTATCCGATTTTAGAGAAAACAGTTTGGCGCCCACCGTGGGGCTACGGATAATAGTGATTACCTGGCACAAACTTTCATGACACACACTATTTTATACTTGTTCATTGAAGTATTTTTTATTACAGGACTAAAAAATGTCGAACTTACCATCAGCACCCCAACACATTGACACGACTTTGGCCACCACGGCGAAAATGATAACATAGCACCAGGGAATGATGTACCCCCGGTTAGCCTCGATGGAGTCCCGGCTGTAGATCCAATCGATGATAGTTCACATGTAGCCATCAATGAAAATTTGGTTGTCGATCCCGAAAGCAGCGTCCGCGAGGATGCTTGATCAACTACTCAGAGCGCACGTGGCGGTGAAGATGGCGGGATCAGCCTGCGGGTGATCTTTGAAATGTTGGAGGCTCAACAGGCAGCAATAACCCAGCTCCAAAACTAGAACCGCACACCGAGCAGGGTCGAACTCGAGCCATCCCAGGAAATCGTCCACAGGGCCGAATCGGTTTCGAGGAAATCGAACGAGAAGGAATCAGAGATCAATCCTGCTATCATGAAGATGCTCGAAGAACTGATAAAGCGAATCGAGATAGGGGAAATGAAGATCGAGAAAAACGACAAAAAGGTGGAAACTTATAGCTCTAGAGTCGACCAAATCCCGGGGGCACCGCCAATATTGAAAGGACTGGATTCCAAAAAGTTCGTACAAAAACCTTCCCCCCCGAGTGTGGCTCCGAAGCCAATCCCCAAGAAGTTCCGCATGCCCGAGATTCCTAAGTATAATGGGACAACTAATCCAAACGAACACGTCACCTCTTACATGTGTGCTATCAAAGGGAATGACTTAGAAGATGACGAAATCGAATCAGTCTTGCTAAAGAAATTTGGGGATACCATGTCGAAGGGTGCTATGTATGGTACCATAATTTACCGCCTAATTCTATTGACTCGTTTATTATGCTTGCAGATTCTTTCGTAAAGTCACACGCCGGGGCCATCAAGGTCAAAGCCAGGAATTCAGACCTTTTCAAGGTAAGGCAGAAGGACAACGAGATGCTCAGAGAATTCGTGTCTTGATTACAAATGGAATGGATGGACTTGCCATCGGTCGCCGACGATTGGGTTGTTCAAGCTTTCACTCAAGGTCTCAGCGTTCGAAGTTCAGTGGCTTCACAACAGTTTAAGCAGAATTTGATCGAATAGTCAGCTGTCACTTGGGCCGATGTGCACAATCGGTATCAATCGAAGATCAGGGTCGAGGATGATCAACTAGGCGCTCCTTCTGGGTCCGTTTATCCTATCAAACCCGTCGATAGAATCAAGAGGGATATTGACCAAGAACCAAGGTCGAATAAAGATCGATATTAACCATATGATGGAGACCGTAGGAACAACAGATATGGACAAAACTCTACACGAAATGAAAGAAGAAATGATCGAGGCTCAAGCTCACCGGGACTCATGAGAAAGAATGGCTTCGATAGATCCGTGGGACCCAAAGAGGCACCACGATTGTCAGAGTATATAACTTTAATATTGATACAGCTACTATCGTATCGGCTATCGGGTGCATCAAAGAAACAAAGTGGCCTTGACCTTTGCAAACTGATCCATCACAAAGGGATCCCAACCAAATATGCAAATACCATTGCACACACGGCCACATGACGGAGGATTGTCGACAATTGAGGGAAGAAGTAGCCCGGTTGTTCAACAACGGTCATCTTCGAGAATTTCTAAGTGACCGAGCTAAGAATCACTTCAGAAACATGGACTCCAACAAACAAAATGAACAAGACAAACCCCAACATGTCATCTAGATGATCACTGGAGGGGTCAATGTTCCTTAAGGTCTGATGATGAAATGCACCAAAGTGTCAATCATAAGAGAAAAAATGGACTCAGGATTACTTACCACAAGGGACTCTATCTTTCAACGATGAGGACGACGAAGGAATCATGCAACATCTAATGATGCACTGGTAATTTCTGTACTTATGAATAAAACTAGAGTTAAACGTGTGCTAATTAGTGTAGGTATCTTGGCCAACATTATTCGGTCGAGGGTCGAACAACTCGGCCTACAAGAAAGATCATACCTGCGGCCCGAGTGCTGAACGGATTCAACATGGCTTGCAAAACTACTAAGGGAGAAATAATGTTGGTGGTACCACCCAGGAAACCAAGTTATATGTAATCGAGGGGGATATGAGATACAACGCCCTGTTTGGGAGAGCATGGATCCACAACATGAGGGTCGTGCCTTCGACCCTTCTCTAGGTATTAAAATTTCCAACACCGGAGGGGATAAAGACGGTTTACGGGGAGCAACCCACCGCGAAGGAGATGTTTGCCGTCGATGAAGTAATTCCAATATCAACACTCTCATTGACAAATAACTCATGTTTGAAAGCGAAACATGAAGCCAAATAGCAATCATTGATGCCAACTTCGGCCCAATCGAACAAGCAAGGGGTTGACGAAGATGATGACTTCGGGGTTCCTCGATCCTTTATCGCCCCAATGATTTTGATGCTACCAATTCAACGGCCGAAGAGCTGGATCAGGTCGTGTTGATCGAACATCTGCCCGACCGGAAGGTATACCTAGGCACGGGTTTAACTTCTGAGCTCAGGAAAAAACTCGTTCAGTTTATTACAGCTAATATGGATTGTTTTGCTTGGTCCCATCTCGATATGACAGGGATCCCACCGGACATCACTACTCACAAACTAAGCTTGGACCCGAAGTCCCTCCCGGTAAAATAGAAAAGAAGACCCCAGTCCGAGACCAAGCATGCCTTCATTAAGGGCGAGGTAACTAAACTCCTTAAAATAGGGTCCATCCGGGAAGTCAAATACCCGGAATGGTTAGCAAGGGTGGTAATAGTTCCTAATAAAGGTAACAAACTAAGAATGTGTGTATATTATAAAGATTTAAATAAGGCATGCCCCAAAGATTCTTTCCCTTTGCCTAACATCGATCGCATGATCGATGCCACGGCCAGCCACGAGATTCTCAGTTTTCTCGATGCCTATTCTGGGTACAACCAAATACGGATGAACCCGGGTGACCAAGAAAAAACCTATTTCATTACTAAGTATGGCACATACTACTATAACGTAATGCCATTTTGATTAAAAAATGCTCGTGCCACTTACCAACGACTAGTAAACCAAATGTTCGAAGAACAAATAGGGAAAACCATGAAAGTTTATATTGACGATATGTTAAGTCACTGCGAGCAGAGAGCCATTTAAAGAATTTGTAGGAAACCTTCAGCATATTGAAGAAATGCAACATGAAGTTGAATCCAGAAAAGTGTTCGTTTGGGGTCGAGTCCAGTAAATTTCTCGGTTTCATGGTTTCCAACCGAGGGATCGAGATCAACCCCGACAAGATCAAATCTATCGAGGATATGACGGTAGTGGATAATATAAAGGTTGTACAAAGGCTAACCGGGCGTATTCCCAGGGGCGATTCATCTCGAAATCGTCCGACAAAAGCTATCGATTTTTCTCGTTGTTGAAAAAGAAAAACAACTTCACATGGACCCTGGAATGTCAATGGGCCTTAGAAGAACTTAAACGATACTTATCAATCCCTTCATTGCTTCATATGCCGAGGGAAGATGAACGACTATACTTGTATTTAGCAGTATCGGAAGTAACGATAAGTGGAGTCCTAGTCCAAGAAGAACAAGGTACACAATTTCCAATTTATTATGTTAGTAGGACCTTAGATGAGGCTAAAACTAGATACTCTCACCTAGAAAAATTGGCACTCGCCTTGCTAAGTGCCTTTAGGAAATTGAAGCCATATTTTTAGTGTCATCATATATGTGTTGTGACAACTTACCCTTTACGAATATAATGCATAAACCCGTACTCTCGAGACGACTAGCAAAATGGGCCATAGAAATTAGTGGGTACGATATCGAATATCAACCCCGAACAACTATCAAATCTCAAATTTTGACAAATTTCGTGGCCAACTTTACGCCGACCCTAATACCCGAAGTCGAAAAAGAGTTGTTGATAAACTTGGGAATGTCTTCGGGAATCTGGACACTCTTTACGGATGGTGCCTCGAACGTAAAAGGGTCCGGACTTGGCATCGTACTGAATCCACCCACAGGCAATATAGTTAGATAATCTATTAGAATCGTAAAATTGACTAACAACGAGGCCGAATATGAAGCCATGATTGCAGGACTCAAACTGCCAAAGGCTTGGGGCCTGAGGTGATCAAAGCTAAGTGTGACTCCCTCCTTGTAATGAACCAAGTTAACGGAACGTTCGAAGTCAGAGAAGAACAAATGCAAAGATACCTAGAAAAGTTACAAATAACATTACATCGGTTCAAAGAGTGGACTTTGAAACACGTGCCTCGAGCTTAAAATAGTAAAGCCAATGCCTTCGCAAACTTAGGATCATCGGTCGAAGACGGCGAGCTTAACACGGGGGCAGTCGTAGAGCTCATGAGGTCGGTAGTAGAAGAAGGTCATGCCGAAATAAACTCCACAAGCTTGACTTGGGATTGGAGAAATAAATACATATAGTATTTGAAGACCGGAAAACTTCCCTCAGATCCAAAGGAATCAAGGGTCCTGCGCACAAAGGGAGCCCAATTTAGATTATCCGAGGACGGAACCTTGCTCATGAGAATGTTCGATGGTCAGTTAGCAATATGTCTAGGACCGGGAGATATCGAGTACGTTTTGAGGGAATTCCACTCTAGCACATACAGGAACCACTCTGGCATCGAATCATTGGTTCCAAAGGTAATCAGAGTCGGCTATTACTGGGTCGATATGGAAAAAGATGTGAAAGAGTTTATGCAAAAATGTGATAAGTGTCAAAGACATGCTCCGATGATTCATCAATCCAGGAAGCTGCTACATTCAGTTTTATCACCGTGGCCGTTCATGAACTAGGGAATGGACATCGTCGGCCCTCTTCTATTGGCGTCAGGTAAGGCTCAATTTGTTTTGTTTATGACTGACTATTTTTCTAAGTAAGTTGAAGCACATGCATACCAGAAGATCAGGGAGAAGGAAGTCATCGACTTTATTTGGGACCACATCATATGTCAATTCGGGATACCATCCGAAATTGCATGTGACAGTGGAAAACAGTTTATTGGCAGCAAAGTGACCAAATTTCTTGAAGACCATAAGATCAAAAGGATCTTATCAACACCTTATCACCCTAGTGGGAATGGACAAGCCGAAACGACCAACAAAACCATAATCTAAAACCTCAAGAAAAGGTTGACTAACGCCAAGGGGAAATGGAGAGAGATCTTGCCCGAAGTTCTTAGGCGTATCGTACAACTTCGAAGTCCAGTATAGGGGCCACCCCATTCTCATTAGTTTATGACATCGAAGCTTTAATACCGGTAGAAGTCTAAGAGTCGAGTATCAGATTCCGATATACAACTAAGGAATTGAATGACGAGGCCATGAATACAAGCCTGGAGCTATTGGATGAATAGTGTGAAGTTGGCCTTGATCGATTGGCCATCCAAAAGCAACAGATCGAAAGGTATTACAATCGAAGGGCCAACCTTCGATATTTCAATGTTGGGGACTTATTGCTGAGAAAGGTCACATTAAACACCCGGAATCCAAACGAAGGGAAATTGGGTCCGAATTGGGAAGGGCCATACCAGATTCTCGAGATCACAAGGAAAGGATCCAATAAGCTCAGAAGGATAAACACAGAACAACTACCTAACAATTAGAAGTAACTCATCTTAAACGATATTACTGCTAAGGTACGACCCCATTTCAATTCTTTCTATTTTTGGACTAACACTTGCAGGTGATCGACAAGGAGCAGCACGAAGCCTTTAGGTTTGAAAGCACGCGTTGCACTCTTTTTTCCTTAAACCGTTTTTGTCCCAATTGAGTTTTTCGGCAAGGTTTTTAACAATGCTAACTTAGAAGCAAAGGCCGACCGCATCAGTGTCAAAGACTGCACTAATAGTGTCTGAGGTTCCTCTACAATCAACCTCGAATACTGGGGAGCATTACCCTTAGATATTAACTTTTTTGCGAGGAAATCACTTTGTAATAGAAGGGTTTTGATAGGTAAGATTTGTTGTAAGGACCAAACGGTCAAAACGAACCATGCCCACATAAATTACTCGAGCCTTGGCATAAAACATGTACGCATGTATAACTATTTCTTCATAAGAATAAAGAGAAGTACTTTCCTTGCAATCATCTTATTTCTTAGAAAAATTTCCACTTTACAATTTCGTATTTTCGATCTCTCAAGGAAACGAACTCAAGGGCCGATTATTACCAGAGATCGGATGATTACTGCCACACTTAGGGATCGCCATCCGAAAAACAAACTCGAACAAATCGAACTATTGAGCATTGGGGGGCATAAGACCTCTTAGGCAACCCCCGAATTTTAAAGGCCACGACCAAACACACTCAGAGACTCTTATCTTAGGCAAGCCTGGATAACTTGGGAAAGTAAGCTCACTGGGCCCGAATTAAAAGGCTACGGCCGCATTAATGTAGACATGTGATTTTTGACCCTCCCCAAGATTTTTCATATTTTAGCGCGTAAAACATTTAATTTAGGCATAATATAGATATTTTAAGTAATTTTGATTCTTTCACTTTATTTTATTACAAGAAAACAAAAATCACAAAAATAGGTTCATTAATGTTTTGTAGTCATTTTTAATCTTAAAAAAAACCTTTATATATATATATATATATATATATATATATATATATATATATATATATATATATATATATATATATATATATATATATATATATATATGTACAACTAGTATCGTATTTTTAATATGATATTTGAAAATGCCAAAAATAGGTTTGTTTTAATGGTTAGTTTTATTTTAGTAATTATTTGAATAGTAGGATTAATTAATAAATGGGCCCGTATTTTTAATCTCGTTCGCAGGGAAAGAATAGAACTTGGGCTCGAGCAACCCATTTTTAGGCCTAATTTTCGACCTAGCCCACAATTTTCAAGTCCATAATTCGTAGGCCCATACCCCTTAACCTAAAACCCTACCAAAAACCTAGACTATATAAATAAAAAGAAGAAAGAACGCTGATAAGGGGGATAACGAGGAGGGGCTGAAAACGAAGAATAACGGAAGAAGGTTGAACAAAAAAGAAGCAGCAGCTGAAAAAGCTACACAACAAAAACGACCACCCCCTGCGTCGTCTTCTTCACGCACAGACCCCCCTCTGATCGAATGATGATCTTCTCAGCCATTTCCATGGCTTCTTAGGCAAAAAAGCGACCTCCATTGCCCCGACCCCTCCATCTCCTCTCCAACACCAACAGACTCTAAAACATAAACCTACTAGAACATAGGAAAACCCTCAGCTCTTCTTCTTCATAAAAAAACTAACAAAAAGACGCCTAAGAACAAAAGGTAAAGGCAGTTGTTACCCTAGCCTCATCTTCCTCATGGAGAATACTAAAGAGCCACTAATCGAAAATAAGACCTTTTAGCCGCAGAACTCCATGAACACCCCTAAGCTTCAGCAATATTAACCAGAAACGACCACCCCAAAACAACTCCCTAACGCCATAGAACGCTGCTGCCTCACCACTGAACACTCACGCACACACGCATAAAGATCTTTGTTTTTAATGGAGTCAAATTGAGGCCGAGTCGCGTGAGATCCGTTCGAAGTTCCGGCGAGGCTTCTATGTCAAAGTTCTAACCCATAGCTTTAGTTTTTTTCAGTCCGGTGGTCTTGCTCTATTTTGTATATGTTGACTTTGTCCATCAATAAAAAGGTTTGTTCGATAATCAGATTTTTTGGTGTTGAGGCTCAAAGAAAACTTCAGTTTCTGGGATTGAGTTTGAAGCTGCGTAGCCTATGCATCGTCCCTATGCGTCGATATTTAGCGAATTCTAGAAAGTATCAGGTTTGATTCTTCTAAGTAGAAAACTTGTTTTATGTGCTGAAATTCTGTAGTTGCTCTTCTCTGCTTATGGACTAATGTATGATTGTATTACTGTTTCATCTGTTATTGTTGACGGATATTCTAGCATAAATTGCTTACTGTTTTAGTTAGCAAATGTGGCTAAGTTTACGAAGATTGCTATGATAAACATATATATGTTGAATTATATGACAAGTAAAATACCAATCTTCTATGAAAGTGATGTGATTTTTGTTGTTTCTCTGACTACTCATCCATATAGAATGAACGAACCATTACTAGGTAGCTAATTTGAATTGGTAGTTTGTATTTGGCGAATTTTTTCACACATGAGTCAGTAGCTGCAAATGGGGTGAGACGAGGGGTTTCAACAATTTTGTAAGTTTTGATGCAAATCTGTCGTTCAGGTCAATTGACACATGTATGCGCTGAACACTTAGTATACTTTAGGGCTATTATCGTGATTGTGTACACGTTCGCTTGACATAATTACGATTTCTAAAAACAAAATCGGAGTGTGTGTTCGCGCAACTTCGGCCGAACTTGCTTAGTAATAATAATGCGTTATTAATTATGGACACGTTCGCGTGACATGATTTTTGACGCGCCAAACAGATGAGTACACGTACGCGTGACTCATTTCAAGATAATTTTCTTAATTAAAAAGCGGTAAAAGATAAATGCGCATAGGTTCTAAAATCAGTAATTAAATTATTTTAATAAGCCAAGTATGATCAAAGTGACCGTGCTAGAACTACGGAACTCGTGAGTGCCTAACACCTTCTCTCGGGTTAACAGAATTCCTTACCCGGATTTCTGTGTTCGCAGACCGTAAATCCTCGACTCGGGATTTTAACCAGTGGCTTGGAACACCATAAATTATTCCAAGTGGCTACGCTGATTTAATAAACAATCCCGTTTCGATTGTCACATTAATTGGAAAAACTCCCTTATACACCCCTTTCCGGGTGTGTAGGTAAAAAAGAAGGCGTGACAGCTCTGGCGACTCTGCTGGGGATCGAACCCAGAATCTCTGGTTCAGGGTTCAAGAATTCGAGCTTGTTAGTATATTTTTACTTGGCTTCATTTGTTGTTAATATTACTGTATTCTTTGAATCTTTTGTGCTAAATGCTATATTTTTACCGCTTTAATATTGTTTGAATTGTATATAACTGTCTTCTTACGTCACCCCTCTGAGTCTTCTGGAAATGGTGCATACGTTCGCGTAGCCCGCTTTTTCTGTAGAAATTATACCAAATAGAACGAGGCTGGGCAAGCAAGAAGTCCGGGTAGACTTCAGTGCTCCCGGTACGTCGCCCCCTCCTCAGCCCCAGTTGTCCGCTCGGGTACCCCAAGTCTAGAACAAAACCCCAGGATTTAAACCTAGAAAAACACAACCTCATGCCGGATCCCTAGTAGGAACGTTTGCTTGCATCACGTGCATTTGACTTTGGGGACTCAACACAGGGGTTGGGTCCGTCTAGGACAGGTGTACCCAAAATAACAGACCATCTTGATGCATCCTATGTGCTACATGTTGCATTTCTTCAAGGGAAAAAGGGTCATTTGGCGGACCAATGATAATTGAGGGCGAATGAAAAAAAGAGGAAGAAAAAAAAAAGAAAAAAGAGAGGGTGAAGTGTGAGGATAAAGAGAGTAAGGCCCAATTATGTTTTCTGTCACATTTTTGTTAAAAACAAAAGCTTGAAAATTCAAAAAAAAAAAGATTTTGCACTTTTCATCATTTTCCGAAAAATCAAAAATCAAAAAAAGAAGGAAAAAGAAAATCCAAAAAAAAGATGTTGCATGTTTCATCATTTTCAAGGAAAAGTCAAAAAATATATTTTCTCTAAATTAGTTGTTCTTGTTTTAATTCTCGCCCGTATCCAATCTGCCCGAACTACGCATACCTGATTCTCGTCTTTCGGGGCGTGATACGTAGGCAACCCACATAGGGTCCGGTCTTCCTAGTAAATCTTAGGTTCTTGGCTTTGCGGGGTCTTAGCCAAATTCTGCACTTCTAGCCACCTTTAGGCCAAATACGTCATTTTGCAAAAATAGCCTCAATCATGTCTTGCTTGTGTCTTAGGGAATGTTATTGTCTCACATAGTGTTGGTTTAAGTTTTCTCATACAGGTGTGGATCTACTTACCGGAGTTTGGGCATGGCAAATACCCCAGGATCACTGCATTCAGAAGTTGCTTAAGGAGATTTTTTCTATGTCGTCTTTTACTTTCTAGTTTTGTATAGTAATGTCGAGTTTTTATTACCATTGTATTTTCAATTTTGCATCTGAAAAAGTGTGTTATAAATTAAAAAGCAAAAGAAAGAGATGTTGCATTTTATATTTCCGTCATAAGTTTTCTTTAGAATACTAATTTTACAAATGGAAAAATTTTTGAGGTTGTTTTTCCTTTAGGCAATTAATATCAAAATAAAAATTGCTTTTATATTTCCTTTAGTATATTAAGACCAAAAATTCAAAAAAAAAGAAGAGAATTTTCTTTAGTACCTCTTTAAAAGTTTCTTTTTAAGATATTAAATCCAAAAATTCAAAAAGATTTTCTGTTGAGGTTTTTCTTTGGGAAATTGATAAAAAATGACTTGAATTTTTTTTTATTAGAACTTTAGGACATTGTACATATAAGAAAAAGAAAACAACAATACTTTTTCTTTGGTTTATTTTCGGAGTTTCTTCCTTAGGTAATCAAAATTCAAATCCAAAAATAGTTTTTTTTATCTTTTTCATTTCTTGTTTCGAAGTCTTTTCTGCAGGATATCAAGTGAAAATTTAAAATATTTTTCTTTGGTCTAGCCTTTAGATTTCCTTCTTAAAAAAGAAAAAAAATATTTTTTTCTCTTGTAGGGATTTTCCTTAATAATTTCCCATAGAGTATTTATTTCAAAAAGAAATATTTGTGCTCATTAAGCTTGAATTTAGAATAGGTTATGGAGCATTCAGTCTAGAAAATTCAAAAAAAAGGATTTGCTTTTCTTATTTCTCTTTTCTCATCGGATTAGTCACTAAGGTAAAAAAAAAGATGAAAATGAAAAAGAAACCGTTAGTTTACGTGCTTTACTCTCGATCTTCCCGAACTACACAAAGATCTGATTCATGCGGTGTCATGATATGTAGGCAACCTACATAGGGTTCGATCGAATCATTTTTTTATTATTAAAAGAAAAAAAGGAAAAAAAAAGAAAAAAAAAAGGGTGAAGTCATGGGATGTGAGAAATGAGAAAGAAGAAAAAGAGTGATAATCAGAAAGAAAAGGGGAAGGAAAATGAGCGAGCTAAGAAGTACCGGAAAAACAAAGAAAAAGAGGTTGAAATGAACAAATTGGGATGATGCCAACTGACCTTTGTATCCTCGAAGCCATTTTAGAACCGATAAATGTGGCTAGGTGCATTGCACATAAAGTGAGATTATCTTATGTTAAATACCTTAACGCTAACGTGATGGCTTCATTTTGTTATATTCATAGCAGAAGGGTGGTTGGTTTGTGGTTCTCGAAGTAGTAACTCCTCTCCACGACATAAAGTTAAAAGGCAATGGCAGACAACAACAAAACTGAGTCGATTGATACAGGTGCTCAAAAGTAATTGGTTGAACAGGACAATGAGTTGGTTGAAGAGGTGAGGATGTTAAGACAACACATGGCAGACATGTATCAGGCCTGGATGACCAGGAAGGCACCACCCCCACCACCACCTAGCTTCCGAAATACTACCCTTACCCAAACACCGGTCATAGTGCCAGATGATCTCCCATACTCTCCAGATTCACCCGCTTACCATGGCTTTCCCAACCAACCTAGTAGCTCCGTCACTCATCTTTCAATTACCTTTTCCCAAAATTGCCCTCCTGCCATATCCGCTATCCCCAACAATGAACACCCACTCAAAGCTCACGATGCCCAATATTACCCCTCAGAGGTTGCCCACAAAGTTCCCAACTCATACAAACAGATCCCTCGGGATACGTTGCACGTTGAAAATAAAAGGTTCACAGGAAGAGAAGGGAAAGATGGGATACCCAGGAGGTTGAAAGGAATAGAACAATCCTTGAAAAACAAACAAAGAAGGGAAGACCAAGGTAGCATGACTTACAAAGAACTGTCTGTGTCCCCTGACGTTCGCCTGCCCGCTGGGTTCAAAGTGCCAAAATATAACTTGTATGATGGGTGTGGAGATCCGGTAGCCCACCTGAGGGTCTATTGTAGTGAAATGAGAAACGTTGGAGAGAAAGATGACCTGTTGATGGCATATTTCAGTAAGAGCCTGACTGGGGCAACTTTAGAATGGCATATTCATCAAGATGTTAGTACGTGGCCTACATCGGGTGACATGGCTTAAGATTTTGTTCTATGCTTTCAATACAGATCAGGTGTTACCCCAGACCGCTCCTCCCTATCTAAAATGGAAAAGAAGCCGAAGGAAAGATTTAGGGAGTTTGGACTCAGATGGAAGGAGCAGGATGCTCGAGTCAATACCCCGATTGGGGAAGAAGAAATGGTTGAGCTCTTCCTAAAAGCCCAGGGGCCCACCTACTTCAGTCATTTGATCCCGACCTTGGGAAAGCCTTTCAATGATGTGTTAAAAATGGGGGAGATGGTAGAAGAGGGAATCAAATCGGGCAAAATCACGAGTTGTTCGAAAGACATTCAGAACATCCCAGTAAGCTTGGGTGGAAGAAAGAGAAACAGAAAAGATGATCCGATGGGCTTTCCCAATCAACACTTCCAGCCTCGACATTGTTCCCGTGGATATCCTTGTGCACCAGATGATCCTCCCCAATGCCACTTCTCTCCACAGAATTCCCAAAGTCGTACATCACTCTCCCAGTACCTAGCTCCGCAAAATGTCTATCCACCCCACGAGCCTACCGAAAACCCTCTGGGTCAGGTTTCCGGCCCAATCAAGCATTTAAGAATGAGAGGTTGCTGAAAAAAGAAAAGGCTTTTACCCCATTGGGAATGTCATATGCCAGTTTGTTCCAAAAGTTGAAGCAATTGGACATGTTGAAGCCACTTCATATAAAAATACCAAACCCTTTGTCAAAGAAGTTTGATTTTTCTCAAAGGTGCGTATATTGCTCAGATGACCTGGGGCATGACATAGAGAAGTGTTGGAATCCGAAGAAAGCAATTCAAAAGCTTATTGACGCAGGTGACGTTGTCGTGCAAAATCCAGATGCGGCTGTCACACCTCCCTTTTTCACTACCCCTGCGAGGGCGCAAAGGAGTTTTTCCAATTAAAGGACAATCGGAACGGGATTTAATTATTAATTATTCAGAGTCGCCATTTGGGAGATTAATGGTGTCCCAAGTCACCGGTTGAATCCCGAACCGAGGAAATTTATGACTCTATTAATAGTTTGCGTACCAGAAATCCGAGTAAGGAATTCTGTTAATCCGGGAGAAGGTATTAGGCATTCCCGGGTTCCGTGGTTCTAGCACGGCTGCTTAAATATTGTATTTGATTTTATCTGATTTTAATACATGCTAGCTTATGTGCCTTTATTCGTAAACCGCTTTTTATCATTATTTATTTTAAAAGAATTGCAACGTCGTGAAAATGAATTTCGAATCACGTTGCAATCAATGCACCCATGGTTGTCAACATATTTCGACGTCGTCGAGATTTGGATTTGGGTCGCACCAATGCGCACCCGAGTTTAAGAAGGTACTTTAATTAAAATCGCGCCTAAAGATTCTAACGTAATATTATTTTGGGGAAGACCGTGGAGTTCGCTAAATGGCCATCCCAAATTCTAATCATTTTTAATAACCATTTATTGAGGGCCCCGTAATTAGTAGTTTTATTTGGGCAAGGCTAGTAGTAATCCCGAAGTAACTATGATTTCCTACTTATTATGTGTCTCTAAAAGCCTAATTAATTGAGAATTGAATTACACTGAAGTAAACTAAGAACCAAATTCAAATAAAGAATGGGCCTGCTTCATGGCTTTGATACAATTCAATTGGCCCAACGAATATGAGTACGATTCCAACTGCAACAATTTATACAACATCAACGAGTCACCACAACGACAATGCATACCCTCATTTTAACTGATAGCCGTGAACTCCAAAATTCCTAAACCGATTTATCATGCCAGTTATCTATCATGACCTACTACTTTTAATGAACTAATTCAATTGTGAATGAGTTTTGTTTCATGATTTTTAACTGGTTTCAATGCCAATCTACCAACAATAAATCAGGTTTGTCTACCGATCGATTTCAGAACCTTTAATCAAAAGCAGACATTCTATTACACTAGCATGATCAATGACAAAAGTACTAGTAACTAGGCTAAATGTCACCAGACCTGCTCCTGAATTCACATGTCATTTACACAGATCCAATTGCTACTGATGGCTATTGAATTCACATGAACCTTCAAATTAGACCAAGACTATGCTCACGCTATTTCAAATGCCCAATTCAACAGTTCAACGTTATGCAACATTCAACATATAGTCAACCTTACGGAACAATCTTAATCATACGTATAACTGCCAGTTATATAACAGAAAACTACACGATTAATATCAGTTAAAATACAGACTGCCTTTAGTTGAACAATAGACCCTTTGAACATTTCATTTCGACTTCAACGAGCATACATCAGTGAGGTTCAAAGAAGTGTACCTGGAAATTGGAATGTAAATAGAGAAAAGGAAAGGAGTCAACTACTTTGAACAGCAACAACAACAAACTCAACAATATACACCACAGAACATGCCAAGAACTGCTTTTGAAAACCAGAAATACAAGCAGACTCCACAGATCAATTCAACACACACTTGAAATCCACTCTTAGCCCTCACACCTGAACCTAAATACCTCTGCAATCCTGCTAGACCCAAACCCAACTGAAATCCAAAACTAGTAATGAAACTGTAAAATTGCTTTTGATTTCTTCATTTTTTGATGTTTTTTTATTTTTTGAATACTGGAATGGAAATACTAGCTGGAATTGAAAGCAGGGAGGAGAGCTTTTTGTGGGGATTTTTTTTTTGCTCAGAGCTGAAGGAAGAAGAAGAAGCCCCTTCCCCAAGGCATTTCATGCCCTTTTATAGGCAACAAGAGAGAGTAGATCAGATTTTAGGCCTTCTTTTTTAGTCCCTCCCTTATTTCAGTTTAGTCCCTCTATTCTTGACTTGCTAAACAAGTAAGCACCCCTATTGTGCTGAAATGTGCACTAAAATCCTATTCTAGAAGGCCCTAGGGTATTCTTCTACCCATACAATACCTATACTGCCCTTCCATATACTTTGAAATTACTATTCCTATCAGAATTACCCCTTTCCATGCCCAAACTACCCCTGAAGGCTTCTCAAAGTTATTGATTATACCCTCATCCTCAACAGCTATAACCAATCCCTAAATTAATCCAAAACTATCTAAGACTGATTAATTAGAACTCAGAAATTAACTAATCAAACTAACCAATCCCAATTGTTCAATTACACCAACTCAATCAAACTAAGAAAAACCAGAAACCAGGATCGATCAAAGCAAAGCTTAAGCTAACATGATCAACATTAAATGAAATTAAACTAATTCTTAACCAATAAACTCACAATCGACCATTCAAATATCAAACTCAGAACTAACAGCAATTGACAGAACTATACTAATACACAAAAATAAACCGTAAAATTAACAGAACACTTAATGAAACCAAGACTGTAACTAAAACTTCAACCATGCGAGTAAAAAGAAGCAGGAAAGACTCACAGAAGCACGAGGAACTCCGGCCAGTCACTGACGTCCAAATCCTTTCAGATTTTTGACACACAACATCCCTAACCATGTGTTCTTACAAGAGAACACATGGTTAAGGATACTACGGTTCGAAATCATAAAGATTTTGGTTTAGGATTTTGGCCAGAATTTCTTAGATCTGAGATTCGAGCCGTTTCGCAGAGATTTGAAGGAAAATAATCATGGATTAGTGTTGAGGGAAGACCGGGGATTGTGTGGTGTGACTTTGGGCTGGTTTGGATAAACCTGCGATCTGACCGGAAACTTCAATCGAAGATTCGACGAGCTCCGGCCCTATTCGAGGGGAACCAATGAGTGGAATGGAAAGAGGAGAGTGAGGAGGACGAGTGGTGTAAATTTGGGCTTGAACGGTGTAGGTGAGTTCACCGCCGGCGAGGGATTTGGGGGCGGCGTGAATTAGGGTTCGTGAGGATGAAAGAGATGGTCCGAATGAGGGGTGAGGGGGGGATTTTCGGACACTTATATACCAAACATCCTAGTTAGATCCGGACCGTTGGATTGATGAGATCCAACGGTCGTGATCGGGGCTGGGGAAATGACGCCGTTTCAACACCTGGGAGGAGGACCGGGTAAGGATTGGGCCTGGTCCAATTTGGAACGGGTTTAAGGGCGTTTGGGCCTGAAAAATTCCAACGCATTGGCCCAAATTTTGGGTCTTTAATAAGACCACTTTTCTACTCTTATTTTCTTTTTATTTTCTTTTCTTACTTTTACAATTTTTATAATTTTTCTAAGTTTTATAAAGATGTAAAACTAACATGAAATCCTGATTGTTTCAAAACAAAGACTAATTAATTCCTAAAATTGTTCAAAAACTATTTCATGACAAATTCACAATAAAAATCATTAAAATGCAAAAGTGAACTATTTTTTGTGGTTTTCATGTTTTGTTCTAAACAAATTATCCCTTAATGGATACTAAATATAAAAATTAAAACTTAAATGCAAATGCATATTCTTTGTGTTTTATATGAATTAACATGCACAAATAAGATGCCAATAATTAACACAAAATGACACCAAAATTCACAAGAATTGTAAAAATAAAGAAAAATTATTTTGTTGGAATTTTTGGGAATTATTCATATATAGGGCAAAAATCACGTGCTCACAGCGGCAGACACTAGCCAAAATCCATCGCCTGAGACGCATATGGAGATTACGATTTGTTTTGAAAAGGAATATGAAAATTCTTCTGAGATCCTTGAAGGTCCACGCGCTGCAAAGTTTTCAGTGCTATCAGAGGTTGATCTTAAGAACGAGTCAGCAAAGGGAACCCAAAAGCAATTTGTTAAGAATAATGTGATGGAAGTTTGTGAAGGTCCTAATAATGTTGATGCAGAATTCAGTGGCTAAGATGCCGAGCTTGGCAATTGAAAAGACGCTCCTGTCTTGGTTAGCCAGGTGGGAGTTTTGGTGGTTTATTTGTTGTCATTTATGTTGTCCGGGTTATTTCAGGGTTGTAATCCAGATATTGTCTTGTGACTCAAACCCTTATATCCTCTTATTTTGCCTAGTTTGTTTAGTCTAGTAGCTTGTTTAGTGTTGTCTAGGTTTGTTCTAGGTTTGTAGCCCCAGTTTAGTTTGTTTGTTTTGTTGTCCAAACTCGGTTACCATCTGTCTAATGCAATTTTCTGTTTTCTGTGATTTCTTATCATTTTTATTTAGTTCTCTTTTCCTTTTATAGTCCTTTTCCTGTTGACTCTAGTGACATGACATGCACGCGTAATTCTCAGCCTGGTCTTAAAAAGTTAATTTAGCCATGAAGCAATGAAACAATGTTGAAGATGTAGGGACATTTGAGGGAAATAAGTAAAGGCATTTTGAGATCACTTCAAGCCCGAATTGTGTGAAACTGGGGCAGATAGAACATAAAGAAACCCTATTGAAATGTATCATGCCGCATTGGATTGAAGCTAAATGCAAGTTTGCCCAAATTGACAGGATCCGTTCATGGTAATGAGAGTGAGAGTGTTGTCCAATGGTGCTTTGTATGTAACAAATGTAAAAGGTGAATGCGTGGAGATGGTTATCAAGTCTAGTACGATCAAAAGATGTTACAAATGTTTTCCTTGGTCTGTTTAATTGTGTAGTTTGCACTTGGCATGTTTTGGAGATTAGAATGACGAAGGCATTTTGTTCTGCTATCTAAACACTTTATCCTTCGTTACCCCTTTGAGCCTTATTTTATTTTATTTCGTACCCCTCTTTTGGAATCAGTAGCAAAGATCAGAAACGCAAGCGCGAAAGATAAGTAAAGGAAAAGAGAGAAAAGAAAAGATGAAAATTGAAAAAAAAAGAAGAGAAAAGAGAAAAAAGAAGAAAAAAAATAGAAAAAGAGTAAATAAAAGAAAAGAAAAGAAAAGAGAAAAAAAGAGAAAAAGAAGAGAAAAAAGAAGAAGAGAGAAAAGTACAAAAACGAAGTAATCCCTATGTCATAAACTACGTTCGACCTGATTCCTTTTAAGGATACGTAGGCAGCCTCACGGTTCGGTCCCATCAAAATAAAATCCAAAAGTCCCCAAGCCAGAAACTGGGGCAGAAGTTATGGTTGGTGTAAGAAAATCTGTATTCGAAAGTTGTAATTTTGAACCCATGTGAATTGTTTCGAGCCTTTGATATCCTTTCTTTTTTAACCCTATCCAAAAGCCCACGTTACGGTCCAAAGAAAGACCTTCCGATCAGTCTTCAAGGAGTGCCAAGTCAAGCAAGGAGAGGTAATTCATATCAGGGGCAACACTCTGGTCCAAGCAGAAAAATAATGAAAATGAGAGAGTCTTATTGGTGAAAACCCTCACGGGCACTGTAGGGCAACGGGAGCTGAGAGAAATCCAAAAATGAGAGAGACTTATTGGTGAAAATCCTCGCAAGCACCGTAAGGCGACGGTAAGTTGAGAGGAAGAACCAAATGAGAAATGCCTGATGGTGAAAAACCTTCGGGCACTACAAGTCGAATAAGGGTTGTGAATCAGATTGGATGATCGGAGCATTGAAGCCCAGTTTCACGGTTTAGAGGTATAACAGGAATTGAACACCAGACTTGCTCAACAGAATGGGCTACAAGTGCATGTCATGGTTATTAGAGTTGGTATCCACATCTGATAGGTTTCTACTTTGTAGTTTTCTTGTTAGGAACCATCTATTTCCTTTGTCCTTCACTCTATTCCTTTTGTCTTGTTTACTTCCTCTTCCTAAGTCTGTTTGGTCAAAATAAGTGAGAAATGACTTCAAAATTTACCACCAGCTTTCCAATTGCATAAAACGGGATCTGGCCAGCACATCAGTGTCATAAATCAGGAAAGAACAACAAGCGCACTGAGTTGGTAACAATCAACATGCTTTGGGGTCCATCAGAAATACAAAGATTTGGTATATTTCAATTCGTGAACAGTGCAACAGATAGAGGGTGTTGGGTGAACGGGTCAAAGGTATTCTCTGTGATGAGATCAACAAAGAAAGTGGTTAACCAGTGACAAGCGAGGTCTTCCAATCAGAAATCACAGTTATCGTGACAAGTGAGGGAAGTAGACTTCAAGGCCAAGGCCAGTGATTTAAATCAGGAAAGAACAACATGTGCACTAAGTGGATGGAAATTAACGTGCTTTGGAATTCATGAGAAACGCAAAGGTGCAGTACATATCAACACAAGAGCACGAAGCAACAGATGGAGGGTGTTGGGTGGATGGATCAAAGGTATTTTCGGTAAAACACAAAGGTTGGTAAATGTCAGTTCATGAGCAATGCAACAGATAAAGGGAATTTGGTCTGAACAGAGAAGGAGTATTTTCTGTGATAAGGATGACAGAGAAAATGGTTAGTCCATAAGCAAGCAAGGTCCTCGAGTGGGAATCAGTTATCATGGGAAGTGAAGGAGCAATCGCCCTCAAAGTCAAGGCCAAAAACCAACCACTACATTTTAAACTGACAAAATTTTTCTTTAATTAAAACAGGGGCAGAAATCTCATTTGTTTCGGAGAAACCCTCCGTGGAGAAAGGCGGTCAACAAACAGGTTTGATTTTTGATTTTCAGGACCCTCCTGAAAAATGGGACCTAGTTTAAAGTTCAGAAATAACATAATTTAGCATAAATGTATCCCAAAGGAATATAAGTTGGCTTAGAAGTTTGCATGTTCGAGATAGGATTCAATTAGGAGTTTCCAGGATCATCCTAAATAATGGGACTTAGCTTTAAGATTTCGATTAGATAACAACATTTAGCGTAAATTCTGCTGTAGGGTAGTATAATTCAGCCATGAAAGTTGTCACCCTTAAGATAAAATTTGACCTTTGATTTTTAGGACCCTCATGGATAATGGGGAGTAGTTTAAGACCCTCTTAGATAACAAGATTTAGCAGAAGTCACACCTGTAGAAGATATAACTTAGATTTAAAATTGTCGTTTAGTTAAGAGTTGTCAGGACCCCCTGAATAATGAGACCTAGCTTTCAAATTCTTAGTAATACTTGGTAATATGATTTAGTTTTACACTCACATCTATGCCAGCCACCAAACTGGGGCAGAAAAATTTCCTCTGTTTTGTCATTTTGTAGAAGTCAGGAGCCCGCCTGGAGAGCAGGGAGTACTTTCAAATGCAGAAGTCAGGAGCCCGCCTGGAGAGCAGGGAATACTTTCAAACGCAGCAGTCAGGAGCCCGCCTGGAGAAGAAGGGAGTACAATTTAAATTTTAGCTTTCAAATTCTTTGTTTTGTCTACGTTGAAGTCAAGAGCCCGCCTGGAGAGCAGGGAATACATTTCGAGTTGAAGTCAGGAGCCCGCCTGGAGAGCAGGGAATACTTTCAAGCGCAGCAGTCAGGAGCCCATCTGGAGAACAAGGGAGTACAATT
This sequence comes from Nicotiana sylvestris, assembly GCF_000393655.2. NCBI lineage: Eukaryota > Viridiplantae > Streptophyta > Magnoliopsida > Solanales > Solanaceae > Nicotiana > Nicotiana sylvestris. The sequence continues at coordinate 56,631,228 of NC_091063.1, forward strand.
TAAATTTTAGCTTTTAAATTATTTATTTTGTCTATCTTGAAGTCAAGAGCCCGCCTGGAGAGCAGGGAGAACTTTCAAGTTGAAGTCAGGAGCCCGCCTGGAAAGCAGGGAATACTTTCAAGTCAGCAATCAGGAGCCCGTCTGGAGAACAAGGGAGTACAATTCAAGTTTTAGCTTTTAAGTTCTTATTGATATTTAGTAATGTGATCCATTTTACACTTACATCTGTGCCCAACCACCAAACTGGGGCAGAAAACTTTCTTTGTGTTGTCTATTTTGTTGAAGTCAGGAGTCCGCCTGGAGAGCAGGGAATACATTTCAAGTTTAGCAGTCAGGAGCCCGCCTGAAGAGCAGGAAATACATTTCAAGATTAGCAGTCAGGGGGCCCCGCCTGGAGAATAGGGTCAGTTTTACTTTAGTCAAGCTTAGTTTATAGTTTTCCTAGTCTATTCTTTACTTTAATTTCATCATTGCATCAATAGTACAAGTGGTTTACAATTTTGCTAACAACTCACAAATCTTCCTAGTGCAAACTGGGGCAGAAAAATTTCTTTGTTTTG